>NC_083587.1:15509665-15875499 GCF_027579695.1 Neoarius graeffei
TGAGATCAGCAAGAGCCAACTAGCAAAGAGGCAGTACAGCAGCAGGATAGCCCATCATTTCACTGACAGCAGAGACACAAGGAGCCTGTGGCAGGGGATACAGACCATCACGGACTATAAACCTCAACCACAGACCTCTGACAAGGACATCACTCTGCTGAACAGTCTAAACAACTTCTTTGGACGGTTTGAAGCCGACAACAGCATGCCTGCACAGAAGACACCACCCCTTCCGGATGACCAGGTGCTGTCCCTGTCTCCAGCCAGTGTGAGGAGATCCCTCTCCAGGATCAACACCCGCAAAGCTGTAGGACCTGACAACATTCCAGGTCGTGTGCTAAAGGACTGTGCAGAGGAGCTCACAGATGTCCTCACAGACATCTTCAACACCTCCCTGAGCCAAGCTGTTGTCCCTACCTGCTTCAAGAGCACCACCATCATCCCTGTTCCAAAGAAGGCCTCTCCATCCTGCTTCAACGACTACCGCCCTGTGGCACTGACCCCCATCATTATGAAGTGCTTCGAGCGGTTAGTCATGCAGGACATCAAATCCATCCTCCCTCCCTCCATGGACCCATACCAATTTGCATATTGGGCCAATCGGTCCACTGATGATGCAATCTCCACCGCTCTCCACTCAGCTCTCACTCACCTGGACACTAAGGACTCTTACATGCGGATGCTGTTCTTGGACTTTAGTTCAGCATTTAACACAATCATCCCGCAGCAGCTGATACAGAAACTGGACTGTCTAGGACTTAACACCTCCCTCTGCAACTGGTTGCTGGACTTCCTGACCAGAAGACCACAGGCAGTCCGGGTCAGCAGCAACACATCCAGCACCATCATACTGAACACGGGGCCCCCCAAGGATGTGTGCTCAGCCCCCTTCTCTTCACCCTGCTGACCCACGACTGCACACCAACACACAACAGCAATCCTCTTCATCAAGTTTGCGGATGACACGACTGTGGTGGGACTCATTAACAACAATGATGAGTCATACTACAGGGACGAGGTGAGCCAACTGGCCGCGTGGTGCAGAGACAACAATCTCTCTCTTAATGTGGAGAAGACGAAGGAGATGGTTGTTGACTTCTGGAGAGCCTCCACCCAGCATCCTCCACTGACCATCAACGGTGCCGCTGTGGAGAGAGTGAGCAGCACCAAGTTCCTGGGTGTGTACCTAGGGCTTGAAATTCGCAGTGGTCCGGTGGCCCAAGGCGACTTAATTTGTCATTTGGCGGGTAATTCCTGTCACTAGGCAGCCCGGCTGGCTAGTTGAAAATAAAAAATATATATGAAGCGAAGATTCAGACTAGGGCTGTGTGATATATCGAATATACTCGATATATCTCCGAAAATTCTGTGTGAGATACATAAATTTTTTATATTGTAACTATCGAGTATTTTATGGTCATCCGCTGACTTGCGTTTGTTTCGTGTTTGTTGCATTTGTTTAAAACATTTTCCGGTGGTTTTCTCCCTGTCCCTCAGGCAGTAACGTGAGAGGCTGCCTAAGGGAAAAAAAAAAAAACAATAATGTCACGCACTCACCGACCAATCCCGGGTGACATCTCGGTGCTGAAAGGAACTTGTGGAAAGATTTTCTAGTTTTGGTTTACAGCACTGAGTCAGTTTGTGCAATCGCTGGTGTTGCATAGGCTACCGTGTAAGCTCTGTCAATTTCAGCGACAAATTAAAAATGGAAGCGGACGAATTGGTTCCTAAAAGAACTAGTAAGGGGTCAGTCATCTGGCATTTTTTTGGATTATATTATGGTGCACTGTGGTGTTCTCATTTATGTATTTAACAACAGTATCAAAATACTTGGGTCTTGAAATAAATGCGCATTAGTCATGAACAATGGTAACTACTCTCTTTTGTGTTATTTTTGACAGAATTAAAATTCATACATGAACAAATTTTGGCTAGTTGATTTTCTGTTTGGCTAGTTACTTTGGAAGGTAACTAGTCCGGCTGGCTGGTGAAAAAATATATGAATTTCGAGCCCTGGTACCTCACCAAGGATCTCTCCTGGAGCAGCAACACCGCATCGCTGGCCAGGAAAGCTCAGCAGTGCCTCTGCTTCCTCCGCAGACTGAAAAGAGCTAGATCACCAGTCCCTATCATGCACACCTTCTACCGCGGAACCATCGAGAGCATCCTGACCAGCTGCATCACTGTGTGGTACGGCGGCTGTACTACATCCTGCCAGAAGACCCTGCAGCGCATAGTGAGAGCAGCTGAGAAGATCATCGGTGTCCCCCTACCCTCCCTTCAGGATATTTACAACACATGCCTGGCCCACAGAGCACTCAGCATTGCGGGCGACTCCACCCATCCCAACCACCACTTCTTCAGCCTCCTGCCTTCTGGGAGGAGAATGAGAAGACTCCGGGCGAGAACCAGCAGACTGAGAGACAGCTTCAATCACCAAGCCATCAGGATGCTGAACTCCCTCCCAGGCCAGTACCCCCTTCCCTTAATACACAAACCAAATGTCACCAGCCACTTTAACGAACTGTAACGAAATTCAATTGCACTATGTAAAAACTGTTTACAATACTGTTTACAAGTAAATTTTTTAAAGTTAATTGCACTATATAAAAACTGTTTACAACACTGTTTACACTTTATACATCTTTTATCTTTGATAGACTTCACTGCTATGCTGTTTATACTGTCATATCTGCCATATTTATACTTACACTCTAAATTCTGCTCATACTGCCATATTTATTTATTTATTTATTTATATTTATACTGATAATTCTGTTTATATCATGCTATATTGCCCTACTATACTGTCAGACTGCTGTTCCCATTTACATTGTTCATTCTGTTTATATTGTCATTCGTCACACTTAAATTTATACCGTTAATTCTGTTCACACTGCCACATTTGCCATATTTATACTTTCTGGATTGCCACTGTCTTTTCTTAGAATAGCTTTAGCTTGTGTGTGTAAATATACCCCCCCCCCTTTTTTTTAAAGTTTATATCTTTTACCTATATTTTATATTTCATGTTTATTACTGTTTGCACCGCGGATAAGAGGGAAACTAAATTTCAATTATCTGTATGTCCTGCACATATGGCATTATTGATAATAAAGTTGATTTGAACTTGAACTTATGTGCAAGTAGATTTGGTTGTACTTTGGGGTCGAAAGCTTCACCGGCGAAGCTCAACAGGTTTAGAATGAGTAGGTCATGTATTGAGATAAATATCTTCGCGGGTTTATCATTATACAAGCATGATAAACATATTGACACAAACTTTATACTTTACACTTTCCTATGTGCCCACTGCCAAACAATATTACAGTTTTTAAATTACCTAAATTAGATGAAACATAAAACTTGTCACCTTACTCGGTCACACCGGAGTTGGAGGGCTGAGTGCCCACTTATACATTCATAAAAGACTATTCACATGCCCTGTGTCCGAAATTGCTCGCTACTCACTATATAGGGCACTATATAGTGTAGACGCCATTTTGTAGTGCTGTCCGAAACGATAGTGAGGATTATTACACCCTATATAGTGCACTCAAAGAACCCACCATGAAAAGTAGTGTACAACCGATGGTCACTAACCAAGCAATATATCCCATCATGCATTGTGGTCACGCTGAAAGAAATCAAATTAAAAGTCTGAAATTTGATTTAATAAAAGGCAGCGGCAAAGAAGAAAGTATTCAGCCTTGATTTAAAAAAACTGAAAGATGTCGCAGACACAAAGTACTTTGTATTTATTAATGTGGGAAATATGCTCAGTATAATATGAATTTATCACAAAAATACATGCAGGTATTTATTATTTTGAAAACCCACCAGCCAATTGATCTGGCATGTTTTAATTGTGCGACAGTAATAACGTAAATACCAGCGTGATGGACTAGTGTCCAAAAGGGTTCTTTCATTTTACCAATGAGTTCACTATATAGTCCTCTATATAGTAATTCCCTATATAGTGAGTAGGGAGTAGTGAACAAGTGAGCAATTTCGGACACAGGGATGGTAACGGCATGATAATCACTTTCACTCTTTCGGTTTCGATTGGTTTCTCTTTTGCGGTGGGAACGCCCACTATAAACAGGATAAAATCTGTCTGACATAGTTTGGGCTATTTGGAGGTAAAACTTGTTGCGAGATGGCAAGTGGATTTTATGCACTTTAAATGATTCAGGACAGCAATTCAATTCATGATTCATTTTATGATTCACAACAGCGATTCGGTTCAATCTTGAGAACTGTGACACTGATGATGAACAATGCCTTTTTTGTTTTGAGTTTTATTTATTTTATTTTATTTTTTACTTCAACTCAATCCAGCCAAAGATCAGCTTGAGTAAGTGTAATATTTCCTCTATTTCTTATGAGGAGATCAGTTGATAATGTGTTATCTTAGATTGGTGTTTGCAACACGGGGTCAGTGACCAGTCCACTGCAGCCCAGACAATCGGACAAACTAATAACTGTCCGTCACTACCAGTGCTGGAACAGCCTATGAAAGAGGCAACATGTCACTGACCATGCCTGACTGGCGGAGCAGTGACTTAAAATTCGCGCATACTTGACAAGAGCTTATGATGAACGTTACATGACGGAACCACTGGCTGGTATCATACGTGATCTTTTGAAATAGCTAGTAATTAAAATTCACTACAGGTACCCTTTAATGAGATTATAGCCTAGTAAGTTTAATTTAACAGCTTTAAAACTTTGTAGATTTACACCATTGGCAACTTTGATAGTTCAGTAGCAAAGTTGTGTCTTGTTCTGCTATAAAGTGTTCTAACAGACCTTCAGTGGTGTCATCTTGGCTGGTTTTCCAGTCTGTTGTTCATTCTGATGTCTAAGCTAGCACGCTGTGCTAATATTATAATAACTAGCATGAATGAAGTGAAAGCACAGAACAAGGCAGCTAACACTAGCTACATTTAATAATAATAATCTACTATTAACTGTATGACCTTAGCGTATTCACTCAGTGTAATGTTTTACTGTTAGCAAGTCTCTCCTTTTTAAATGAACTCCACAAACACTTCAGTTAATGTCTCTCAATGTGCAGTTCCTTGGCATGGACCTTCTTACGAATGATATTTAGCATTTGGAAATAAAGCGCATGCGCATTACATCATACGGCTGATGAGTTCTGTTTCCTGTCACGTGCAGGAACCTGCCAGTCATCATGGCGTGGGTGGAGGCACAGAAACCAGGTGTGAACGGTGTGAACATCATCACGTCAGACTTCGTGGACCTGGTGGACTTCGCCAACACTGTCATCAGACTCAATGACCTCCTGCTCCTCCCACCGAACAGGGCAGTTACATGACTGCTACGACACCCCAAGGACATCACAACCAAAGTAACCAGACCATCATGGAGTTTAGAAATCGCATGACCACCATCATCACTGAACTGACGTCATCTCCAAAATTATTGGCACCTTTCTTTAAAATGAGTGAATGTCAATAACTTTCACTGAAGAATTTCTTCCTAAGTTGAGCATTTTATTTATTTTAATGGTTTCAGAATCATCAGTGTGCTAAATTAATGTTGATACCGAAAGAAAAAAAAATGTGTTCAGTTGCAGCCCCAAAGACAGAGTCCTTGGTTTAGCAAAGGCCCACAATGAGAGACAGGCTGTATGTTGACTAGAAGCCCCTTGCTGGCCACAACATGTATTGAAAAATGTTAGGCCAAAACCCCTGGTTGCAAATAGCCTCAAGTCTCACAGAAGCCTTTGGCTGGGCAAAACCCTCCTTCTAGACAAAGCCCCATTTTGTGCAGAAGCCCCTGGCTGTGCAAAACCCCATGTTAGGCAGAAGCTCCTAGTTGGTCAAAGCCCCATGTTGGGCAGAAGCCCCTAGCTGGTCAAAGCCCCATGTTGGGCAGAAGCTCCTAGTTGGTCAAAGCCCCATCTTGGACAGAAGCTCCTAGTTGGTCAAAGCCCCATCTTGGACAGAAGCTCCTAGTTGTTCAAAGCCCCATCTTGGACAGAAGCTCCTAGTTGGTCAAAGCCCCATGTTGGGCAGAAACTCCTAGTTGGTCAAAGCCCCATGTTGGACAGAAGCTCCTGATTGATCAAAGCCCCGTGTTGGGCAGAAGCTCCTGATTGATCAAAGCCCCATGTTAGACAGAAGCTCCTAGTTGGTCAAAGCCCCATGTTGGACAGAAGCTCCTAATTGGTCAAAGCCCCATGTTGGGCAGAAGCTCCTGATTGATCAAAGCCCCATGTTAGACAGAAGCTCCTAGTTGGTCAAAGCCCCATGTTGGACAGAAGCTCCTAATTGGTCAAAGCCCTGTGTTGGACAAAAGCTCCTAGTTGGTCAAAGCCCCATGTTGGACAGAAGCCTGTGGGAGGGCAAAAGGTCACTTGATTTGTGTTTAAATAATTTAAATGTTAAAATGTCTGAAAAGGTGCCAATAATTTTGGAGATTTTTTTTTTATTTTAACACTCAGAGTTAATAAACTTAACGATGTAAAACTAGGAATATTCTGTTGCACACTCTAGTTCGCACAGATATTCAAAGCATTTGTATTTATTTGTGGCTATCATTCCATTTCTCGTCTCTGAGTAAATGTCTGCTCTCGGATTGTGGAAAGTCGGGAATGCTGGTGCAGAAGATCGGGATCATTTTGTGGTTGGCATCCCGAATGTATTTCTGCTGTAATTTTGGGTTTCAGATGACTTCTCTCTCTCAGCATCGCCATCTATTTCCTCTCATTCCTCTCTGCCAGGATGATGGTTTGCACTTCGAGGCTCAGGTCAGGAGCAAATACTTAAGTCTGATCAGCTTTTAAATACATTTCTTTCTGCTGGAAATAAATTATTTATCTCGACAGAGCATCAAAAAGAGAGAGAGAGAGAGAGAGAGAGAGAAGGAAGGTAACGAATTCATAATTACAGTGGTGCTTGAAAGTCTGTGAACCCTTTAGAATTTTCTATATTTCTGCATAAATATGACCTAAAACATCATCAGATTTTCATACAAGTCCTAAAAGTAGATAAAGAGAACCCAGTTAAACAAATGAGACGAAAATATTATACTTGGTCATTTATTTGAGTAAAATAAGCCAATATTACATATCTATGAGTGACAAAAGTATGTGAACCTCTAGGATTAGCAGTTAATTTGAAGGTGAAATTAGAGTCAGGTGTTTTCAATCAGTGGGATGACAATCAGGTGTGAGTGGGCACCCTGTTTTATTTAAAGAACAGGGATCTATCAAAGTCTGATCCTCACAACACATGTTTGTGGAAGTGTATCATGGCACAAACAAAGGAGATTTCTGAGGCCCTCAGAAAAAGCGTTGTTGATGCTCATGAGACTGGCAAATTTTACAAAACCATCTCTAAAGAGTTTGGACTCCACCAATCCACAGTCAGACAAATTGTGTACAAATGGAGGAAATTCAAGACCATTGTTACCCTCCCCAGGAGTGGTCGACCAACAAAGATCACTCCAAGAGCAAGGTATGTAATAGTCGGCAAGGTCACAAAGGACCCCGGGGTAACTTCTAAGCAACTGAAGGCCTCTCTCACATTGGCTAATGTTAATGTTCATGAGTTCACCATCAGGAGAACACTGAACAACAATGGTGTGCATGGCAGGGTTGCAAGGAGAAAGCCACTGCTCTCCAAAAAGAACATTGCTGCTCGTCTGCAGTTTGCTGAAGATCACGTGGACAAGCCAGAAGGCTATTGGAAAAATGTTTTGTGGATGGATGAGACCAAAATAGAAATTTTTGGTTTAAATGAGAAGCGTTATGTTTGGAGAAAGGAAAACACTAAATTCCAGCATAAGAACCTTATCCCACCTGTGAAACATGGTGGTGGTAGTATCATGGTTTGGGCCTGTTTTGCTGCATCTGGGCCAGGACAGCTTGGCATCATTGATGGAACAATGAATTCTGAATTATACCAGCGAATTCTAAAGGAAAATGTCAGGACATCTGTCCATGAACTGAATCTCAAGAGAAGGTGGGTCATGCAGCAAGACAACGACCCTAAGCACACAAGTCGTTCTACCAAAGAATGGTTAAAGAAAAATAAAATTAATGTTTTGGAATGGCCAAGTCAAAGTCCTGACCTTAATCCAATCGAAATGTTGTGGAAGGACCTGAAGCGAGCAGTTCATGTGAGGAAACCCACCAACATCCCAGAGTTGAAGCTGTTCTATATGGAGGAATAGGCTAAAATTCCTCCAAGCCAGTGTGCAGGACTGATCAACAGTTACCAGAAATGTTTAGTTGCAGTTATTGCTGCACAAGGGGGTCACACCAGATATTGAAAGCAAAGGTTCACATACTTTTGTCACTCACAGATATGTAATATTGGATCATTTTCCTCAGTAAATAAATGACCAAGTATAAAATTTTTGTCTCATTTGTTTAACTGGGTTCTCTTTATCTACTTTTAGGACTTGTGTGAAAATCTGATGATGTTTTAGGTCATATTTATGCAGAAATATAGAAAATTCTAAAGGGTTCACAAACTTTCAAGCACCACTGTATACCAACGTTTGCTGCATGTTTGTTGAAGAGGTTTGTTTTAGCTAGAAGCCACAGTGACCGCGAGCAGCTGTCTGTGCCAGACACATCCTGACAATGATCAGTTTCTCCATTTAGACTCTTTTCTTCTGAGATTCTATGTTTAGACGTTGGGTCTCTGTATAAAGCAACACACACGTACACACATGAGGGTCGCAGAGATTAGCGACTCTGTGACCATCTGAAGCTGGTGCAGTCAAATGTATGATCAAGAGGAAAGAGTTGCCCATTAAAAGACCTCATTTCTGGTTTGTGCTTTGTCAGAAATGCTTCTTAAAGCAACCCAAAGTGAGCTTCTGAGTCTGTAATGTTCCACAGGAGAGTAGGAACTTCCATACATTCCATCAAAAAACTGTCCCATAAAAGATTTGTTGTTCCAGGCTTTATTTTAACTCAAATAATATTGCACTGCTTAACTAAACAAGTAAAATGGTTGTAAAGTTATACAGTAATATAGTACTTTCAATCATTACTCATCCTTTTTTTAGAATAAAAAATTGTTTCCTACATTTCATCTGCTGATATTTCAGAAATTTAAATTGCATCATCTCCAAGATGAAAACAGATCATTTGTATATGACATCATTTGTTAATAAATAAAAATTTTAATCATAGATGAATAAAACACTTTTCGGTGTGTTGTAAAAGGAAAATCAATTCACTAATCACTGATTATTTTTTATATTTTCTGTAAGGAGATATTTATTTCACTCCCTATTTGTGGAAGGAGTCTCCAGTGTCAGTGATTCATCACAGTCTTTATAATTCACTGTATTTCATTTCATTTCAACCAGTTGACATTTAACTCATTCAAGTCCTGGGCTATTATTTATTCTTTTGTCATTTTTAAGCAGTTTACAGCGTAGTGCTGTTGAATTCTGGATTCTCATTGGTCAGAAGGTTTCTATTAATGCGCTTGCTCTGATACGTTCCTGTTTCTAGAGTAACAGCTCCAGGAAAAAAAACATATCATAATCATTGATGTGAATTTTCTGTAAGGAAGCATTTATTTCACTCCTTATTTCTGGAAGGAGTCTCCAGTGTCAGTGATCTGTAACAGTCAGAAGTAAAGCTGTAACTTTAACTTTTCTGAGGAGTTGAACATCAGGAACATGACAAGCTGCGTTTTTGTTTTGCAAGAGAAGAAAAAGAAAAAAAGAGGAACGGGGACTATAACTTATTTCACGAACATTAAATTTGATTATAAATGGCTAAAAAGTATGATGTGTTGTTCTTTAAAACAACTGCAACTGTTGAGGGAGAAGAAGTTCTGGAATGTTTCCAGCTGAGATTTTCAGGCATCACTGAAATACAGCAAGAAGAAAAAAAGAGATCTAATCATCTCCACGCAGGGTTTTTGTTTCTGCCTCCATTACACACACCATTTCCTTTCTCCTCGAGCTTCTGCTTTTCATTTTCATCCTTAATGACCGAGTGTAGATTCTTCATTCTAAACGACAATTTCCTTACACACACACACACACACACACACACACACCCCAATCAAGTCACACACAACTGCATCAAGATTTATTATGATTAGTGAATATTCAGGGAAATGAAGTTCTCTTATTGTGAGAACTGTGGTTTGGTTTGTTTGGGGGGTTTTGTAGAATGCAAAAGTTTGTACACCCTATTAATTCACTTATTTCTCCTCCAGTCTTTCCTTAGGCTTTCTGTCTTTGTGTGATATCTGTTTAACTCCATTCTTCAGCAAGTCAACATGTTTTTGTTTAAAAAAAAATCTCAGAGCTGTTTTCCTGATTCCCAGTGATGCTTAATTAATCGTTTAAGGTGCCTGTATTCTTAAAGTTGGTGTCCTCCACACACATTCTATCTGCCTTTGTAGACTCGGGGCAGAGGAGAATTTTATCAACAGTGTGATTGTCCAGAAGTACGACCTGCCCACAATCCCTCTGCAGAGTCCACTCAGCATTTGAACCATCGATGGAGGACCCATAGGTGATGGCTTTGTCACAACTCGAACCACTCCCATTCACATTCAGGTGGGAGCACTCCATTCAGAACACATCTCTCTCTATGTGACCACCACTGTCCATCACGACATCATTCTTGGGTATCCTTGGTTACAACTTCATGATCCACTGATTTCTTGGCAGAACAAGGAAATTCTCCAGTGGTCCCCCACATGTTTTCAAAACTGTCTTTTACATCCATAACTCTGTATTTCCTCAACATCGGTGGAGAGCCCACAACCAGACTAGATAGAGAATGTCCCTGAATGTTATTTAGATCTACAGGAGGTCTTCAGTAAGGGGAAGGCCTGTGGGCTACCACCTCACCAACCATACGGCTGTGCCATTGACCTTCTACCAGGTATGTCACCTCCATGTGGTTGAATATATCCCTTTTCCCAGAAGGAACATGCTGCCATGGAAGAATATATCCAGGAAGCCCTCAACCAGGGTTACATTTGTCCATCTAATCACCAGCCTCAGCAGGTTTCTTCTTCGTGGAGAAACGAGGTGGTGGTCTTCGACCTTGCATTAATTACAAAGGGCTTAACCAGGTCACAGTTAAATATCCCTATCCTCTTCCTCTTGTTCTGTCTGCCCTAGGACAACTTCGTTCGGCCAAAATATTCTCCAAACTTGACCTGCACAGTGCCTACAATTTGATAAGGATCAAGAAAGGAGATGAATGGAAAACAGCTTTCAGCACAACCACCGGCCATTTTGAGTACCAGGTAATGCCTTATGGCTTTGCTTCAGCTCCCAGTGTATTTCAGTGCCTTATCAATGACGTACTAAGGGACATGCTAGGAAAATATGTGATTGCTTATATCGATGATATTTTGATCTACTCCCCTGATGAGAGAAGTCATCAGGAGCATGTCAGAGCTGTCCTCCAACAGTTACTAACAAACCACCTTTACAGTACGTAAAGGCAAAAAAGTGTGAATTCCATCATAACTGAATCTCCTTTTTGGGATACATTATAAGTTCAGAAGGAGTCAGCATGGATTCCTCCAAGGTTTCTGCAGTTACGTCTTGGCCAGTACCCACGTCCATAAAGGAGCTTCAACGAGTCCTGGGCTTCGCTAACTTCTACTGTCATTTCATCAGAGGCTTCAGCACAATCGCTGCTCCTCTAATGGTCCTGCTTAAGAAGGGACCCAAATGACTTCAGTGGAATCCTTCAGCTGAGGAAGCCTTCAATCGGCTAAAGATAGCAGGTTCACCTCTGCCCTGGTTCTACAACATCCCGACCCAACCAGGCCCTTCACAGTTGAACTCGATGCAGGAGTAGGAGGAGTCTTATCCCAACATTTCAGCAAAAGACAAAAACTTCACCCTGCAGCTTTCTTTTCCAAGAAGCTCACATCTGCAGAGAGAAACTATGACGTCGGGAACTGTGAACAGCTTGCCATCAAGCTCGCTCTTGAGGAGTGGAGACACTGGCTGGAGAGAGCCACTCATCCCTTCATAATACTCCCCAACCATAAGAACCTGGAGTATCTCAAGAAAGCCAAGAGACTAAACCCATGGTAAGACAGATGGGCACTCTTCTTTACATGTTTTAACTTCACAATTTCATTTCAACCAGGGTCAGAGAATACTAAGGCAGATGCCCTATCTTACACTGTTGGAGCTGTTTTTGAACTCTAAGTTTATGAATTTATTTAAATTATTTATGTTGATAAGATTCCAATACAATGCAATTCAAGTCAATGAAATACTAGATTCATGGTTTAAAGTTGTGAACAGTGAATACGTTGCCATGTTTAGTTTGGTGATGAACGATTACCATGCCATAGCCTATTGTCTGGCAGCCTAATTGAAAGATTGATGGATGTCTGGTTAACATGTGATATAGAGCCGGCCCACCTGGAGCAAGGTGGGCGGTGAAGTGCAAACAGTTTTCAACCGCGTGTCCGCGTCTATGATAGAGAGCTTGTTTTGAGTTACTTGGAAAATAAACCACTCTTTATTTTCATACACGCGTTGTCCGTAGTACTATCACTGCTCCAAGAAGCCACAACTGAAAAGCTGCGTCTATAGATAAGTTGAAAACTGCACCTGAAACTTCGGACAAGCCTGGATTGTGTGCTTGGATTTGGAAATAGGCCTACCTCCATCATCATCTGTCTGTATCATGAGTAACAAGAGACTTTGGAATGTTGATGGGACAATATAATTGCGCGATCGCCAAAATCTCAATCTAATGTTTATCACGGAGATCCTGACGTCTTGATTTAAATCTGATACTCTTTCTAGAAGACTGCTGGTGACAAACGAATACTTCAGTCATTAACTATAGCCTGTACTAATGCAACAAAATAATTACGAGCCTGCAAATGGACAAATGCACGCAACACTGAATGAATGAACAGGCGAATGCGAATGAATGAAATGAAGTGATTGTATGCCATCATCAGTGTTTATGTTGCTGTGAAAAACTACGAAGTAACAATATAAATCCGAAAAAAACAAAATAACTGATCATGTCCGAGAAAAAAACAAACCCCAAACAAACAAACAAACAACACAAACTGAAGAGGAGGTCGTAGGCGAAGGAGCAAATGATACAAATAATGAGCTGGCGCCACCCAATCAAAGTCTCCGAGTGCTCAGCGCAATGCGTCACGGCAAACTCGGGTATTGCACTCACAAAATGAATGAAATAAAAGAAAAGATCATGTATGGATCTTATGTGATGATATAAAAGCACGTATGGAAGAGTTTCATGCAATATTGAATGAATGTAAATCCCTTCATGAATCTGTGCAAATGTTGTTACCAGATGATGTGAAAGAAAATGAAAATGCTGACTGGTATGAACCTAAGATGGCAGTATATGATGATTTTTATTTCTCAAGTTGACATTTGGTTGGAACGTCAGAGTGAGTTCCCCCTAATCGAGCCACAATCACTTGTTGATGTCACTGACTGTGTATCAAGAGTATCAAGGGTGTCTAAATCTGGTTCAAAGGCATCATCTGCTAAGACAGTGTGCATTAAAATTGCTGTGGACAAAGCTGGTTTACTGGCATGAGCCAAATCCTTGAGAGAGAAGCATGAAGTGGAAATGGATAAAGTGAAATTACAAGCAAGAAGGGAAGCTATACAATTAAGAGAGGATCTTGCTGTCACTAATGCCAAACTGCAGGCCTTGGAGGAAATTGAACCAATGAAATCAATTTTCATCAACATCAGTTGCACTGAAAAGCATCTTTATCTTGTCAAGCCAAGATCCCACTATCCACCCCATTCTCCCATCCAACTGCTTCGTACAGTCTATTACTTGGGACCTAGATCAAGAGATAAGGAAGTCGCAACCAAGGACACGTCCAGTCAGCCTTCCACCTGGCATTCTCTATGTCCCAAAGTATCTCCAAGGATGACTCATCACCTGGGCTCACACATCTCCTACCACAGAGCATCCTGGCAGCCATTGAACTCATCAGATGTTGAGGAACAAGTACTGGTGGGAGAACATGCTCACGGAGATCAACCAGTTCATCACATCATGCTCCAAGTGTGCCCAGGTGAAGGTTCCACGAACACCTGGTAAGCTTTGTCCTCTTCTGGTACCTCAAAGACCTTGGTCACACATAACCATTGACTACATCACAGATTTACCACCATCCCAGGGCAACACCACCATCATGGTGATAATCGACGGGTTGTCCAAGACACTGAAACTCTTTCCACTACCAGGCATCCCTACAGCACTCCAGACAGCAGAACTACTGTTTCAAAAAGTATTCAGATACTTTGGTATCCCAGAGGACATAGTCACCGATAGAGGTCCCGCAGTTCATTTCACGCTTGTGGACCTGCTTCATGGAGCAGCTAGGACTCTCAGTAAGTCTCACATCTGGTTATCATCCAACAGCCAAGTGGAATGGGTCAACCAAGAGATTGATTACTTTCTATGGATTTTCTGCATGAGGAACCAGGGGGACTGGTCACGTTTCATCCCATGGGCCGAGTATGCACAGAACTCACTTAAGCACTCTGTGACTCAACTAACCTCCTTTCAGTGCATACTCTGCTACCAACCACCCCTGTTCCCCTGGGACGACGCACCTGTACAAGTTAAAGCTGTTGAAGACTGGTTTTCTTGCAGCCAAGCTATCTGGGAGGAGGTACATCAACATATTGAGACAGTCAATGCCAAGTACAAGGAATATGCTGACAAGCACAGAAGTAGCAACCCAGATTTCTCTCCTGGTGACAGTATCTCCACAAAGAACCTCAGAGTACCCAACACATGCCAAAAACTACAGGCGCAATACATCAGTCCATTCAAAGTACTTCAACGTATCAACAAGGTCTCATACAGGTTAGAACTCCCCCCTCACAGTTGGATTTCCCCAGCATTTCATGTCTCCGGTTTAAAGCCTGTAATTGCAGGTCCGCTGGCCGAGAACACTCTCGTTCAGGAGCACCCATCTTTAAGCCTTGAAGGCGAGTCCATCTACCAGATCAATAGGTTACTCGACTCCAGATGCAAAGGAGGTCAAGTTGAGTATCTGGTAGATTGGGAGGGCTATGGGCCTGAGGAACAAAGCTGGGTGGGAGCCAAGGATGTCCTGGACCCTCTGTTACTTACCTGGGAAGGGCCACACCATGATCAAGAAGGTGGTTTGCCCAAAGTGAGGCCCAGCCATTGCACTCAGACTGTGCTGACCTTTGTGAATTCCTCAAATGCAGGATTCTCAACTGCATAATTTCTGATAGTGAGGGACTGCATTCACACTCTCTCCTTTCACGTTTTGGGGCGGCATGGTGGTGTTGGGCGGCACGGTGGTGTAAGTGGTTAGCACGGTCGCCTCACAGCAAGAAGATTCTGGGTTTGAGCCCAGCGGACGGTGGGGGCCTTTCTGTGTGGAGTTTGCATGTTCTCCCCGTGTCTGCGTGGGTTTCCTCTGGGTGATCCGGTTTTCCCCACAGTCCAAAGACATGCGGTTAGGTTAATATGGGATGGCCTTGGGCTGAGGTGCCCTTGAGTGAGGCACCTAACTCCCAACTGCTCCCCGGGCGCTGTTAGTATGGCTGCCCACTGCTCTCTGTGTGTGTGTGTGCTCATTGCTCTGTGTGTGTGTGCATGTGTGTGTTCACTGCTTCAGATGGGTTAAATGCAGAGAGGAATTTCACAAGTGTATGTGATGAATAAAGTTGTGCTTTAAAACGGGAGTTTCATGCTCAACACCCCGACAAACTCGCACCTAGGGGGAGAGGGTGCCCCAGGAAGAATGTAGCTCCGCGGGGAGGGGGGGGCTCTGTCAGTAAAGGCACTGAGACCAACAGTGATAAGCAAACTACAAACATGGCCGCTCAAGACTACGATGCCCATGGTGACAGGGTGTGCCGTGACTCAGAGTATTGAACCCAGCTGTTGATCATTTCACAATCAGCAACCACGCTACTTAAACCTCTCCCTTACACACCTTGTGAGGTAGGACAGACGAGAAAGATATTTTGTTGCCCAATCCTATTCACGCCAGTTATTTCTGTGCAGGTAATTTGTGTTGGAGCGCATTAGCTGGAAGTGAAAGCCAAAATCCAAGTGGAGGACGAGTGGGCAAGTTTTCGTTTACTTTATTAGTTTTTTGAGTTGTTTTGGTAGAGCGGGGGTGTAGGTCCGACGGCCGTCGGCTGGCCTGCACTCCTGCTTTATTTCATTCTTTTGCCCACATCGCTTCACTATGGAGGAGGCTGAAAACGAGGAAGGAGGGGAGGTAAGAGCTGAATCTCAGAGTGATACGCGGGCTAACTTTTGGAGCAATGAGGGGAACAGGCAAGTCGCTGACCGGAGAAAAAGGAGGATGGAGGGAGGAGGAGGGAGCCCCATAAGTAAGGGGAGAAAGGTTGAGGGGGAAGAGTTTAAAGTGTTAATCAAGTTCAAGGGAAATATTGGTAAGCATGACATCTCCAACCCTATGAGACTTACGAAAGTGTTGAAGGACGCTATGGGTGACATAGCATCAGCAAGTTACGTAGGTGCAGATAAGGTGATGGTGTTCTGTAAAACTAAGGAGCAACAGGTAAACGCCTTGAGAGTGACACAGTTAGGGAAGGAGGAGGTTGAATGCTCACAACCAGGATCACGAACAGAAGTAAGAGGGGTCATTACTGGAGTCCCGCTATCCATTACGGAGGAGGTAATGAAATCATACATGGAAGGTGGCACACTAGAGAAGGCAACTTGATTTAACACTACTATTGAGGGGAAGAAGGTACCATCAACAACAATACTGTTGAGCTTTAGTGATTCATGTCTACCCCAGAGGGTTATGATAGGATTTGTTAGTTACCCTGTTAGGCAGTATGTTCCCGACCCATTAAGGTGTTTTAAATGCCAGCGACTAGGATATGTGGCTGCAGTGTGTAAATGGAAGAGGAGATGCTGCCGGTGTGGAGGGGATCACGATTACGGGAAATGTGGCGAGGGAGTGGCACCCAAGTGCTGCAACTGTGGAGGGGCACATAGTGCAGCATATAAAGGATGCGTAATTCAACAGCAGGAGCAGGAGGTACAGAAATTTAAGGTGGCTAAAGGGGTATCATACGCAGAGGCAGTTCGACAAGTCAAGAAAGTACAGAGCCCTGGAACAGCCGTGGGAATGACAGAAACTCAGCATAGGACATCAGGGGGAGAGGGACCCCTGAGCAGAGGCCAGGTGGGACCAAACACAATGTTGGTGGATAAAACACATTTCCTTGCATTTCTTGCATATGTGATTAACGTCGGAGCCCTAGTAAAGACCCGTACTGAACGCATTGAAGCAATTGTAGCTGCAGCAAAGACATACCTAGATATGACTGATGTGACAATAGAACAGGTTACAGGAGCTCTGCAGGGGGGCAAGAAGAAGCTTGCACAGACAGGTGAATGACATCAAAACCATTGACAATATTACAGTGGAACGCAAGGAGTTTGGTGGCTAATGGCCAAGAGTTTAAAAAATTTGTCTATGAACTCCCTGTACTCCCTGACCTCCTATGTATACAAGAAACGTGGCTGGCACCGCAATTGCAGTTTAAAATTCCAGGGTATATGGCAGTATGTAAAGACAGAGTAGACGGGCACGGAGGTGGTTGCTGCACATTTATAGGAGAAAGACTGGTATATAGGGAACTGCAAGTGAGGGGCGAGAGTGAATGTGTGGCTGTAGAGGTGGGGTGGACAGGGGGGGTGAATATTGTGGTAATGAACTTCTATAACCCATGTAAAGAACTATCTAGGGAGCTCCTAGAAGGAATAGTTGAAACAGGTAGGGAAAAGGTGGTGTGGTGTGGGGATTTTAATGCGCACAACACGCTGTGGGGGAGTGAAACCACTAATAAGAATGGTGAGGCGGTAGAAGATTTTTTGGATAACCAGGCACTAGTATGTCTGAATGATGGAACGGGCACAAGGATAAATAGCAGCACTGGAGCCCTTACAGCCTTAGACCTCACATGTGTATCAAGTTCAATAGCTGGAGTGTGTGAATGGGAGCTGTTAAATGAGTCTACAGTTGGTAGCGACCACTTCCCAATAGTGTGTAGAATAGGAGTGGATGTTGGTAAGGAAGACAACTGGTACCCAGGGAGGTGGTGCTGGGAAAAGGCAAACTGGGAAAAATTCAACCAAATGTGTGAGGCACAGATAGAGAATATCACAGTAGGAGAGCAGGTGGACGAAGTGGCAAGGGCTTTAGCGAATATGTTACTAGCGGCCACATCAGCTGCTGTACCAAGGTCGACAGGGAAACAAAGGAAGAAAGCAGTGCCATGGTGGACACAAGAATGCACCAAAGCCATACAGACGAGAAACAGAGCATTCAAGATGTTACGAAGGACACTTACTCCAGAGAAAGTTTTAGAGTACCAAAGAACAAGAGCAGTAGCAAGGAAGGTAATCAAGGATGCAAAAAGAAAATGCTGGAAAGAGTACTGTTCCCAAATAGGGCAGGAGGTAGAAGTACAAGAAGTGTGGGGCATGATCAAGAGAATGATGGGGGCAAGTAAAACAAAGAAAATGGCAGTGTTAGTAGAAGGGGACAGGGTGGCCAGCTCCACTAAAGAAAAAGCAGAAATGCTAAAAAATGCTTTTGTGAAGGCACATAGCTCCGCCAATTTAGGCGCTGAGTGGGCAACACACCGGCAGACACTAATAAGGCAGTGGGGAGATGTTTGTAAGAAACGAACTGAGTTCGAGAGCCCTTTAGATGCCAAGATAACATTGTTCGAGCTTAAAAGCGCCTTGGCTAGCACAGCTCAGACATCGCCAGGGCAGGATGGTGTGTGCTATGTAATGCTGAAACATGTGTCTGATACAGTGCTAAGGAAGATACTAGAGCTGTACAACAAAGTATGGATAGAGGGTAAGGTCCCAGTAACATGGAAACATGCACTGATAGTGCCCATAGCCAAGCCAGGGAAGGACCCATCTCAGGCAACTAACTACAGGCCGATTGCACTTACTTCGAACCTGTGTAAACTTATGGAGAGGATACTGGTAAATAGGCTGTCATACTATATGGAGAGTAAGGGTTTGTTTTCCAGCTATCAGTGCGGATTCAGGAAAGGACGGTCAATCATAGATGCAATGGTAAGACTAGAAACCGATATTAAGAAAACACTGGCTATGAAAGAGGTGATAGTGGCAGTATTCTTTGACATACAAAAAGCATACGATATGCTATGGAAAGAAGGACTCATGATGCAGTTAAATAGGCTTGGGGTGGGGGGGCGCATGTACAACTGAGCTTTTTGTTTGGACGCACAATACAGGTCAGGGTAGGATCAGATCTATCATCGGTTGTAGAGGTAGAAAATGGAACTCCACAAGGCAGCGTCATTAGCCCAGTATTGTTCAACATCATGATAAATGACATTTTTAACCTCCTAAGACCCAAGCTGTTTTTTTACATGCATTTTTTATTTCTTTTTGCTATTTGGGCTTATTAGAACCTGATTAGAATAAAAACTAAGCATCATCTTTGATAAGATGTACTTTTTGAGAAAAAGTATGTCCACATATGTGGATTCTTGTTCTGAATTTCTAAAAAGTGCTGTCCACGTATGTGACCGCTAGGCCCTAGGAGGTTAAAAATGTAGGTTCAGATATAGTGGTCTCACTCTACGCAGACGATGGAGCACTGTGGAGAAGGGGAGGAAATGTTAACCTGGTAGTTAACAAAATCCAACAGGCTATAATGGAGGTGGAGAAATGGGCAGGGGAATGGGGGTTTAAATTCTCCATATCAAAAACGTGCTGTGAATTTTTCACCAATAAGAAGGTGGGCAGCAATGTGAAGCTGTATTTGTATGGCAAGCCACTGGAAAGAGTGGAGGTTGTGAGATATTTGGGGCTATGGTTTGACAAAAAGCTGACATGGAGAATCCATATAAAGAAAGTTGAGACAAAATGCAAAAGGGTAATAAATGTCATCAGATGTTTAAGTGGACTGGACTGGGGGGCCAATAGAGCCTCCCTGATGACTATGTATTATGCATTGGTACGTTCAACAATTGATTACGGGTGCATGGTTTATGGATCAGCAGCGACCACACAGCTGAAAATACTAGACAGAGTCCAATCTCAGGCACTTAGGCTTTGCAGTGGAGCACTGAGGACCTCCCCTGTGGTCAGCCTACAGGTGGAACTGGGGGAAACACCATTGGCATTAAGAAGGAAGAAGCTAGCCCTAGCTTATTGGGCAAATCTGGGGGGCCATGAGAGGGAACACATTGCGCAGACAGTCCTGGAGCAGTGCTGGGAGTATGTTGCAAAACGGGGCTGGGGATTTGGGTGGAGCATAGGATCCTGGGCACAAGAGGCAGGGCTCCAAAGAGAAATAATTGCCCCAACTGTTCCAATATCTCCAGTCCCGCCATGGTTCTTTCCTCAACCAACAGTTGACATGGCAATACTGCAGTATGTGCACGAGGGGACAGAGATGGAAGTAGAGTCCTTGGCAGGACATGTCAATCAGTACATTAAAGACACACACCATCCTTGCACTGAAATCTACACAGATGGCTCTAAGGACCCAGTAACAGGGCGAGCAGGGGCCTCCATGGTCGTCAGTCGAAGGGGAATTAGCCTGATGTGGAGACTGACAGATGAGCTGTCAGTCTATGCCACGGAAATGACAGCAATAATTAAAGCGCTAGAGTGGGTGGAAGAGGCCAGGCCAGGAAAGGTAGTTATATGTTCAGATTCTGCTGCGGTGATAAACAGCATACAGTCATCTAAGTCATGTAGGATGGACTTATTGTATGAAGTGTATATGGGTTTATACCGTTTGGAAAGATATGAAATCACTGTAATATTCATGTGGATTCCAGCACATGTTGGAGTGTGGGGCAATGAAAGGGCTGACAACATGGCCAAAGAAGTGCTAGAGAGACCAGAACCCGACATAACAGTCCACTTGGGCCGGGGGGAAATGAAAGTGCTAATTAAGAGGGCAGTGATGAAGCAGTGGCAGATGATATGGGACAGGGAGAGTAAGGGAAGGCACTTGTACAATATCCAAAGGGAGGTGGGGAAAGGAGTTAAGGTGAGTGGTAGCAGGAGAGATGAGGTGGTGATAACTAGATTACGGATAGGCCACTCATTACTGAACAGCACTCAGTTCAGATTTGAAAGAGTGGCATCAGGGCAGTGTGAAGGCTGTACCTTGGAGGAGGAAACAGTCCAACATGTTTTGTTTGAATCCCTAGCATATGAGCAGGAAAGGAAACATTGGAAAGATGAGCTTCTTAGAGAGGGTAGAGCTGACTTTAATCAGGCCGCAGTACTGGGAAGGGAGGCCAATATAAGGGCAATTCTGAGATATTTAACAACAACAGGGCTATTGAGGTATTTCACTCACGTGACCAAGTCATGTGATGCTGCCATTTTGGACGGCACGGCTCGAATCAGTTTGAATGCGAGGAAGGCGACAAACGAAAAACATAAAAGAAAAAGGAGCGAGATGCAGAAAACACCTTCACTATCCAGCGACGTAGGGCATTTACAGGGCGAGCAGAGGGAGAGGCATTTGCAAAAATTGAGGTTAGCAGGCTTAGAGAATGACATTTACCTGCTTCCACCAGGATTGTTCACTGACAGCTAAGATTTGCTCACATTTTCATTTACTTTCGGTCCTCAGGATAAACAAAATGTTATTAAATGTCATTGAAATAACTTCTTAGTCTGTTGAGACATGGCCCGTTATAAGTTTTTCCTTTACTGTATTTACTAGTTTACTGAGCGCGCTCCAGGGCTGGCTGGTGCTAGCTAGCTAGCGCTCCGGGGCTGGCTGGCCGGCTAGCTAGCGCTCCGGGGCTGGCTGGCTGGCCGGCTAGCTAGCACTCCGGGGCTGGCTGGCCGGCTAGCTAGCGCTCCGGGGCTGGCTGGCCGGCTAGCTAGCGCTCCGGGGCTCGCTGGCCGGCTAGCTAGCGCTCCGGGGCTCGCTGGCCGGCTAGCTAGCGCTCCGGGGCTGGCTGGCCGGCTAGCTAGCGCTCCGGGGCTGGCTGGCCGGCTAGCTAGCGCTCCGGGGCTCGCTGGCCGGCTAGCTAGCGCTCCGGGGCTCGCTGGCCGGCTAGCTAGCGCTCCGGGGCTCGCTGGCCGGCTAGCTAGCGCTCCGGGGCTCGCTGGCTGGCTAGCTAGCGCTCCGGGGCTCACTGACTCAGTAAACTAGTAAATCCAGTAAAGGAAAAACTTGAGACTGAAAGGTTTTAACAGTCATCCAAATGACTGAACGTAAACATTGCTACAGTAACATACTAGTTACTGTTGTTGACATTAGCTAGCTTGCCGTCCAAAATGGCGGACACCGGGGCGTCACGTGACCCTGTGACGTCAGGTGAAATACCTCAATATGTCCGCATTTAAGTAGTAGAGGGTAGCAGAGTCTCCCAGGAACCAGTAGGTGGAGGTATGCGCAAACCAAGCGTAACCCGCCAGTAAACCCAAAAGAAGAAGAAGAAGAACCTTGTGAGGTATCATTCTGAGTTTTCCAGTCTATATCAAGCCTTTATTTCTCTGCTTGCCTCTTGCTATTGGCTTTCGTCTACACTTCTTTTCTTTCCTACATTACCCTGATTGATCAACCCTCACCTGCCTTTTGACCATGACTCTAACTTCATAATTTGGCTTCGTTAGTGTTTGCTCTCCCCTGCAAATACATCAGTAAGTGCCTGCATCCTGACACTTTATTTATAGAGAAACTTTCATACATGAAATGCTGCTCAAATAAAATAAAGTACAAAAATGCAGTAATAAAACAGAAAAAAATGAAAACAAAAAAAGTATAAGAAGTTTAGAAGAATGGATAATAATGAAATTAAATGTAGCAAGAAAATAAAAATTTAATAATATAAAATGAGATTATTTTTAATTTAAAAATACTGTAAATTCAGGAGCAGTATCCATCCATTATCTGTAGCCACTTATCCTGTTCTACAGGGTCACAGGCAAGCTGGAGCCTATCCCAGCTGACAATGGGCGGGATAGACCCTAGACAAGTTGTCAGGTTATCGCAGGGCTGACACAGAGACAACCAACCATTCACATTCACACCTACAGTCAATTTAGAGCCACCAATTAACCTAATCTGCATGTCTTTGGGGGCCGGCACAGTGGTGTAGTGGTTAGCACTGTTGCCTCACAGCAAGAAGGGCCTGGGTTTGAGCCCAGCGGCTGATGAGGGCCTTTCTGCGTGGAGTTTGCATGTTCCCCGTGGGTTTCCTCCGGGTGTTCTGTTTTCCCCCACAATCTAAAGACGTGCAGGTTAGGTTAATTGGTGGCTCTAAATTGACCGTAGGTGTGAGTGTGAGTGGTTGTTTGTCTCTGTGTCAGCCTTACGATGACCTGGCGACTTGTCCAGGATGTACCCTGCCTCTCACCCATAGTCAGCTGGGATAGACTCCAATTTGCCTATAACCAGGATAAGCGGTGATGGATGGATGCATGTCTTTGGACTGTGGAAGAAACCCACACAGACACGGGGAGAACATGCAAACTCCACACAGAGAGGCACTTGCCGGCTGCTGGGCTCAAACCCCGGACCTTCTTGCTGTGAGGCGACAGCGCTAACCACTACACCACCATGCTGCCTCTGGAGCAGTAAAATAACTTAATGTAAAATATATCTGAAAATCCTGTTTTGAATAGACTTTTAAAACGAGGAAGTGATTCATCATCTCATCTCATCTCATTATCTCTAGCCGCTTTATCCTGTTCTACAGGGTCGCAGGCAAGCTGGAGCCTATCCCAGCTGACTACGGGCGAAAGGCGGGGTACACCCTGGACAAGTCGCCAGGTCATCACAGGGCTGACACATAGACACAGACAACCATTCACACTCACATTCACACCTACGGTCAATTTAGAGTCACCAGTTAACCTAACCTGCATGTCTTTGGACTGTGGGGGAAACCGGAGCACCCGGAGGAAACCCACGCGGACACGGGGAGAACATGCAAACTCCGCACAGAAAGGCCCTCGCCGGCCACGGGGCTCGAACCCAGGACCTTCTTGCTGTGAGGCGACAGCGCTAACCACTACACCACCGTGCCGCCGGAAGTGATTCAGCTTCTTTAATTTTAACTTAACCAAATTCACAACACTGAAGCTCAAATCATTGTGTTAGTTAATCAAATTCAATAGGGATACAAACCTTTGAGTGTACTTATAAATACAAAAGGATAGGGACTCTGCACATTAAACTGAGAGTCATTTGCTGTAATATTTAGTTTGGGTCTTAATCAGAGATTATTTTAATATTTTATTTGTATTTTTAAAACCTTAATTATGTAATTATTTTAAGTAAACACACTGAAAAAAAAAGTCACTTAATTTTAATGCGTACAGCAGTCCCACAGAATCCAATTGTGTAAGCTTAAAGTGATTTCATCCCCTTAATGTTATTGTGTAAGGTTAAAGTTATTTTAAGCTTACACAATTGGATTGTGTGGGACCGATGTACGCATTAAAATTAAGTAAATTCAATGACTTTTTTTTTTTCAGTGCATCAATGCTGGCTTGAGCTCAGTCATTATTAATATTCTTTTCAAAGCATAAACTTTAAAAAAAATTTGAGATCAGAAGAATAAGTGTAGGACTGTGTTTAAAAAAAGACAATAAATAAAACCTTCAGTGCATTTTGAACAGTTTGGTTGCACTGGATTAACTGGAAAGGTTAATCCAGGTTAAAACTGAGTCCTTGAGGGTGCAATCTGGGCTAAAATAAAACCATCTGAGGCAGAAACGGGTAAAAGGGAATGTTAATAAAGAGAACTGCACATTAGATTGAGAAATATGAAGGACATGAAGATAAACTGTCAAATATTTTCCTTTTCTCCCTTTGAGTTTCTCAACCAGAAAACAAGGGGGGTTGCAAACTTTTGCACTCATGTATCCTGCCTGAATTTTACCATTTGAACCTGGAACAGATCTGTGTTCCTTTTAACAAAAAAAAAAACATTTTTATATTAAGAAATACTCACTGGCCACTTTAATAGGAACTTGTTGATTCAAAGATCCCTGTTCTTGGCTGCAGGACTGGAACCCAGTGTGTTCTGCTGTTGCATGCTGAGATGCTTTTCTGCTCACCACGGTTGTAAAGAGTGATTTATGACTTACTATATCCTTTCTGGCAAAAAGCTCAAACCAATCTGTCCATTTTCCTCTAACCTCTCAACAAGGCATTTGTTTGCACCCACAGAACTGTCCCTCACTCTGTTTTTTTGTTTTGCGCACCATTCTGTATAAACTCTAGAGACTGGTGTGTGTGAAACAGACAAAGCAGCAGTTTCTGAAATACTCAAACCAGTCCATCTGGCTCAAACTAACACCCATGCCACAGTGAAAGTCACACTTTGAGGTCACAATTTTTCCCATTCTGATGTTTGAACATTAATTAGCTGAAGCTGTTGCTTTGTATCTCTGTGATTTTATACATCAAACAGCAGGTGGATGTTCTTAATAAAGTGGCCAGTGAGTGTGTTATTACAGTACGATTGATTTTATAACAAGCACGTCTCAGATTACTTTTCTTTTCCCTCCTGCTCACTCTGCCACTCCCACTCATTCCTGCTCCTCGTTCGTCCCTCCCTTTCTGTTGTGCTTGTTTTAATTTTCTCTCCCTCACATGTTCCTCCTCTCCCTCCAGCTGATGAGATCCAGGTCTTCATGTGGCTGTTGAATGAATCTCACACAAAGAGATGCTAATTGGGCTGTAGTTCCACACAAGCAGCTCCAGGCCCTGTGGCTTGGAGCTTTGCAGGAGATTCAGACGGAGCTTTGGTTTGCTATTTTGTTTTCTTTCTTTCTCTTTATTTGATGATCCTGTCAGATTCTCCCAGGCTTTGAGGAGAGGCGAGGCTTTGTAAACCACTGCTGCTCTGTTTGGCAGGAGGTTTTTGCCTCCGGTGAGAGGGTTATGAGTAATGATGGTGTGTCTGGTACAAAAGAAGATGAACCAGATCCAATCCAATCTGCTCATCATGTAGTGAATGTTAGTCTGAAAGTGAATCTTTTTCCTCTAGCAGCAAGTGTTTAATTTCTCTTACACTGCATTTTATTTTTTATATTTAAGCAAGAACCATGTCATTTTTTTTTATCCATTTATAGTTACATGTAATATTCTGTGAAGGAGATTAGCTCCTGTTTTCAACTAGAAACAGGCGTTCTTTCACCACCCTCTGTTTTTCTGTTTTCTAGAAAACCACACCACACTTGTTTGAGCTGATACTATAGAAGGGGAATAAAAATTCATTTTCTCTTAAGATGTAGAAAGACTACGAATGATAGGACTATGATACTGATATCACCATAAATATTTAAGTCTCTTAAGGAAGTATTAAAGAAGCAATAAATAGTCATGCTGCACTTTTCTGAGAGTATCCTCAGTACTGTTAGTATTTTTGAGAAGGTTGGTATTTCTTCTTTTTACACCCAGGAGGGGTTTTTGTAGCAACAATAACCCCAGCAAAGTGAAATAATGTCTTTAATTTTCATGATGTGAAATTCGTGCCATCCATAGATGATTACAGTGGATCACATAGGGCTGAAAAAAAATTTAAAAATAATTTTGGGGTAGAGTGGGGAAAATGCTCCACTGAGGTTAAAGAACCTCCACCTGTTTTTCCCCAAAATCTCCACAAGATGGAGTCAAGTTATGGTTTTGTTGCTGCGCTGGACAGCATTTGTACACATCCACTGAGAAACTTACGTTGGCGAAGTATTTCAAGAACATATTTTCAGCAATCAGGAATACAACATTTTAAAGGTTTATTTTCAGAAGATCACAGTGTGAGGGGAAGCTGTGGCCTGATCATTAGAGAAACAGATTTGGGACCAAAAGGTTGCTGGTTTGGTTCCGTGGACCAACAGGAATGGCTGAAGTGCCCTTGAGTAAGGCACCTAACCCCCAACTGCTCCCCAGGCTGCCCTGGGTATGTTGTATGTCACTCTGGATAGGAGTGTCTGTCTGCTAAATGCCTGTAATGTAATAGTTTGGCCAGTGGATAGTGAGTTTATTGTATTAACAGGAAACATAATTATATTTAAAGTATGACATTTTTTGAAGCCATAGCCTGTTGGGTAAAACACACCTTCCCCTTCCTCAGGGGGCATTATTCTTTACCGTCGTAATTATTGTTGTTAACATGGTTCTGAACATCAAATACATATTGTTTTTCACTAAATGAGCTCAGAGTCAAAATATTTGAAATAACATGGAAAAATTGACCAAGTTCGCATCAGCTAGCTAATGTTAGCTAGTTAGCTTATGTTACCTAGCTAGGAAATTTGGTTAATGGGAATTAAGTGGTCTAATAGCTATAATAGCCTACACTTTATAAATAAATAATTATAATTACACTATAGAGAAGATACTTTAAAAATGTACATACTGCTCATTTTGTGATTGATGTATAGTACTGTGTAAAAGTCTTAGCCCCCCATTTTTTTTTCATAGAAACTGTTATAGATTTGTATTTTTAATGACTTGTATCGAGTCAAAACATTGCAAAAACATTTTAGAGTTCCAAATGTTCGCTTTTTTCCAGCACAAAATTAAATGTTAGACAAGAAAAAGTTTGTATCTAAGCAGAGTATTCTGTAAGAGAGCACTTTTCAGATTAAAAAAGAAAACATAATGAAGGCTGCTGGGTTTTGGTGTAAAATGAAGAAGCGAGTGTGAGAAAGTGTCCAGAAGAACTGTGGCTGGTTCTGTAAGATGCTCAGTAAAACCTACAGCTCATTTTATTATAAAACTGCACTCATTGTACCTGAGGCTACTTTTTTTTTTTAAAGTAAAGGGTCATCTCACAAAATATTGACTTTGTTTCATTTATTATGGCTTACTAATTATACTATTTTTTAATGTTGAAACATTTCATTTCATTATTTTTAAGCCATTTTTGGTCGACAGCATTTCTATGTGCCTAAGACTTTTGTACAGGACTGTATGAGGTGAGTTGCTTTGTCAGCCTGGGGCCATTTTACCAGACACTTGGGGGGGTTTCCCTGACCACTGGAGGGGAAAAGTAATCACGTGTTAATCACAAGTCTTGACAATTTTCAGATTTGGTTTACACTTCATCTCAGAACTAGGATAACAATCTTACACACCTTTACCTTTTTATTTCACATTTCAGTTACATATTCCTTCAGGTGCTGTTTCCCTGCACCACCCTATATGATAACTATATCATAATGCCATGAATAAAAATCCCATGCCTGATGAATGTTGGCTGAATGAAGGAATAATTTCAGAACACTGTACTACTCAGACGTGTTTGGTCTTTCAGCCCGCCTGTGGTGCCAACATGGGCTTTAACACACACTTATTATACTTTATGTAAAAGACAGAGTGCACTTTTGACCTGATGTTCTAAACCGAACCTCTCTTTGACACTGGCCCACAGTTTCTTCTTTCAACTCGGTGACCACAAACAAGCTCTCTAACTCAAAACACATGGAGAGCCAAGCTGGAGAAGAAATGATCATTCATATAAACATGAGCGTTCATTTTCTTTTGTTCTGCTCTCTCTCTCTCTAATCATCGCTGAAGTGGAGACACGAAACATTGATACACACTGATGCTCAGAATCATAATAAAAAGAAACAGAGGATATGACAAATCATATTGTATTATGGAATAAAAACAGCAAATATGGCAAAATATTAACAAACCTGACGAACTTTGAGTTAATTATTTTTATCTGGAGTTCATTTCCTCAATAAATTATATATTGTGCAGAGATACAAAACAGTATAAATTTTGGCACCCTCTGGTAGAATGGACAAAAATATATAAATTTTCCACTTAATAATTTGGGGGGGTGGACTACTGACTTTTTCTTCCAATAAATTCATTCTGATAATCTTTTTTTTTTTTAATGTATTTCTCATTGTTGCGTGTGGAGCATGGAGTGTTTTTCTTTTTTATATGTATATATAAAGACGGCCCATGTATATATGAGTGTTCAGCATAAAAAGTAACATTTTAAACAATGTCTCAATGAACACAATTTCCAAAATGTTGACCAGGCAAAGTTTAATATAACATCTGTTTAACTTGTAACAGGAAAGTAAGGTTAATAATACAACTTAGATTACACATTTTTCAGTTTTACTCAAATTAAGGTGGTGCAAAAAAGAGTACACCCCACAACAAAAACTACTACAGCTAGTACTTTGTATGGCCTCCATGATTTTTAATGACAGCACCAAGTCTTCTAGGCATGGAATGAACAAGTTGGTGACATTTTGCAACATCAGTCTTTTTCCATTCTTCAACAATGACCTCTTTTAGTGACTGGATGCTGGATGGAGAGTGATGCTCAACTTGTCTCTTCAGAATTCCCCATAGGTGTTCGATTGGGATCAGGAGACATACTTGGCCACTGAATCACTTTCATCCTGTTCTTCAGAAATCCAACAGTGGCCTTAGATGTGTGCTTAATCTCATCTCATCATCTCTAGCCGCTTTATCTTGTTCTACAGGGTCGCAGGCAAGCTGGAGCCTATCCCAGCTGACTATGGGTGAAAGGCGGGGTACACCCTGGACAAGTCGCCAGGTCATTGCAGGACTGACACATAGACACAGACAACCATTCACATTCACACCTACGGTCAATTTAGAGTCACCAGTTAACCTAACCTGCATGTCTTTGGACTGTGGGGGAAACCGGAGCAGCCGGAGGAAACCCACACGGACACGGGGAGAACATGCAAACTCCGCAGCCCTCGCCAGCCACGGGGCTCGAACCCGGACCTTCTTGCTGTGAGGCGACAGCACTAACCACTACACCACCGTGCTGCCCGTGTGTTTAGTCATGTTGGAAAAGTGCATGACGACCAAGGGCACGGAGTGATGGTAGCATCTTCTCTTTCAGTATAGAGCAATACATCTGTGAATTCATGATGCCAGCAATGAAATGCAGCTCCCTGACACCAGCAGCACTCATGCAGCCCCACATAAGGACACTGCCACCACCATGTTTCACTGTAGGCACCATGCATTTTTCTTTGTATTCCTCACCTTTGCGATGCCATACAGTTTTGAAGCCATCAGTTCCAAAAACATTTATCTTGGTCTCATCACTCCAGAGTATAGAGTCCCAGTAGTCTTCATCTTTATCAGCATGGGCCCTGGCAAACTCTAGGCGGGCTTTTTTGTGCCTGGGCTTTAGGAGAGGCTTCTTTCGTGGATGGCATCCATGCATGCCATTCCTCTGCAGTGTACACCGTATTGTGTCATAGGAAACAGTCACCCCAGTTTGGCTTTCTACTTCACTGCAGTGAACTTGCATGCCGATTTTCTTCAACCCTTCTCATCAGAAGACGCTCCTGTCGAGGTGTTAACTTCTGTGGATGACCTGGACGTCTCTGTGAGATAGTTGCAGTTCCATCTTTCTTAAATTTTTGTACCACTTTTGCTACAGTATTCTGACTGATGAGCAAAGCTTTGCTGATGATCTTGTAGCCTTCACCTTTGAGGTGTAAAGAAATTATTTTCTTTGGGGAATTCTGAAGAGACAAGTTGAGCATCACTCTCCATCCAGCATCCAGTCACTAAAAGAAGTCATTGTTGAAGAATGGAAAAAGACTGATGTTGCAAAATGTCACCAACTTGTTCATTCCATGCCTAGAAGACTTGGTGCTGTCATTAAAAATCATGGAGGCCATACAAAGTACTAGCTGTAGTAGTTTTTGTTGTGGGGTGTACTCTTTTTTGCACCACCCTAATTTGAGTAAAACTGAAAAAAAATGTGTAATCCAAGTTATATTATTAACCTTACTTTCACGTTATAAGTTAAACAGATGTTATATTAAACTTTGTCTTGTCAACATTTTGGAAATTGTGTTCATTGAGATATTGTTTAAAATGTTACTTTTCAAAGGGGGTGTACTCATTTACGCTCAGCACTGTGTGTGTGTGTGTGTGTGTGGTGTTTGTATTTAGGATTTAAAAATAAAGACATGAGGGACAAAAAGGAATCATAAAGCTACCAGGTGACACTGATGCTAAATCACAGCCAATAATCATAATATAATCATTATAATCCTCATTATCAGTGCAGAGGTCACGGCTGCGCATGCGCACACGCAGATCTTCCAGCTGTGGCGCATTCCTCCACCGCTGGTGGAGCGGGACGAGGGCGCGCGCGCTTTCGGTGTCGGTGTATCGCTCCTCGGTTCCCCGGTAAATTCACACTTTTATTCATTCTCGACTTTATCCCGAATCAGAACATCAAACAGGTACCAAGTTCCCGAATCGGGTTCCTCTGTGGTGCATCCGGTGTCGGAGATTTTTTTTCTCTTTCTTTTTCTTTCTTTTTTGGAAACGAATTCCTGGCGCCCGTAAGGATCACGACACTTGACAGGAGGATCGTCCATGATGACGGGCATCGCATCTGCCTCGGTGAGAGATTTCAGAGTTTATGGGCGATTCAGGGTGAATATAATACTGTCCTTTCTCTCCTTTAAAGTATTTCAGAATTATAGTAAGAATAATTTCATTTTAAAATAAAAAAAATTCTTGTCTCTTTTTTAATTGTTTTTTTTTCGGGGGGGCCTTGGGGAAAAAAAACCTACTGTTTGGGTTATGGGAGGTTTGCGGCTGTTATAGGTGTTTCGGGAGGTGGGAGGTTTGGGGCTGTTATAGGTGTTTCGGGGGGTGTTATGGGAGCTTTGGGGCTGTTACGGGGGGTGTTATGGGAGGTTTGGGGCTGTTATAGGTGTTTTGGGGAGGTGTTATGGGAGGTTTGGGGCTGTTATAGGTGTTTCGGGGGGGGTTGTTTTGGGGAGGTGTTATGGGAGGTTTGGGGGGTGTTATAGGTGTTTTGGGGGGTGTTATAGGTGTTTTGGGGGGTGTTATGGGAGGTTTGGGGGTGTTATGGAAGGTTTGGAGAGTGTTATAGGTGTTTGGGGGTGTTATGGGAGGTTTGGGGGTGTTATAGGTTTTTGGGGTGTTATGGGAGGTTTGGGGGTGTTATGGGAGGTTTGGGGGGTTGTTATAGGTGTTTGAGGGGTGTTATGGGAGGTTTGGGGAGTATTATAGGTGTTTGTGGGGATGTTATGGGAGGTTTGGGGGTGTTATAGGTGTTTGGGGAGTGTTATGGAAGGTTAGGAGAGTGTTATAGGTGTTTGGGGGGTTGTTATAGATGTTTGGAGGGTTTTATGGGAGGTTTGGGGAGTATTATAGGTGTTTGGAGGGTGTTATGGGAGGTTTGGGGGTGTTATAGGTGCATGGGGGTGTTATGGGAGGTTTGGAGAGTGTTATAGGTGTTTGTGGGGATGTTATGGGAGGTTGGGTGGTGTTATAGGTGTTTGGGGAGTGTTATGGGTGTTTGGGGAGTGTTATAGGTGTTTGGGAGTGTTATGGAAGGTTTGGAGAGTGTTATAGGTGTTTGGGGGTGTTATGGGAGCTTTGGGAGAGTGTTTTAGGTGTTTGGTGGGTTATGGGTGGCTTGGGGGGGGGTTGTTATAGGTGTTTGGGGGGAGTGTTTTAGGTGTTTGGTGGGTTATGGGTGGTTTGGGGGTTGTTATAGGTGTTTGGGGGAGTGTTTTAGGTGTTTGGTGGGTTATGGGTGGTTTGGGGGGTGTTATAGGTTTTTGTGAGTGTTATGGAAGGTTTGGAGAGTGTTATAGGTGTTTGGGGGTGTTATGGGAGCTTTGAGGGAGTGTTTTAGGTGTTTGGTGGGTTATGGGTGGTTTGGGGGGGTTGTTATAGGTGTTTGGGGGAGTGTTTTAGGTGTTTGGTGGGTTATGGGTGGTTTGGGGGGTTGTTATAGGTGTTTGGGGGAGTGTTTTAGGTGTTTGGTGGGTTATGGGTGGTTTGGGGGGGTTGTTATAGGTGTTTGGGGGAGTGTTTTAGGTGTTTGGTGGGTTATGGGTGGTTTGGGGGGTTGTTATAGGTGTTTGGGGGAGTGTTTTAGGTGTTTGGTGGGTTATGGTTGGTTTGGGGGGGTGTTATAGGTGTTTGGGGGAGTGTTTTAGGTGTTTGGTGGGTTATGGGTGGTTTGGGGGGGTTGTTATAGGTGTTTGGTGGGTTATGGAAGGTTGGGGTGATTCCCTCAGTGTCAGAACCCTTCAGGAACCTTTTTGCAATGCTTCTTTATTTATTTATAATCACGCTATCTGTTATTGCCCAGATGAGGATGGGTTTCCTTTTGAGTCTGGTTCCTCTCAAGGTTTCTTCTTCAAGAAGTCTGAGGGAGTTTTCCTCACTACCGTCACCTCAGGCTTGATCATTAGGAATGAAGAAATTTATTAGGGATAAAATTAGTTCACATGTTTCAAGTCTTTATTTTTCTGTAAAGCTGCTTTGTGACAGTCTGTTGTTAAAAGCGTTAAAAGCAAATAAACTGATTTGACTTCTTGAAACAAGAACGGTTCCTTAAAGAGCCCTAATTTTGATAGGAACCCAAAACGCATGTTTGTGTTGAACTAAACTGTACATGGTGTAATATTCTGGGCTTGTTTTTGCCTTGCAGCCCTTCACACTTTATTTCACTCTCACTCATTCTAACTCACTTAAACACTAACAAGCTCTGAGATGAAAATGGCTGCGTTAACTCTTTCATTCATACATTAGAATATTAGAAATAATATCCACATTTTAAAATATATTATGTAAATGATATAATGTAAGAAGAAGAAGCCTTTATTTGTCACATGCACATTCATCATCTGCATTTAACCTGTCTGAAGCAGTGAACACACACATGCACACAGTCAAGTGAGCAATGAGCACACACACACCCAGAGCAGTGGGCAGCTATGCTACAGCACCCAGGGAGCAGGTGCCTCACTCAAGGGCCCAAGGCCACCCCATGTTAACCTAACCGCATATCTTTGGACTGTGGGGGAAACCCACACAAACACAAGGAGAACATGCAAACTCCACACAGAAAGACCCCCGTCAGTCGCTGGGTTCAAACCCAGAACCTTCTTGCTGTGAGGCAACAGTGCTAACCACCACACCACCGTGCTGCCCTTCCATTATGTAAATCATAAATCAGGAAGGCTTTCACTAGACAAATGTTTAGTGGTTCTTTATTCTTTTCTTGTTTTCTGAGACAACTTGAGGAACCTCTAAAAGTTCTCCAGGGGTTTCAGGAGCCTTTTGTTTGTAAGAGCAGGGCTGAGGGTGTAAACAGAGTGATGACTGTACAGCTTTGTTTGATGCCCCTGCATACCAGAAGATAGGTCAAGTCTTTGGCACAAGCCTTGGCATGACCTGAAATTGTTTGTGTTAAATTCCAGCATATTTTTTTAAAGATAAAAATGACACAGGATGCTGGAGAGAGAGAGAGATTATATCATGAAGGACAAGAGAAACAATCACATGGAGCACTAAACACTCTCACAGTGACAACCGATATTTTATTGTGGGTTTGTAGATGGTCACACTGGGCTGCCAACTCTCACGCAATGAGCGTGAGACACACGCATTTGATTGTCTTCACACACTCACGCCATACCTCCGATTTCTCACGCTAGAAAAAAAATCTAGTTTATCTATCTAATCTAGGCTACCCATTGCGTCGCGCCAACCACTTGCGATCGATCAATTACGCCTTACGCATGGCTAAACAGGCAGAGAGGTGTTCCCTTCTGTACACACTCCCCTATGGTAGGTGACGCATCTAATGATGCTGCACTCGCCGGAAGTTGGATAATTGCCTACCGTCAAATTTAGAGGAAGAGGAGAGAGAAGAAGGTATCCGAGTTGAAGACGGGTGTCTCAGACAGGTTTGTACATATGCACGCCAATGTGTGGTGTTACTGGCGTAATTATGAACTTGTATAAAGTTTCTTAATCGTTTTAGCCTATACAGTAAGTGTTGTGAGAATATTTAATGCCATATCGAGCTGTGTACTAGGCATGCTAAATCATTATAGGCCTACTGCCGTGCCACAGCCTCTATCTTCCCCAACAAGCAGCACGGGAGAGCACCTCCTTAGCACACAGTTATTAAGGCGCATTTTTAGTTTGTTTACTGTATGTTATCATACTTTATGACTTTATTTGAAGCCATACTGGAAATGTAAAATAAAGCAAGTAAGAGGTAATATTACAAATGCAAGAAGAGCCATTAGCCACCATACCTATTGTTTATTTACAGGGTATTTATTTTTAATTATTTATGATGTATGTAATTGCAGCGAGGGCCTTTCTGTGTGGAGTTTGCATGTTCTCCCCGTGTCCGCGTGGGTTTCCTCCGGGTGCTCCGGTTTCCCCCACAGTCCAAAGACATGCAGGTTAGGTTAACTGGTGACTCTAAATTGACCGTAGGTGTGAATGTGAGTGTGAATGGTTGTCTGTGTCCATGTGTCAGCCCTGTGATGACCTGGCGACTTGTCCAGGGTGTACCCCGCCTTTCGCCCGTAGTCAGCTGGGATAGGCTCCAGCTTGCCTGCGACCCTGTAGAACAGGATAAAGCGGCTACAGATAATGAGATGAGATGAGATGGGTATGTAATTGCTCAGTTAAAGTAAATAAAGCATGGTCACCTGTAATATCAAAGAACTTGAACTTGTGAATAATAAAAAAAAAAAGACGGAGAACAATATACTGAGGAGACAGGGTTTCAAAGAGGGCAAGACAGGTAGAGAATATTTGTCAGATAACAGGCCCTGACGAATGTTCTATTACTAATAAGAAACATAGATAAGAAATAAATTAATAAGAAATATATTAATATAGCTTATTTAAGTATGACCAAAAATTTTAAGCCCAACTTTGTGTGCACATTCCCACCTATGGCCAAGGTTCAGCTTTTTGTGTTTCAATACTCATCTCATCTCATTATCTCTAGCCGCTTTATCCTTCTACAGGGTCGCAGGCAAGCTGGAGCCTATCCCAGCTGACTACGGGCGAAAGGCGGGGTACACCCTGGACAAGTCGCCAGGTCATCACAGGGCTGACACATAGACACAGACAACCATTCACACTCACATTCACACCTACGGTCAATTTAGAGTCACCAGTTAACCTAACCTGCATGTCTTTGTACTGTGGGGGAAACTGGAGCACCCGGAGGAAACCCACGCGGACACGGGGAGAACATGCAAACTCCACACAGAAAGGCCCTCGCCAGCCCCAGGGCTCGAACCCAGGACCTTCTTGCTGTGAGGCGACAGCGCTAACCACTACACCACCATGCCGCCCAGATTGTGTGTGTAAAAAAAAAGAAAAAGAAAAAAGTCTTCTATTCCTTATATGCATAACACACTTTCTTCCTGTCTTCATGAGTTTGCTTTTGAAATGCGAAGTGATTCAACATCTCAAATATTTAATCTACGACAGGTATGTGATATAATACACTCACATCATGAAAACAAAAACTATGATGTGTTTGTGTATGTTTGAAGCCAATTTTGCTTCTCAAAAGGCTCTTAAATCATCAGGAATGCCATTCTGCTAATCGCCCACACCTGTGAAAACACTTCCTCGTCTGTTTCAGTCGTTTACACTGAAAATATATTAAGCGCTAACATCCAGAAGAGCAGGTCAGTCTCACGGCGGAGAACATTTCATTATAAAGCTGTTATAACGTGTGTCAAATTAATATTCGGTTCTCAGCATTCTGTGGTGATTAGGATTATATTTCCAAAGTGTTTGACTTGAAGGAATGTGAGTCGTTTGCTTTTTGTCTTGCTATAATGGTGTGAGCAGGAGGCAGGCGAAGAACAGAAAGACGGCTGTGTGCGTGAAGGTCCTGACATAGCCAAAGAAAGAGAGAGAAAGTGTGTGGGAGACGCAGAGGGCTGGTTTGTGTCGTCATATTTCAGAGGAGCGCTAATGATGACCACGAGGAGGCTAGACACAATGAGAGCTTTGTCACATACGGCACAGGTTGGCATTTGGGACGTAGCCATGATGGCCAGTACAGAGAGAACACGGAGACGCTCATCAGAAGACGTCAAACTTCAATTAGTCATCCTTAAACGCAGATTTAAGTCAGGACTAATGCTTGACCTGGAAAGAGTGAAAGTGTATTTTTTAATAAATGGTTCTCAAACTGGGGTCCATGAAGCGGAGTGGTTCAACTTATCACATTGTGGCTCCCGGAAAGGTAGTTGCTCAATCATCGGGAGATCGCAAGTTCCAAATTCGAAACCTGAAAATAGACGACCTCAGACTCAAGATCACGTGATATGAAATGGGTAAACACAAATCCAAAATGGCGGTCGCTAATAGATGACTTGCAACCATGTGATCAAAATGTGCTACGTCATGAGCGTCCGCCATGATGGTGGATACACACAACAACTAGGATGGCAGCTGCTGAAAGCGTGTCTGTAAACAATGCTGAATTTTCTCAGTATTACCACAATTTGAACGCTTGAGCGAAGATTCGATACAAAGAGAAGATACTGTAGAGATGTGTGGTTTTGACCCATATTATTTAAAAAAAGTCAGACTTTTCTGAAGATAAGATGCTTCTACTGACCATCGAGTACCCAGATATCACGTTCTATCTGGTTCGGCTGCCGAAGAATCAAGTCCGACCTTGGACGAAACATAGCTCGTGTTCTGAGTGGGTGCCCAGTCTGGATTGTTTCTATTGTATAATTTTGCTGGCGCTCCTAGAAGCAAAATGGAAATACACGTGTTAAAATTATAACAATGACCGAGTGAACCACGACAAGAGAGAACGCTCATTTTATAGCAAAATTCTAGCAACGCGAAATAAAATTCTTCCATGATATTGAGAAAGCTTTTGAATCTCATCTGAGATAAAATGATTACTGCAAACATGAGCTGTTTTGGTTTTAGCGTCTGCTAGATCAGCCCTGCCGATGTTGTTCAGCCGTGCTCGTCTCCTCTCCGTACTAAACTTCGGAGTTTCCTCGCCTTCTTTCCGAATCACGGACGGAATTCTAAACAATCGGAACGTGCTACAGTCACAAGTACTGTTGTGACCACAACCATATACAGCACAAAGATATGGCAGAGCTAAAAGAACGCTTAAAGCAGTGGAAAAACAAAGTTGTGCACACGTGACTATGTTTTGTATGGAATGTCGCTTGACCCCGTATTCGTATCTCCACCAACATGGCCGACATCTGGGTTTCTATTTTGCTTTGACGTCACTTGCAAGTCAAGGATAGTTCTACTAGTGCAGCCAGTGATACAATTTAGACAAAAAAAAAACTTGATAAAATGACAAAAGTGTCCATGATTACTATCGCAAATCATCTTTCAAAGTGTAGTAAACAAAGGTTTCAATGCTACAGCGCACACAACTACCAAACAATGCAAATTTGTTTGTACATTTAATAATTTCTTACCTCCTGAAGTGTTTTATCGCTCGGAAAAGAATGAAATGATAGACTACTATCAGCTGAATTGTTATTGTAGCCATCAGCTGCACAATAATGTACGGTACCATTTTGAGCTTTATCTCAGACTTTGTAGTTCATGAATACGGTTAATCCATACATAAGGCGTGGAGGCATTTGTTTAGCTATTTCAAACCGTGTGACCACAGTACTCCAATGGAGGTCCAGTGTTCTCCACTATCGTTAATGACTCAGCGGCCCACCGAGTCATAACGGCTAGAAGAGCTATTACCGCCGACTCATAAATGCGCCGCCGAGCCTTAATTTTTGGCCGCCCAGTCAAAAAAAATAAAAATTTACTTCAAAGAAAAGTAAAAAAAAAACCACACCAATACAAACACCAAATACAAACACCAAAGTAATTCTCTGATCACAGATCGTTGATGCGCTTTACTTTACAATAGGTTCAACATGTTTCAATGTCGCGCGGGCATATAGTCGAACGCCGACTTGCCGAATTATCTATCTTCTGTAACGTTTTTTTCCACTTTAACCTGGTCCCAGTGGTCACGATGATAACGACTACGTAGAGTGATGCACATTATGTAGGTCAGATCGGATCTGCTTCATCTTCATTAAGCGTTAGCATAGGTTATCTTTCATCACTTGGCTATCATTCTCAACTCTTATAATGTCTTTGTTTGGTTGGCTGAAACGGAAAGATCCTGATTCTAAATCTTCTGGCACTAAGCCTAGTGAAGATTCTGAATTGTACCATTCACACCGAGTATCGCTTGAAAAGGTTTACATTAGTCATGGCTGCTCAAAATGTGGTCGACTTCACAAGTACAGTTATCACCCCATGACACTTATTATTTTTCGAAAAAACAATAACATATATTGGGAGTGTTGTCTTCTTCCCCGGGCTCTGCTTTCTTCTATCCTGAGATAATCAGAGGCCCTTAACGCTTGCTCGCTCACTTGTCACTACGCATGTGTAGTGCGGCAACAGAGGAGTGCGTGTCAGTTAAGTGGTTCCGATTGCCTCAGACCTCCGAAAGGAGTACGGTGGAAAGAAGAGACACATACTGCACATCAAATGAAAGGTAATTTTGTGTAGAATTCAACTAAAAACAAAGATATTCTATTCAATAAACATTTCAGTAATGGAGTGACAAAATAAATGTAAAGTCAGCTCCCAGTGTCAGAAGATTTTGCACAAAAGCAGCTACTTGCGAAATAAATAACATGCAACTTAGATGCCAGGAAATGGCATCTGAGGGGTTTCTTATTTCAAAATTTTCTTGTGCGAGGGGGGGACACCCCCCTCGCGAACCCCCGGCAATGGCCGCTCAATACTACCGCCGAGCTATAACTTCAGGTAGTGGAGAACACTAGAGGTCTATTCTTCAGTCATCTGTCGCAGGGAGCCAAGAGACCAAAAGGGAGGGGCATTCCACTGTCAATCACAGGGACACTAGCGGCACGGTGGTGTAGTGGTTAGCACTGTCACCTCACAGCAAGAAGGGTCTGGGTTTGAGTCCAGTGGCCGACGGGGGCCTTTCTGTGCGGAGTTTGCATGTTCTCCCCGTGTCCGCGTGGGTTTCCTCCGGGTGCTCCGGTTTCCTCCACAGTCCAAAGACATGCAGGTTAGGTTACCTGGTGACTCTAAATTGACTGTAGGTGTGAATGTGAGTGTGAATGGTTGTTTGTTTCTATGTGTCAGCCCTGCGATGATCTGGTGACTTGTCCAGGATGTACCCCGCTTCTCGCCCGTAATTAGCTGGGATAGGCTCCAGCTTGCTCGTGACCCTGTACAGGATAAGCAGTTATGTACCGTATAATGGATGAATCCAAACTTCAGTAACTCAAAAACAAGCACATTTAGGGTTCTTCAAAAGCTTCTTTATATAGCTAAAGGCTGCATAAAGATGGTCTTATATAAATAATTTTTACATTGTCTGTCTGTCTTTTTTTTTCCTCATGCGCAAAGTTTTCCATACGAAGAAGTAACTCCTTCAACAAACAGCCGACTCACAGGTGCGATGCAGGAATGAAGATGACGAGTTGAAGTAAAGATTTGGTCTTGAAAAGGATTTTATTATTTTCGGTTTCGTCTTCATTTGGACTCGATCTTGGCTAGTCCTGGTCTTGAACTTGACAATAGCGGTGTTGGTGAATTCCTCACAGAACTCTTAAGTGTTTCCGACATACAGACAAGACGACTGTAGAACCTTATTAAGGTTCTAGATTTGACCTTGTTTTCTAAACGTGTCACAATAATGACGACTTGAATCTCATGACAATTTTAATAAAACTGTTCTGTTCAGGAATAAAAGGCTACAATAAATATCCAGAATATTACTGCAGACGTTTAAATATTGAGTCTGATATTTGAATAGTCAGATTATGTTCAGAAATAAACCTGTACTCTGGGCAATGGTGGAATTAAAGGGAGAACCTCCACTTTAATCCACTGTTTGTGTTAGATGAGGAATGAAAACATGGCGGTTAGTTGACAGACAGGTTCCCAGTTTAAACCCTCCAACTCTTTGAAACCCACAGGCCTTGGCACTTCATGTGAGCTCAGAATAATGCTGTTCATCTCAGATTTTATTCCCTAACATTCTAATCATAAAGAGGGAGTCTCCACATGCACACTTTTGATCATTTTATCTGCTGTCAAAATCAAGGTTTCCTCTGACTCTCCAACACTCCCTGCAACTTCCGTGGCTGATGGGAAACAGAATGTTGCTTGGATTCGAACCAAAAGCTACCTCTTTAACTTGTTTCATGGACATTTCACAACAAAGTTAAACATAACTATAAATTGATAAAATATTATGTGCTGTCATTCTTTAATAAATTTTATGTGCGCTGTTATTTGTGTTGGTGTGTTGAAGTGGAGTTACTTTTACCACCCTGAAGTTGATTATTTTCCTATAACTGGACATCCCATAGTGGTTTATTCCTCTTATACCACAGCGATATACAGTTGTGGTCAGAAGTTTACATACAGTGACATGAATGTCATGGCAATATTTGGGCTTTCAGTCATTTCTTTGAACTGTTCTTTTTCTGTGGCAGAATGATTGTACAACATACAGCTTTAATAAAAAAAACACTAGAATTTGATGCACAAGTTGTAATTTTCTTTGGGTTTTCTGAAATCAACATAGGCTCAAAATTTTACATACAGCACACCTAATATTTGGGTAAAATGTCTCTTCGCAAGATTCACCTTGACCAAACATTTTTGTTTACCATGAACAAGCTTCTGGCAGAATTCTGGTTGGATATTTCACGACTCTTCATGGTAAAATTGGTAGAGTTCAATTAAATTTGTATTTTTTTTTCTTGGCATGGACTCGACTTTTAACATGATCCATATATTTTCAATAGGGTTGAAGTCAGGACTTGTTTTAAGCTCAATATTAGCCTACTTTATCCTCCATAACCAGCTCTGATGCGTGTTTGGGTTACCTGTCCTGTTGTAAGTCCCAAGTCGTGTTCAAGTTTCTGATGGTTTATGCTGAAGAATTCTGAGGTAGTCCTCCTTCTTCATTATTCCATCCACTTTGTGCAATGAACCAGTTCCACTGGCAGCAAAACAGCCCCAGAGTACCAGCTGGTGGTGGTGGTAGGAGCCACACTGTACCAGCTGGTGGTGGTGGTTCCTACCACCACCACCAGCTGGTACAGTGTGCCTCTGTACATGGTGGTCACTGTGGCCAAACAACTCAGCCTTTGTCTCATCTGACCATACAGCTTTCCTCCAGAAGGCTTTTTCTTTGTCCGTGTGGTCAGCTTCAAACTTTAGTTAAGTTTGAAGGTGTCAATTTTGGAGCAGGGTTTGGAGCAGCCTCTTAGTCCATGGGGATGTAAAACTCACTGAACTGTAGACAGTGATCCATCAGCTTCCAGTTCATGGAAGGGCTGTGCCATGGTGGATCCCAGGTTGTTCCTGACCATCCAAACCAATTTCCTTTCAGCTGAGGGTGACAGTTTGGGTTTTCTTGAAGCAAAGTGGCTTGGCAAAGTGACTACACCTCACAATAACTTGGATACAATTGCTTGAACTGATCTTGGAATTTGCAGTTGTTTAGAAATGGCTCCAAGAGACATTCTGGAGTTGTGTACATCTGCGATCCTTTTTCTCAGATCTGCACTGAGCTCCTTGGACTTTGAAGTCCTGCACTGAGCTCCTTGAGCTCCCATTGTATTGTGTGTTGGTCAATCCAGTGAGTGCTGTAAACAAACCCTTTTTATGAAGGCACAGAGAAGCTACCAGCTGTAGTCAATCATGATTACTAACAGGACATTAAGAGACCTCAGCCTTGGCAAGATAAGAGACATTTTGGAAGTGTCAGCACCTCTGAATTAATAATCTAAGTGAGTGTATGTAAATTTTTGAGGCTGTATGTATAATTTTGACCCTGTGTTGATTTCAGAAAACCCAAAGAAAATTAAAACTTGTGCACCAAATTCTAGTGTGTTTTTTTTTTTTAAATTAAAGCTGTATGCTGTACAATCGTTCTGCCACAGAAAACGAACAATTCAAAGAAGTTACTGAAAGCACAAATATTGCGGCGGCACGGTGGTGTAGTGGTTAGCGCTGTCGCCTCACAGCAAGAAGGTCCGGGTTCGAGCCCCGTGGCCGGCGAGGGCCTTTCTGTGCGGAGTTTGCATGTTCTCCCCGTGTCCGCGTGGGTTTCCTCCGGGTGCTCCGGTTTCCCCCACAGTCCAAAGACATGCAGGTTAGGTTAACTGGTGACTCTAAATTGACCGTAGGTGTGAATGTGAGTGTGAATGGTTGTCTGTGTCTATGTGTCAGCCCTGTGATGACCTGGCGACTTGTCCAGGGTGTACCCCGCCTTTCGCCCGTAGTCAGCTGGGATAGGCTCCAGCTTGCCTGCGACTCTGTAGAACAGGATAAAGTGGCTGCAGATAATGAGATGAGATGAGACAAATATTGCCATGACATTCATATCCAAGATGACATTCATGTCACTGTAGGTAAACTTCTGACCACAACCGTATCAACAATTAAGTTAATGAGACAAAAAAAACAGAGCTTGTCATGTGACTGAGAATATTTCAGAAACTTAAAATTACAACTTTACCTCTGACTGTTACAAAGTGCTGACACTGGAGACTCCTTCCATCAGCATTAAATACAGGTATCCTTACAGAAATCTGTTTATGCCCCTGTGATTGAGCTGTTACTATAGAAATGATAACATATTAGAACGAGTGCATTAATATAAACCTGTGGCTTGTAGCTGCACCACTATCAGAACTGCTGTTTGAGAAATTGAATCAGCACATCACATTCTGACGAATCAAGATACAGAATTAAACTGATTATCACCAGAAGCTGATTTCATCATTTCATCCAGAGCTCATCTCCTCCAAGGGTCTAATCAGCTTCAGAAGTGGCGTTACGGAATCCGTCTTGCAGCGGTGTTTGTGTCCTGGGGCCAACATACCTGAGTGACTCCCATGCCAGAATGCTGCCTCAGTCCTGTCCGAACACGCCCGCCTGCCTTACAGATGAGGGGTAGAGGAGCGAGAGTAGGAGGGTTCGTGCTAAAAGAGGTCTTGACAAGGTCAGAAAGTGGGTCAGGTAAACAGAGGTGAGCAAATAGTGTCTGGACCTCCTGACCTGCTTTCTGCAGACAGAACCTGTGTTTTTGTTTTCTCAGGCCTGAAATATGTGTGTTGTGTTTGGCGTGATAAGGGGAAGCAGATTAGAGGGAATAAGGAGTGCAGAGTAAACCAGCAGTGAGCTCATGTGGGAAATGAGCACTCAATCAGAGGAAACAGAGGTGACACGAGGCACAACGATGGGTATGGAGGGACAGGAGGACAAACTTCTGCACAACCTGAAGGCTGAATCTTTTTATCAAACTTACTTGGGGAAAAAAATTGAAAATATGAATAGATGAAATATTCATAACTTATACTTTCAATTCTGTTTGAGCTAAAGCTATAAGTGAAGCTGTGTTGGAGAAAATGTTTAATATATTCCTGATTTGACTTCCTGAATCTCTTCATGAGTGTGTAGGAGGTACCGTTCTGCCTCCAGCTCCATCTCCTATAGCGTGTCCATTCTCACCGTTCCTCCACTGGTCATGCATGCCAAGAACTCTCAGTGACTCGTGGGAAATTGTAGGCTCAGAACATTCCTGCATGTTCCTCCCACTCTCGGCATCGGCGCCTTCGACTCCTTCAGAACTTTCTTCATACGCACAATCCACTGTGTGTATCTGTGCATCTGAGAGCAATTGTGTGTCCAGTCTTAATGCGTTTATGTTTGCTAACATGGAAGTTCTCATGTGTTTCAGTAGTTTAGGAGTAATCACCAATCCTTCACGCTTATCAGGTTTCTCACAGTGTTGCTCCAGAATAACTCAGATGTTGAGGGATGGACATTCAGCATGTAGGTCATACAGTGTGTGTGTGTGTGTTCGTCCTTTAGGATGCCGAGAGAGACAGGTCTGAAAACACATTGCAGCCAGAGTCAGACCAGAACCTCACACCCCCTAAGGTGAGTTCAGAGCTCTTATTATTTCTCCGACTGTAAAAACCGTAATTACATTCAGCTGTAGGCGTCTCCACCCTAATATTCCCCACCCATGATGCAAATTTCTAAAAAGTCAACAAAAATCATTCTGAAACTGTTCTTAAGTAAAATTCACAATGTGATCCAAACACTGTTCAAAACCACATACTGGTGCAGCAAAATACAAGCATAATAACTAATTAGTGAAGCTTTGCTGTAACTGCGAAATCCTTAACGAGCTAATTGCTAATTAACAAACTGGAGCACTAGCATAAACTGTTCACTGCCTGACACTACGTCCCAAATTACACACTACCATAATAAATAGTACATTATAATAATATAGTATAGTATGAATTTTTGATGCAGATGAGAGACTGAAATAAAAAAAAAATACTTTGATAATCCACACCTCAGCCAATCGCAGGCTTCAGGCTGTCTAATATGCAAATAGAAATTGTTCAAGAAAAATAAAGGGATGAAACTTGACTCAACCCTGCTAGAAAAAAGTACAGTATTTGAAAATCTCAAATGGTTACCATTACATAAAGGACCTTAATGAGGATTGGTTTAATGGCGTCCTTCAGATTCCAGAGATTTTCTGGTTATCATTAAAGGCAGGTTAGGTAAATTTTTTAGAAGTATTTTTCATTATATTTATTGAAATTCTCTTTACATTTCGACAGCAATGACTAAATCAAATAAAAATTTTAAAAAATTAAAAAAAAAAAACCCTGTTTGTGGCATTTACAGACCTGCCTGTCTACATGTGCACTTTCTGCCCATGCACTTATTGTGCGTGGAGTCTTCCACGTATTGCTAAAGCTAGCGTGCTAGTCGACAGCTGTGAGTACTAACACTAGCTATGTTCAGTGTTTATATTCATTATGATAATGTTTCGTGTCTTCTTACATGTGAATGAGAGATGATGTCGGTAGATATGACAACATCATGCTAAGCTCCTCCCCCAGCACTTTCTCTCTCTCTCTCTCTCTCTCTCTCTCTCTCTCTCTCTCGTGGACTAGTCATCCAGCAGTAGTCAGGCAGTGCGCGTTCGTGTGTTTTGGAGGTGTGGCTTTGGATGGAGGGTTCAATTGAGAGGGTGGGATTTTTCAGTTTCTTTCAAAATCTAGCTTACTCTTACTGATTTCTTCAAAATGACGTACCCTGCCTTTAAATATCCCTGGAACCCAAAAGAATTTTCAGTCATAGGTAGATTATTTCTGTCAAAATAAACTTAGATACTCCATCAGTAACCATTAGAACGCCACGAAATTATAATTACAGACAAACAGAAAAACATTCAAACTCATTAAGAGCCATTAGAAATCTCTTCTAATCAGTTTTCAGCAGGAATCGTGACGATGCTCATGTGGGATTTAAGTGGAGATATTTTGTGATGTACAGAGTTCACCTTTGGACCTGATTGACACGGGGAAAGGACTGAAGCTTCAGAGTACCGCGCCCCACCTGGTCAGTCTGGGGAGCGGCCGGCTGAGTGTGGCCATCACCGTACTCCCTCTGAAGGAAGGTATGTCCCTTACAGACCAGTCACATGTGATTCATTAACACATGATTCACGTGACTTTGTAATGCTTTGTTGGATATTAAAACATGGAGCAGTGAACTGAGTGTACAGAGCCTCACTCTGCCATTTTGGATCCTTTCAGTACTTTGATCCAGTGTTGGCAAATCTTTTCCAAGGAGCGTAAATAGCTAGAGAACGCTCAAAAAAGCCAACTAACGTGCATATTCATTTATTCATCATGATCACTGGGATATCAAATTACAAATGAGAGTACATGCAGAAGGAAGATCTTCACTTTGAATATAATAAAATAGAGCTTTATCAGAATAGAAAATCAATAATTATCATTTCTTATGGAAAGATCATCTTTGATCATGGCACCACAAACGTGCTTTTATTCATATTTCTCCAAGGAGAGAGTTTAAAACAGAGTGAAAAGAAGAAAGAAGTGTGAGTGTGGGACAAATAGTGGTGCTCAGTGATTGGTTGGTGGGAATCAGTGGTGCTCAGTGATTGGTCATGGTGAACAACAGTGCTCAGTGATTGTGTACTGGGGGAAATGGTGCTCAGTGATTGGTCATAGTGAATAATAGTGCTCAGTGATTGGTTATTGGGAAACAATGGGGCTCAATGATTGGTCGTGGTGAATAATAGTGCTCAGTGATTGGTTATTGGGAAACAGCGGTGCTCAATGTTTGGTCATGGTGAATAATAGTGCTCAGTGATTGGTTATTGGGAAACAGTGGTGCTCAGTGGTTGGTCATTGGGAAATTGTGCTCATTGATTCTGTCCGCCGATCGACTGACCCTTGCCTGGCTTGGACTACGAGTTTGCTCACCGATTTGTCTACGCTTCCTGTTTGCATCCCCGCTCTCCCCTGCACATACATCCGTGAGTGCCTGTAATCTGACAGTCGTGGTGAATAATAGTGCTCAGTGATTGATTATTGGGAAAAAATGGTGCTCAGTGATTGGTTACTGGGGAAAAGTGGTGCTCAGTGATTGGTCATGGTGAACAATTGTGCTCAGTGATTGGTTGTTGGGAAACAGTGGTGCTCAGTGATTGGTCATTGGGAAATTGTGCTCATTGATTCTGTCCGCCGATCAACTGACCCTTGCCTGGCTTTGACTACGAGTTTGCTCACCGATTTGTCTACGCTTCCTGTTTGCATCCCCGCTCTCCCCTTTACATACATCCGTGAGTGCCTGTAATCTGACAGTCGTGGTGAATAATAGTGCTCAGTGATTGATTATTGGGAAAAAGTGGTGCTCAGTGATTGGCTGTGATGAGTAATAGTGCTCAGTGATTGGTTATTGGGGAAAAAGTGACACTCAGTGATTGGTCGAGGTGGATAATAGTACTCAGTTATTGGGAAAAAGTGGTGCTCAGTGGTTGGTCATTGGGAAACAGTGGTGCTCAGTGATTGGTCATGGTGAACAATAGTACTCAGTGATTGGTTGTTGGGAAACAGTGGTGTTCAGTAATTGGTCATGGTGAATAATAGTGCTCAGTGATTGGTCATTCTGCTCCAAAGGGATCACCACCTTATCGTGGTGGAGCAGTTTGTGTGTCCCTATGACCCCTAGAGCTATGTTGGCTCTAGGTAATAGTGATTGGTCGTGATGAACAATAGTGCTCAGTGATTGGTTATTGGGAAAAAGTGACACTCAGTGTTTGGTTGTGGTGAATATTGGTGCTCAGTGATTGGTCATTGGGAAAAAGTGGTGCTCAGTGATTGGTCACAAGTGTCACACTGTAAGGCTTTACACACTAAAGTCAAGTGAATCTGCTCTCTCAACTCCTATGTCTTGTATCACGCAGCTGTGATGTGAGCTGTGAACCGTATCAAGTTCACTAGCATCTGCTCAGGAGGTCACTAGGTTTGTGACGAAGCTGTTGTTTTAATTAAAGTTGATAAAGCAGTCTAAAAAGTCACCAGCTCTAGTGACGAGAAGTCTCTAAGTGGGCAGCATTGATGAGATGAAGTTCTAAAAGAAAGGGGATTGTTTGAGGCTGACTGATCATAGCCGTGGGAACAATCCTCTTATCCCCGCCCCAAGTCTCGCGAGCACCATGCCGCCTCATGTCACCGCTCAGCTTTTACAGAACGGAAGAAGGGAAGCACACTCACTTCACTTCAGCTTGCACTCTTTGTTAATAATCACCCTCGCTCACATTGTTCCACACACTCGCATCAGCCGCCCTCATGCTGTCGGTTAATGATACTGTTTAAACACCATAGGACCCTTTCTGATATGAATACACTTTCTACTTTAAGGCGTTCCCTGAGATGGATGAAAGAAAGAACCGTTAAGGGCTCTAAATTCTTTAAGTGTTTACATCATCATCGTTTTGAAGCCCATGGCAGCGCTAAATTGTCATGACAACTGAAAAAGCTTCTAACAGCTAGTTAGCTAATACTCCTCACTAATCACCTCTATAATTTAATGCACTCGATGGTAGTGTAGTAGGATGTGATTTGGGACACAGCCTCAGGAAGTTGCTGAGACAAGGGATCTACAAGCAATCTTTTAAGGTTTGTTGGATAATGAAAGGTTCTTAGCTTTCACAAAATGGCTCCAGAGGAATGAACTGAAATCTTTCATGCCTCCTTTTAGCACCTCCTATCGAAAGGGGTCCAAGCACTGGGCAGCTTTGTGTATCTTGGTGAACGGTGTACATGTTCGATTCTGAGCTGTGAATAAATCAGACCATGTGTGTTGTTCTGTCAGTCCTGTGTGAGCGACTCTGTGGGCGAGAGGATACACGTGACGGCTATTGTTAGTGCAGACTGCAGGCCTGGGGGAGGATGAACATGGCATTAAGGTTATCTGAGAGGAAGGAGGGTGAACAGGTCACCTTTCTGATGTTCATTTTCCCATCATGCACGCTGGGCGGAGTTGGTTCCGTTGACACAGAATCAGGGTGGAGTCGAGTCTTTTTATAGAGACAGAGAGGAGGATTCAGTTGAGTTTTAATTTCACATGTGACAGGTACACTTTTTCCCTCTTCACCTCAAACTTCTCTACAGGAGACACAGACAGGAAATGACTCAACAGAGCAGGACAAGACGATGACCTCACTTCCTTCCCTGCGTTTGTGATAATAGAGTCAAAGGCAACAAAAACGCATGCTGGCCATTTTTACTTTTTTTTTAAAATCGACATTAATTTCCAATTTTGTCAGGCTGCAAAGTAGCACATACAGAAAAAAAAATCACGTGAATGTCTAACGTGACATTTGGACATTTATTCATCAGGAGTTATGCTTCATGCATTCATCTCATCGCATTATCTGTAGCCGCTTTATCCTGTTCTACAGGGTCGCAGGCAAGCTGGAGCCTATCCCAGCTGACTACGGGCGAAAGGCGGGGTACACCCTGGACAAGTCGCCAGGTCATCACAGGGCTGACACATAGACACAGACAACCATTCACACTCACATTCACACCTACGCTCAATTTAGAGTCACCAGTTAACCTAACCTGCATGTCTTTGGACTGTGGGGGAAACCGGAGCACCCGGAGGAAACCCACGCAGACATGGGGAGAACATGCAAACTCCACACAGAAAGGCCCTTGCCGGCCACGGGGCTCGAACCCAGGACCTTCTTGCTGTGAGGCGACAGCGCTAACCACTACACCACCGTGCCGCCTGCTTCATGCATTTTCACATGATTTTGTAAGTGCAGCTGGACATCACAGGTTTATATTAACGCCCTTGTTCTATGTAATACGTTATAGTTTGTATCATAACAGCTCATTACTGAGCTAGTGAAGTTTTCTTAAAGTAAGGAGACGTTTATATAATATTCATCCATAGTCAGTGCTCTGTAACGGTCAGAGGTAAAGCTATAACTTTCTGAAAGCTTTCACACATCTTCAGGACAGAGGAGTTTATGCTTCTTTGTGTTTATTTCAAATATGACAAACTGCGTTTTATTAACTTCAAGAGAAAGAAGAACTTAAAGAGAGAGTCTGATGAGGGAAGGATGTTTATAGCTGCTATAATGTACGTGAGAACAGGAACTAACTTGTTTCATGGATGTTCCATAATATTAACTATAACAATAAATGGATAAAATGAGTGGCATCATTTGTAATTAATAAAAAATTATATTTTTAGCAAATTGCTGTAGTATAAAAGAAGCATAAAACACCAGAAAAGAGGAATAAAGCACTTCAGGATATGCTGTTACTGGAAAATAATCATTTTTGTAGTGGTAAGAGTAATTCCACCTCAGTACACCATCCTGATGTTGATCATTTTCTTATAACAGCATCACGCAAAGGTTATTACGATAATATTTCTGAATGGGTGTTATTTCTCTCCTTCCCTCCTTTATTGTTTATTTAATCCCAGGATGAAGAATTGCCTTACACATCCTACATTATTGCTGAGACTATTGTTAACACTCTGAATGATTCTCATGCATTTCCACGTTTCCACCCAGACTGTTTCCTCAGAGCATGAATACCAGCATCGCTGCCAGTGTTTGTCTAAATACGGCCATGTTTCTGCTCTTAAACCGTATCAGGACAGAGTGCTTCATGCTTTGGGAAATCCCACACCGAGAACCTCAATTCAATTAAAGGAAACCTTTCGGGCAGCGACTCAGAGAAACGGCACAGTTAGATGGGTTTCATTTGCATTGAATAAACAGGTTGAGTATAAGGAGATCACACAGAGAAGCTGGTTTAAAATCAAACACACAGAAGCTGCTTGGCTTTCATCTACAGTGTCTTGCAAAAGTATTCATCCCCCTTGGTGTTTTTCCTGTTTTGTCGCGTTAAAAGCTGGAATTAAAATGGATTTTTGGAGGGTTAGCACCATTTGATCTACACAACATGCCGACCACTTTAAAGGTGAAAATTGTTGTTTTATTGTGACACAAACAATAATTAAGATGAAAAAACAGAAATCTGGAGTGTGCATAAGTATTCACCCCCTTTCATATGAAACCCCTAAATAAGAGCTGGTCCAACCAATTCACTTCATAAGTCACATAATTAGTTGATTAAGATCCACCTGTGTGCAATCAAAGTGTCACATGATGTCACATGATGTCTGTATAAATCAACCTGTTTTGGAAGGACCCTGACTCTGCAACACTACTAAGCAAGCAACATGAGAACCAAGGAGCCTCCAAACAGGTCAGAGACAAAGTTGTGGAGAAGTATAGATCAGGGTTGGGTTATAAAAAAATATCCCAAACTTTGAATATCCCACGGAACACCATTAAATCCATTATAGCAAAATGGAAAGAATACGGCACCACTACAAACCTGACAAGAGAAGGCCCCGCCCACCAAAAATTACACCGCCCGGGCAAGGAGGGCATTAATCAGAGATGCAAAAAACGACACCAAAGGCAACACTGAAGGAGCTGCAGAGCTCCACAGCAGAGATGGGAGTATCTGTCCATAGGACCACTTTAAGCCATACACTCCACAGAATGGGCAGGGCTTTATGGAAGAGTGGCCAGAAAAAAAGTCATTGCTTAAGAAAACACGTTTGGAGTTTGCCCAACAGCATGTGGCAGACTCCCCAAACACATGGAAGAAGATTCTGTGGTCAAATGAAACTAAAATTGATCTTTTTGGCCATCATGGGAAATGCCATGTGTGGCGCAAACCCAACACCCTGAGAACACCATTCCTATAGTGAAGCATGGTGGTGGCAGCATCATGCTGTGGGGATATTTTTGATCTGCAGGGACAGGAAAGCTGGTCAGGACTGAAGGAAAGATGGATGGCACTAAATACAGGGCAATTCTTGGGTTTCAGCCACATGACTTTTCTTAGCGATTTCACTTCCAGTAAAACTGCTGGTGGTCGAGCAAACCAAAACGGCTGCCGTAGTGCAAACAACTAGCGATAACTTATCAGAGTACGCTCGTAATCTAGAAGCCACTGCTGCCTTTAGATATATTCAGAAGATTGCTCTGTGCAATGGAATCGACCCCTACAGTCTGGGAAAGAAGGATTTGTCATACGATCTGGAAAACTACCCTTCAGTCGAGTTCCCCGACATCTCCAACTATCTGGTGTTGCAGACGTCCTTCTACACCACAAAACAGATGAAAGCATGGAAGAGTATGGAGGCTTACAACTTTTTTGTATGTGGCTGGGTAAAGGACCTCGCTATCAAGTCTCTGCCCAATGAATCCTGTATTGTTTTTGCCCGTGTAAGTATGTTTTTTTTTTTTAAAGCTTTTTGTTCGCATCTTTACAATGAAGCGCTGCAAGTTGAAGTGTAAACAAACAACAGTTGGCTTGATTCTCACTTGTGTTGGCTCTTATCTCTCAGGTAAACCATTCACAAAGATCATCAGAAACCTCTTTAAAGACCTGGATCTTAGTTAAACAAAACGGAGAAGTGATCATGGTGCAATGTAGCTGTATGGTTGGGGAAGAATTTTGTCGTGACCTTCATGCATATGGACTTTGTGAGGAGGAAACAGAGAAACAGCTGGGGACTTTAGCACTTTGTGACTACAAAAAGTACCATAAAATAACAACACATAGCAAGAAAAGTACTTAGAAAACCCTAAGGACAGAGCTGAGAGGGAAATACAAACCTTTCACCAAGTGATCACTGCAAACTCGAGCATGCTTCGACTTGGCTCCCTTCGATTTCACTGAGAGGTTCAAAAGCCACCTTTCTCCACGTCTTTTTGTGAAATCCTGTGTTTCTTCACCCTTTTTTTATTAGTTCATGGGGAACCCTGAAGAAACTTTTATCAGTTTCACAGTTTGATCGATTCAAACAACCTAAAACAATGCAAGTATGAGGCATTTTTCATGCGAGCAATGAACCTTCTCCGTACAAACGCTTTGTCAACTGAGCTTTGGTAGACCACCAGCTAAAGTTTTGAATAACTAATGAGGCGGATGTGACGTCACGTGAAACCCAGCAATTCTGGAGGAGAACTTGTTTGAATCGGCCAGAGGTTTGAGACTGGGATGAAGGTTCACATTCCAGCAGGACAATGACCCTAAACATACTGCTAAAGCTACACTGGAAAGGGAAACATTTAAATGCATTGGAATGGCCTAATCAAAGCCAAGACCTCAATCTATTTGAGAATCTGTGGCATAACTTGAAGATTGCTGTACACCGATGCAACCCATCTAACTTAAAGGAGTTGGAGCAGTTTTGCCTTGAGGAATGGACAAAAATCTCAGTGGCTAGATGTGCTAAGCTAATAGAGACATACCCCAAGAGACTTGCAGCTGTAATTGCAACAAAAGGTAGCTCTACAAAGTATTGACTTTGGGGGGTGAATGCCTATGCACACTCCAGATTTCTGTTTTTCATCTTAATTATTGTTTGTGTCACAGTAAAACAACAATTTTCACCTTTAAAGTGGTCGGCATGTTGTGTAAATCAAATGGTGCTAACCCCCCAAAAATCCATTTTAATTCCAGCTTGTAATGCAACAAAACAGGACAAACATGAAGGGGGATGAATACTTTTGCAAGACACTGTATATCCAGCCAAACACTTTATATTAGCTAAACGTTTTTTAAGAACAAGTCTAAATATCCGTCCGATTTTCTGGTTGATCTGAGAGCATTCTTAACATAATGTTTATAAATGTTCGTACAACACTGCAACAACATTTCCAGTTGTAGGAACATTAAAGGAGAACTGAAGTCATTTTTAAACTTGCTTTATTTCTTACTTAACGTATTATTCAATTATGTTTTCAGTTTTAGTAACCTTATATCGTGACTCGTATTGGCAATTAAATATTATACTTATCAGCCTATTCGGTTTTTAGCCATGTTGAATTTAGTTTGTTTGGTCCACGGCAGGCGTCACTTATCCGTGTGATCATCACGAGACTTGTCCAAGACTTTGAAACATGAAGTGTCAGCCAGGTGTCAGCGCCGCCATTTTGAAAACTGTTTTCCAAACAAAATATTGCACAAAAACAAGTTTAAATGACGATTACTGCCTACGTTTTTGAAACTTTCCCGATTGCTATCAAAACAAACAAAACTTCCAGCTTGATTACATCAGCATTTGAAAGAGTGCGCGTGCGTCTTTTGACAACGTTGGCAGATGTTGGTCACTTTGATTTCCACTGTATGTTTTAATTCCGTCCTACGATGTCTCGCACAGGTCTCAGCGAATCTCGTTTACGGCCATTGCTTTGACATATGGACTGATATAAATACACATAGCATATTTCAAACACTCATAACTTGCTATAGCAGTGACAAAATAGCGATCAGAAATGCATTCCAATATTTAATAAAATGAGAAATAGAATTTTAATAATAAAAAATTTGCCTTCAGTTCTCCTTTAAAGGAACAGTCCACCGTACTTCCATAATGAAATATGCTCTTATCTGAATTGAGACGAGCTGCTCCGTATCTCTCCGAGCTTTGCGCAACCTCCCAGTCAGTCAGACGCAGTCAGATGCGCTGTCACTCCTGTTAGCAATGTAGCTAGGCTCAGCATGGCCAATGGTATTTTTTGGGGCTGTAGTTAGATGCGACCAAACTCTTCCGCGTTTTTCCTGTTTACGTAGGTTTATATGACCAGTGATATGAAACAAGTTCAGTTACACAAATTGAAACGTAGGGATTTTCTATGCTATGGAAAGTGCGCACTATAATGACAGGCGTACTAACACCTTCTGCACGCTTCGGCAGCGCATTGATATCTGAGCTCCGTATCAATGCGCTGCCGAAGCGCGCAGAAGGTGTTAGTACGCCTGTCATTATAGTGCGGACTTTCCATAGCATAGAAAATCGCTACGTTTCAATTTGTGTAACTGAACTTGTTTCATATCACTGGTCATATAAACCTATGTGAACAGGAAAAACGCGGAAGAGTTTGGTCGCATCTAACTACAGCCCCAAAAAATACCATTGGCCATGCTGAGCCTAGCTACATTGCTAACAGGAGTGACAGCACGTCTGACTGACTGGGAGGTCGCGCAAAGCTCGGAGAGGTACAGAGCAGCTCGTCTCAATTCAGATAAGAGCATATTTCATTATGGAAGTACGGTGGACTGTTCCTTTAACACAAACGTTTTGTGTCTCACTAGGAAATGCGTGGGTGACGTAACATTCTTATAACATTGTGAAACAAGCATTTTTAAAACATTATATTTGTAACTTTACAACATTACGTTCTTGGAATCTGATGAAAACTTTGCTGACGTTCTCCGTTAGCCTGGTTTGTGTAGAACACTTTCTTGAAGCTGTGCAATCTGTAAAATCAGGCCTCTCAGAGATGGAGCTACTTTTTCTGTTTTAGTGGTGTGTCTCTGATGGCGTATGGATACCGCGAAGGAAAGCGTAAAGTAACCAGAATTCCTTTCAGTGTTGGAAAATCAGATAAAAGTCCATAAGACCAGCTTTAAGACGTTCTGTCATGCTAACTTGCATATTTTAGATATTGTTTATGGATTCAGTTCCACATCAGCACTTAGACGTCCATTATAAGTAACTTTGAAATTGTAAAATAGAAATAAATATTTTCAGGCGGCACGGTGGTGTAGTGGTTAGCGCTGTCGCCTCACAGCAAGAAGGTCCTGGGTTCGAGCCCCGGGGCCGGCGAGGGCCTTTCTGTGCGGAGTTTGCATGTTCTCCCCGTGTCCGCGTGGGTTTCCTCCGGGTGCTCCGGTTTCCCCCACAGTCCAAAGACATGCAGGTTAGGTTAACTGGTGACTCTAAATTGAGCGTAGGTGTGAATGTGAGTGTGAATGGTTGTCTGTGTCTATGTGTCAGCCCTGTGATGACCTGGCGACTTGTCCAGGGTGTACCCCGCCTTTCGTCTGTAGTCAGCTGGGATAGGCTCCAGCTTGCCTGCGACCCTGTAGAAGGATAAAGCGGCTAGAGATAATGAGATGAGATGAGATAAATATTTTCAGGTCCATGGAGATGAGATGTACTGAAAAGCATAGAGTATTTCTTTAAGTGTAATCAACCTGATTTAACTTTCTTGTGTTTTGTTGTGCTGAAGGAATCACACGTATCGGCCGCGATGATGCCGCCGTGCCGCAGGATATTACCATCCAGGGTCCTGGCGTCGAAGCTGAGCACTGCGTTATCGAGAACAGAGATGGGGTCGTGACTCTGGACCCCTGCGGACATCTGTGTTCACTCGATGGAGTTCCTGTGACCACACCCACCCAGCTCACACAAGGTAAACACCTGCATCACTGGGAGTGTAGTCTTTTCTTTTCTTTCCTTCCCATCCTTTTGTTTCGTTTCTTCCTTTCCTTTACTTCATTTCTTTTCCTTTCCTTTCATTTCCTCCTTTCCTTTCCTTAATTTATTTCCTTTCCTTCTCTTTTCTTTTACTTTATTCCTGTTTTGTTCCTTTCACGGTTCCTTTTCAACAACTTTATTGCTTGGAAAAACCTGAAAAACAAATGCAGTCTTGGTTTTTGGAGACTCCCCCAGAGCCTCAATTGTGTGCCAGCTGTAAACGCTGTTGTCGCCCCCTGGTGGTTAAAGCACACACTCACTACACACTGTGATTTGGCAAACAGAGTGAGGCCTAGACCTAATTTCATGACATCATAACATAACGCATGTAAAATGAACGAGAGTGCAGTGTGTTGGAAAATCCAGCCTTTTCCACGACAGGGCTGGCTTTGGAACGTCACAGCGAGTTTAATTGGAGTGGTTTTTGCAGCGGTTGGTTTTGTTGTCTGTGACTCAGAGCTTCCACTCGTACAGAGCTGCAGGCCTCATGTTACTGCCCACACCATTCCACTCTGCTCACTCGATTTCTTCTACATCATCATCCCTGACCAGGGTTTTAGCTCCTTCACGCTTCACACTGTTTGCTTTTCACGTGTTATCTTTCTGACTCCAAGTGATGAAGAGCTTCAGCCAAATATTTACCCACAGTGTTGTTTGGTTTTCCATCATCACTCTGGTTGCGAATCTCTGTGTGTTTGTCTCTGTAGTGAGGGGGGTTGGATTGACTCAGTGGTGTTTGGATGACTATCAAGGGTGAAATCAGTTTGGAACTTTTCTTGAAAAAGCCCCAAATAGAGACATCTGGAAAATGTCAGTACCCCTGCATACGGTATACTCAACACGAACAGTACAGCAGAAACTGGCAATCAGCGATGTACGTTAATCCATGTTCTAAGGGAATGCTGTTGTATTTTTGCTGTAATTTAATCCAATTTTGCCAGAAACTTCAACAAAACAGCACTTGCGCTTCTAATAACCAAAGAATCCGCACTTCCTGTTTTCTTCTAAATGTCAAAATCACAGGTTTGTAGATGTAGATGACGTGGGTGACATCACTGCGCTCAGATTTTAAAAGAATTGAAAATAAAGTGAATCAAAAGAATTACGATTAACTGACGATTATAGTGACAAACTCATGTTATGTTCACATATGCAACATTATTGTGTTTTTAAATAAATCGATAAGTTTGGTTCAATAATGTGATCATATCAGGTGGCACAGTGGTTAGTACTGTCGCCTCACAGCAAGAAGGTCCTGGGTTCGAGCCCCGTGGCCGACAGGGGCCTTTCTGTGTAGAGTTTGCATGTTCTCTCCCTGTGTCTGCGTGGGTTCCCTCTGGGTACTCCAGTTTCCCCTACAGTCCAAAGACATGCAGGTAAGGTTAATTGGTGGCTCTAAACTGCCTGTGAATGGTTTTGTCTCTATGTGTCAGCCCTGTGATGACCTGGCGACTTGTCCAGGGTGTACCCCGCCTCTTGCCCATAGTCAGCTGGGATAGGCTCCAGCTTGCCTGCGACCCTGCACAGGATAAGTGGTTACGGATAATGGATGGATGTTGAACGAAGATGATCTTTATGCAAATAAGAAGAGAATCGATTTGGAGTGAAGCATGGTGGAATATTTTGTACATCTTGACCCCAAACCTCAAAATAGATTTATTTTGGTCACATATCAGACACTTTGAGAAATAAAAATGTCTTCTTATTTAGAGAGAAAAATGAAAGGCTGGTGAAAGAACGACTGTAAACATTAGCAATCGCTGTTATCACCCAAATGAGGATGAGTTCCGTTTTGAGTCTGGTTCCTCTCGAGGTTTCTTCCTCATGTCATCTGAGGGAGTTTTTCCTCGTCACTGTTGCCACAGGCTTGCTCATTGGGATAGACTAGGGATAAAATTAGCTCATGTTTAAAATCTGTAAAGCTTCTTTGCGAAAATGTCTATTGTTAAAAGCGCTATAAAAATAAACTTGACAATCTGCTCTGGTGTGTATATATAAGAGGAGATTAAACACTTTGTGACATGCTCATCTCATCTCATTATCTGTAGCCGCTTTATCCTGTTCTACAGGGTCGCAGGCAAGCTGGAGCCTATCCCAGCTGACTACGGGCGAAAGGCGGGGTACACCCTGGACAAGTCGCCAGGTCATCACAGGGCTGACACATAGACACAGACAACCATTCACACTCACATTCACACCTATACTCAATTTAGAGTCACCAGTTAACCTAACCTGCATGTCTTTGGACTGTGGGAGAAACCGGAGCACCCAGAGGAAACCCACGCGGACACGGGGAGAACATGCAAACTCCGCACAGAAAGGCCCTCGCCGGCCACGGGGCTCGAACCCGGACCTTCTTGCTGTGAGGCAACAGCGCTAACCACTACACCACTGTGCCGCCCTTTGTGACATGCTGTTATTGGAAATTAATCAACATCTGGCTGATAACATCACATCTCAGTCACGTTACACATGATACCCTAAAAGCTCTGATTTTCCAGCTTTAGTGTAAAAACTGATGCCTGTGTGAATTAGGCACATGAGTCTAAGTGAAGATGTTTGTGGGAGATTGTGAGAGGACAGAAACAGAGACCGACTTTTGGAGGTTAATTGATTTTAAACCCACATCAGGGGCTGTGCAGAGTGACGGAGAAACAGACTTCCAGTTAAACTCCACACTCTCCCCCAGGCACTTTCAGTGAATTACGCTTTAGTCCTCACTCTGACTGCGCTGTGCTGCTACTAATCACATTATTGTGTGAGTTCTGGGTTCCGTACATTTCATACAGTGTGTGCTGTTTTTTTTATTTACATTTCCCCTTTGTTTTGGTATTTCATCTGTTGAAAAGTAGCACTCGATCAAACTGAGAGAAAAGAGCAAACAAAATTTTCACGCGGCTGCAGTCCAGCTGTTACTGAGCAAAATCACTATTAAAAATTAATATGTTCAGGAAACCTGAATCATAAAACACTCTACTAATAATAATAATAATAATAATAATAATAATAATAATAATAGTTTTAATGCAAAATAAACCCAAAATGTTCAGGAAATATCTCTATATCTTCCTCAAAAAGTTATCTATGAATATGCATGACTATGCAAATAAACCAGAAACGCCCCCAAGGCTTATTCCATTCCCATATCCCATAATAACACCCAGCAAGAACATTAGACCACAGGTTCTATTGCTAGAAGATTGGTCCAAAGATGCAAAAAGTGTTTTATGACATCACAAACTGAGCTCCTTCACAGCCCCGCCCCCAAATCAGTTGTACACAGGAATGCCGGGTCTCTAATTAGTGCTGTGTTAACAAATTGAACTCAAACACCCAAATCGAGGTGGCGTTTATTATCAGGATCAGGGTGCATCCAATATGAGCGACACAAAGTGCACTGAGGTCGAGGAAAACGGTCTTGAGGAGCAAAGTTCTTCTCCATCTCTGTCTTTTATCATCCTTCACGTGAAAAGGCATTGATTTTCTCCCGGGTTAAGTCAGCTTTTTGAGATAATAAATGCAAACACTACCCGATCTGTTGATGTCCAGGAGGAATGCACATGATGAAGATAAGAAGATTGATCTTATGAGCACACGGGATATCTTTAAGCAGGCTATAAATTAAATTATTCTCAGTCATTTTATCACAAACTGGGGTGTGCAAACTTTTGAGCACTGAATATTCATTTCATTACGTTTTGCTATACTGTTCATTTGGAAGTCAGGTTGTATTTTTGGACATATTTCTGTAAAAGTACAGTAGGTATGTATTTTATAGCTGTCTCTCATTTCAGTCCTTTTTTTAGCCTTCAGTCTGATTTTATTATAATGAGATGATAGTAACACGTGGGCGGCACGGTGGTGTAGTGGTTAGCGCTGTCGCCTCACAGCAAGAAGGTCCGGGTTCGAGCCCTGTGGCCGGCGAGGGCCTTTCTGTGCGGAGTTTGCATGTTCTCCCCGTGTCCGCGTGGGTTTCCTCCGGGTGCTCCGGTTTCCCCCACAGTCCAAAGACATGCAGGTTAGGTTAACTGGTGACTCTAAATTGACCGTAGGTGTGAGTGTGAATGGTTGTCTGTGTCTATGTGTCAGCCCTGTGATGACCTGGCGACTTGTCCAGGGTGTACCCCGCCTTTCGCCCGTAGTCAGCTGGGATAGGCTCCAGCTTGCCTGCGACCCTGTAGAACAGGATAAAGCGGCTAGAGATGATGAGATGAGATAGTAACGCGTCTGTTTACCTTCAGCCAGGTTTAGTTTCCTCCACACTGTTCCTCCTAAAGAGCAGGAGGAGATGCTGGAGGACCTCAGCACACAGAGTGTGTACTAGCCACTTTTGAGTGGAGGAGGCTGTGCTGTGGTTTTAAACCGAGCCAAAAAGGAGGAAAAAATGAAGGGGCGGAGATTAAGTGCGTTTTTCTCCTCAATCCTTCCTCTGAACTGAGCTCTGTCCTGCACTCAAGCTTCTGTCCTTCTGCACTGCAGCTCAGCCTGGAAACAGCTGCGCGCTTCCAGCTGTTCCAGAAATGACTCTGGGGCCGTTGAAGTGAAGTGAAGAGTCAAAGGAGACGCCGGGAAACTTGCGCTTCGAACATCTGGAGCAAAATTTAACATCCCAGGAGGAGAATTTAACCATGCGGAGTTTGAGAAGAAAGCCGGCTCTGGGAGGAGAGCTCTGAATGGGATGCTTTAAAAGAAGGTGGGAAGAAGTTTCTAGAAATCATAAGGATTAGATTCAGATCAATGGGTTGCATTTATTTATTTTTTCTTTGCTGCTTAAGTTATTTAATCCGGCCACATGTGCAACATCTGTAAATTGATGTGTAACGCTTTCTTGTGTGAACGCATCTTGGGGGAAAAAAAACAGATGAGTGTTAAATATGAAGTTTATTGGGTTAATGATTAGTAAAGGTGTGCCTGTGAAGCGCAAAGGCGCGTGCGATGGGGTGCGTTAATAGACACAATGACGTCATTCAGACGCGTTTTAAGTGTCTGCACGTGAGCTGTGAGCTGTTTCCTGATTTTCTTCATTTCTGCATCTTTTAACTCTTAGTTATCACAATGTGCACAAATATAGCTACATCTAATGCACTTTACTTTTAATTAAAGTAAAAGTAATTAATAATCTGCTTTGTTTGATCTGCACAGGTGAGCGTTGCTAGGATACGCTTGGCCACGCCCCTTCATAATAATAATAAAAATAATAATAATAGTAGTAGTTGTTGTTGCTGGTAAAAGTTAAAAATCCCAGAGTTCTTGTGTTTTATCTCGACACCTTGGTATTTGTAAATAAGCTGATTTTACTGTAATGAAAGCTGTAACTGGAGGTAGAAGCAGTGGCATTGAAAGGTGAAAGTTCACTACCTTAAGTGTTCTTCTTGGCATAGCTTTCTTAAAAAGTTCTACTCTGATGGACAGAGATTCTACTTTTGGTTCCACTAGAGAGACAACCAAAGAAAGGCTTCCAGCTTGAACTTTTTTTTCCCTTTAAATTGCTTATTCTTTATTTAAATATCCTCAGAAGTACGTCCGAGTCCTGGTGTGGAACCGTGCAGAGATCTCACCAGAGAAAAAAGACTTCCTCAAGAGTGCTTTGATTAGATAAAGCTTCTAAACTTCTGCTTGGACGTTTAAGGCTACATTCCACAAAGACGACTTGGGGGTTCGAGATGTAACCTTTAAAGTCAGCCAACATGTAAATATGTTCCCGGTTGTGAAACCTTCTGTTTTGTGTTTGGGTTGGGTTTTTTTGTTTTTTTTTTCTTCCAGAGTCCTCAAAGTTGTCAAATATGGCAAGCAATATCTGGATAATTAAGCTTACTCTGTTAATTAAAGGATCTGATTGATCTGGTTTCACGGCTTGGAATCGAGACAGTTAATTAGTCGTGAAACCATTTCGGAAATGTAATAAAAGAATGAAAACTGTTTGACGCTGGCAGAAAATTGAGCGCTTGTGGTCTTCGGTGACAATAAAAGACAAGTGTGTAAAGTGACATTCATGTTTTATTATCAGATCAAAGACATGTTCTGTTTTATCCATGAAAGACTCAAATTAAAGGAGGGTTTATGAGGATTCATTTGATGGGATTAAATGCAGTAAATATCCAGTGTAAACTTATAAAAGGTTTCAGTCTTTTTTTTCGTGTAATGATTTAACCAAACTCTGATCCTATTCTTCAAAATGGCATCATCATCATCATCATCATCATCAGGAGATCAGGTCGAGCTCTTGATGGAGCACCTAGGACTCATTCACTCACAGCGCTCTTTTGTCTCTATAACGTATTTATTTTTGATCTTTAGCCAAAGAAGCACAGCTGTATAGACTAAACACCCACGGCTGAACTGGAGAAACGTTTCCTGCTGCGTGTACGTGTGTGTTTTGGTCTTTGCTCAGAACTGTGTTTATCTAATGCTGTTATCTCTCAGATCACTGTTTTGACAGACTGGGATTATTGCGATGATGAAACGTCTCACAGTGTGAAGGTCGGGTTTGTTATATGGTCGCACTGTTAAGGCTGTGATTCTCGTTATTTGCTCACTTTTCCATGAGAAAGCTTTGCAAAGCAAGAAAAATGGCAGGAAAATCAGCCTGGACGTGCCAGCGTTCCGAAGAGTGGAATGCGTTTTGAAGATTTAAGGGAACAAAAGTCAGAGGTTTGGCATGTTAATGATCAGCCGCTCAGCTCAGGGCATAGAACAGGGGACGGATTTAACCTTTAACTTCATAAACGCTGAAGCCGGACTCATCAAAGTATCGTGTGAAGCATTTCAGACACGCAGGTTCAGTGAGACGGACAGGAACGGTTCTCGTGCCTGTGAAGCAGTTTTGCTTGTGTGTCCGTGTCATCCCGACTCACCACACTCCATTACAACTTCCAGAAATTCCTCTTGCTTTATTTTTCATTGCTACAGCCTTTCTGTGAACCTTTTATGCACTAAAATCCAGCTTTCTTCCTCCTCCCTTAGCAAGCAGAAAACGAGCTCCAAGTCGTCCAGCCAGAGCTTTGGGGTTTGGTGAAAAGCAAGAAATATTTTCCATGATTTTAAAGGCTGCTCTACAAGCTCCAGTTTCAAATCAGTGGAAAATGCAGTTGTGGGTTGAAGAGGAAATGATGGGAGTTTTTGGTAGTGAGCCAGTCAGAACATTACTGATGAAGAAAGATGGACGGCAGCGCGGTTACAGAGGGACAACCGGGGAAGCTGTCCCAGGCACGAGCCAAGTAAAGACCCGCAGGATGCGTATTTACTCTGTTATTTTGCATTACACAAAGCAGAGACTGAAGATTTGTGGTCAGGTTTGGTGCATACCATCTGGCCTGAATCAGAATTCTGCCAAATCCAACACATTTAACCAATACGCAACAAAACACAAACACTAAGCCTCACTTTAATGCACTGTTTCATAAACATTACTGAAATATTGTACAACCCTGATTCCAAAAAAGTTGGGACAAAGTACAAATTGTAAATAAAAACGGAATGTAATGATGTGGAAGTTTCAAAATTCCATATTTTATTCAGAATAGAACATAGATGACATATCAAATGTTTAAACTGAGAAAATTTATCATTTAAAGAGAAAAATTAGGTGATTTTAAATTTCATGACAACACCACATCTCAAAAAAGTTGGGACAAGGCCATGTTTACCACTGTGAGACATCCCCTTTTCTCTTTACAACAGTCTGTAAACGTCTGGGGACTGAGGAGACAAGTTGCTCAAGTTTAGGGATAGGAATGTTAACCCATTCTTGTCTAATGTAGGATTCTAGTTGCTCAACTGTCTTAGGTCTTTTTTGTCGTATCTTCCGTTTTATGATGCGCCAAATGTTTTCTATGGGTGAAAGATCTGGACTGCAGGCTGGCCAGTTCAGTACCCGGACCCTTCTTCTACGCAGCCATGATGCTGGAATTGATGCAGTATGTGGTTTGGCATTGTCATGTTGGAAAATGCAAGGTCTTCCCTGAAAGAGACGTCATCTGGATAGAAGCATATGTTGCTCTAGAACCTGGATATACCTTTCAGCATTGATGGTGTCTTTCCAGATGTGTAAGCTGCCCATGCCACACGCACTAATGCAACCCCATACCATCAGAGATGCAGGCTTCTGAACTGAGCGCTGATAACAACTTGGGTCGTCCTTCTCCTCTTTAGTCTGAATGACACGGCGTCCCTGATTTCCATAAAGAACTTCAAATTTTGATTCGTCTGACCACAGAACAGTTTTCCACTTTGCCACAGTCCATTTTAAATGAGCCTTGGCCCAGAGAAGACGTCTGCGCTTCTGGATCATGTTTAGATACGGCTTCTTCTTTGAACTATAGAGTTTTAGCTGGCAACGGCAGATGGCACGGTGAATTGTGTTCACAGATAATGTTCTCTGGAAATATTCCTGAGCCCATTTGGTGATTTCCAATACAGAAGCATGCCTGTATGTGATGCAGTGCCGTCTAAGGGCCCGAAGATCACGGGCACCCAGTATGGTTTTCTGGCCTTGACCCTTATGCACAGAGATTCTTCCAGATTATCTGAATCTTTTGATGATATTATGCACTGTAGATGATGATATGTTCAAAGTCTTTGCAATTTTACACTGTCGAACTCATCTCATCTCATCTCATTATCTCTAGCCGCTTTATCCTTCTACAGGGTCGCAGGCAAGCTGGAGCCTATCCCAGCTGACTACGGGCGAAAGGCGGGGTACACCCTGGACAAGTCACCAGGTCATCACAGGGCTGACACATAGACACAGACAACCATTCACACTCACATTCACACCTACGGTCAATTTAGAGTCACCAGTTAACCTAACCTGCATGTCTTTGGACTGTGGGGGAAACCGGAGCACCCGGAGGAAACCCACACGGACACGGGGAGAACATGCAAACTCCACACAGAAAGGCCCTCGCCGGCCCCGGGGCTCGAACCCAGGACCTTCTTGCTGTGAGGCGACAGCGCTAACCACTACACCACCGTGCCGCCCACTGTCGAACTCCTTTCTGATATTGCTCCACTATTTGTCGGCGCAGAATTAGGGGGATTGGTGATCCTCTTCCCATCTTTACTTCTGAGAGCCGCTGCCACTCCAAGATGCTCTTTTTATACCCAGTCATGTTAATGACCTATTGCCAATTGACCTAATGAGTTGCAATTTGGTCCTCCAGCTGTTCCTTTTTTGTACCTTTAACTTTTCCAGCCTCTTATCGCCCCTGTCCCAACTTTTTTGAGATGTGTTGCTCTCATGAAATTTCAAATGAGCCAATATTTGGCATGAAATTTCAAAATGTCTCACTTTTAACATCTGATATGTTGTCTATGTTCTATTGTGAATACAATATCAGTTTTTGAGATTTGTAAATTATTGCATTCCTTTTTTTATTTACAATTTGTACTTTGTCCCAACTTTTTTGGAATCAGGGTTGTAGCTCTGATCTGATGCATTTGCACTTTCAGCACTTATTAATGTTATAAACATGCAGCACAGATTTCTGATTTATAAATAACACAGCAAACACATCTCCAACGCCAGGTTCCATGACAGAAGTTCATGTTAGATGGTTCAACTTTGTATTCTATTCCTCAAATCAGGAAAAAGAAACAATCACAGTAATAAATTGTGCACTATTACCGATCACTCCTTTCTGTTTACCTCTTACTCCTCGCTTCTTTGTTTGACCTTTTTTAAAGCACCATGAGCATTCCAGGCTTTTATAAGAACTTTGGATGAAGCACAATCCATGACTGAGAGATACTCGGGTACTTGGTTTGCTTCGAGATCTCAGGAAAATGGCGTACCGTAGGCAGGTCGGCGGCAGTGGCTGTCCGTCGCTAGCGATGATGACTGCTTCATTAGGATGCGCAGATGGGCTGCGAGGCCCGCGCCAGAGCTCCTCTCCTAATGAAGCACCTTGCACAGTAAGGTAAGACAAACGATGTCATGCCCCCATCGTGTTGTCTCTCTGGACCTCCAGACCTGACGCCAAGTGGTGCACAAAAGTGCCACAGACCTGATGGGTATGGAAGTTGCCCCACAGTAATAACTAACTGGCCGAGTGATGCCATTCGTTGGCCATTTGAGTGGCTCTTTCGCATGCCATCTGGTGGTGTACCATTGATCCTGTTGGGTTCATCTGGCACAGTACACTGAGAACCATCCTGCTGCCAGCGCCTTATTGGTGATGTACTATTTAACCCATAGCTGGAACCCAGGCAGGTGCTACCACTCCGGGTCAGAGCGGATCTGGGAGCAATGATGATTAAGGGATAACTCCACTTTCCCCAATACTCTAGTCCTCTTGGACCTGAGACTTAGCACCGGTTGCCATTTAAAGTTATACTCAGAACTAACTGCAGACAGGTGATGGAATAGTGATTGATGGAGATGTATTTGCCCATATCTCTGTCTAGCTTTAGGATTTATGGTGTCATGGCATGGTGAGACTCTGTGGGAAGTTGTGAGGTGTTTGGACAGCTGTGGCTCCAGACACACCAAAGAGGTCATGACCCTGATGTCTTGTTTAATACTCTGGATTTCGATCAGGATTGATTGAAGGCTACCGAGTTTTCTGTTACAGTTCTGCTTGCACATCCAGACCAAAAAGAAGTGCTTGAGGAAAGTTTCCTCGTAGGTTTATTTGGCTGAATTCTCTCATTTTGTGTCTTTCTTTCTCCAGGTTATTCTCTGTGTTTGGGTCAATCCTACTTCTTCCGTTTTAACCACCCAGAAGAGGCCAGTCGGATGAAGAGCATGCTTCCTCAGAAGAGTCCTGTGTCCCCGCTGGTTTACAGCACAGGTAATGAATCTCACATCTCACCTAACACTATACACCCCCCATTTACCTGAACAATCCCCTATGGATTCATCTAGACCTTGTATCCTGTATTTCAAGCAGCCCACATGGGGGAACTGTGGTTATTGGGGAGGGGCTATACACTGGGTTCAGTTACCTGTAACCAGGTGTTCTCTCTTCTTCCTGGACAGGTGTGTGTGTGTGTGTGTGTGTGTGTGTGTGTGTGTGTGTGTGTGTGTGTGTGTGTGTGTGTGTTATCAGCCACAATAGAATCCTTTGAAGTGCAAGAACCCTTTCAAGAGCCTTAAATGGTCAGCTGTCTGTTTTTTTTTTAGAAGATATCTTCTCAAAAGAGACACGTTTGCAGGCAATGTCTTGTGTAATGTCTCTGTCTTCTGTTTACTGATTTGCTTTGTTGTTGCTGTGGACGTTGATAGTCAGAGCCTTTGTGTCTGCCTTAGTAAACAGTAAGCACAGGAACTTTTTCAGAAATCCAGGAACAGGAATTTTTAGGAATTCAGGAACTTTTGGTGTTGCCTGGCAAAACCAGTCTATTATACGGTATATCTCAGGTTACAGCTCTTAGTTATGTTTTTCCCACTTCCTTTTCTTTGAAAGCTACTAGACAGCTAACTACACTCGGAGCGGAGCAATATCAAGGTGACTCCATCTCCATATCTCCATCTGTCTGAAACACCCTTTTTCTCAGCAACCACAAATCATAGACACTTGGTACTTGGTACCAAACTTCAGCTTGGGGTTCTATACCATGTATACCGTTTTGAGGTCTGTCACACATCGACTTCCTGTTTACTGACCGAATGTATTTACGAAACATATAGCGTGGATTTACAAAATTTTCGTAACACTTTTCTGAGCACCTACAAATCACAACTGCTTGATATTTGGTACCGAGCTTCAGCTTAGGGTTCTATACCATGTATACCGTTTTCAGGTCTGTTGTGCATCGACTTCCTGTTTACAGACTGAATGTATTTACAAAACATATAGTGTAGATTTTGACGCTATTTCAAGACGCAAAATGCTATTTCAAAATGACAGTTTACCAGGATGCTACAACCCTGATTCCAAAAAAGATGGGACAAAGTACAAATTGTAAATAAAAATGGAATGCAATAATTTACAAATCTCAAAAACTGATATTGTATTCACAATAGAACATAGACAACATATCAAATGTCGAAAGTGAGACATTTTGACATTTCATGCCAAATATTGGCTCATTTGAAATTTCATGACAGCAACACATCTCAAAAAAGTTGGGACAGGGGCAATAAGAGGCTGGAAAAGTTAAAGGTACAAAAAAGGAACAGCTGGAGGACCAAATTGCAACTCATTAGGTCAATTGGCAATAGGTCATTAACATGACTGGGTATAAAAAGAGCATCTTGGAGTGGCAGCGGCTCTCAGCAGTAAAGATGGGAAGAGGATCACCGATCCCCCTAATTCTGCACCGACAATTAGTGGAGCAATATCAGAAAGGAGTTCGACAGTGTAAAATTGCAAAGAGTTTGAACATATCATCATCTACAGTGCATAATATCAAAAGATTCAGAGAATCTGGAAGAATCTCTGTGCGTGAGGGTCAAGGCCGGAAAACCATACTGGGTGCCCGTGATCTTTGGGCCCTTAGACGGCACTGCATCACATACAGGCATGTTTCTGTATTGGAAATCACAAAATGGGCTCAGGAATATTTCCAGAGAACATTATCTGTGAACACAATTCACCGTGCCATCCGCTGTTGCCAGCTAAAACTCTATAGTTCAAAGAAGAAGCCGTATCTAAACGTGATCCAGAAGCGCAGACGTCTTCTCTGGGCCAAGGCTAATTTAAAACGGACTGTGGCAAAGTGGAAAACTGTTCTGTGGTCAGACGAATCAAAATTTGAAGTTCTTTATGGAAATCAGGGATGCCGTGTCATTCAGACTAAAGAGGAGAAGGACGACCCAAGTTGTTATCAGCGCTCAGTTCAGAAGCCTGCATCTCTGATGGTATGGGGTTGCATTAGTGCATGTGGCATGGGCAGCTTACACATCTGGAAAGACACCATCAATGCTGAAAGGTATATCCAGGTTCTAGAGCAACATATGCTCCCATCCAGACGACGTCTCTTTCAGGGAAGACCTTGCATTTTCCAACATGACAATGCCAAACCACATACTGCATCAATTACAGCATCATGGCTGTGTAGAAGAAGGGTCCGGGTACTGAACTGGCCAGCCTGCAGTCCAGATCTTTCACCCATAGAAAACATTTGGCGCATCATAAAACAGAAGATACGACAAAAAAGATCTAAGACAGTTGAGCAACTAGAATCCTACATTAGACAAGAATGGGTTAACATTCCTATCCCTAAACTTGAGCAACTTGTCTCCTCAGTCCCCAGACGTTTACAGACTGTTGTAAAGAGAAAAGGGGATGTCTCACAGTGGTAAACATGGCCTTGTCCCAACTTTTTTGAGATGTGGTGTTGTCATGAAATTTAAGATCACCTAATTTTTCTCTTTAAATGATACATTTTCTCAGTTTAAACATTTGATATGTCATCTATGTTCTATTCTGAATAAAATGCAGAATTTTGAAACTTCCACATCATTGCATTCCGTTTTTATTTACAATTTGTACTTTGTCCCAACTTTTTTGGAATCGGGGTTGTATTTGAAATCCCTGGGGAGAGACACAGCTCTTCACTTACTTGTTTCAGGGTTAATTATTTGTTGAAGTCAACATTCATAATAAGTGTCCTATTCCTTCAATTGCTTGCATTCTGGTATAAGCGAGAGCGGAGGGATACGTAAGTGAGCAGTAGCTCAGAGTTTTGTATCTTGATTTGTTCAGGAAGTCGACGTGTCTTATTCAGGATAGTCTCAGAACTCTTTTGAGCCTCAAAGGAGCTCCATGAGAGTAAAAATGAAGAAGGTAGTTCAAGAAGGTCATCTGTGGCACCATCTATGGGCCTGGAATCCTTAAAGATGTCTTTTAACACCCTGAGCAACTCTACCAAGCTGGGCAATATCTTCTAGTCTCTGCTATCACTGCTGTCCTTCTGTCCTCTTGTACAAGGCTGGTGTAAGGTTTTGCTTTGCTCTGGTATGTGCGTTATGAGTGTGCATATGTCCAGCCTCTGAGGTTTCCTTTGATCAGTCTGCAGCGTCTTGGCACAAAGCATGGAGAAGCCGGTCTGAATACACTGTGCAGATGAGAGAAACAGAGTCCACATGTTTAACTGTTCTGTTGTCCATCTTTGGCTCGGCTGCTTCTAGGTGGGCCGGACAGGAAAGCTTTATTTGAACAGGCTGATGGAAAAAAGACGATACAGCAGGCTGCAGCATGTGTGTGGTTCACCAAAGTCGAACAGAAATGTTTTGCTGTTCATAGACCTTGGGTCTTTTTCTATTTTTAAAAGGTAAAACAGCTGAGATTAAGGTCTGGGTTTGTGGATCATTAAAAGACAGGTTTCTGTTGTTTCTGCAGAGGAGAAATTTTACAGCAAGCTATTTTAGGAATAGACAAGTCTCCAATGAGTTTCCTTAATCAGCTCCCTTTTTTTCTTTTTCTTTTTTTTTGATATTGGATCAGCTGACAATTTATTGTTATGTAAAAATGCTGCCTTTAGGTACACTTCACACTGAGTTATTATCTCTTTTCTCTTTCTTTCTCTCAGATTATATGAAGTTCAGTAGCGATTTCAGTCCCAGTGTAGGTGGACCAAGTTCGAGAGGGGTGCGGTCCGTCTCCGAGCTGCGGGAATTAATGGACACCTTACAGAGGAAAAAACAAGCACTGGAGAACAGCCTGCGGACCAATGGGGACAGTAGCCCCTCCTACTTTAGCATGACCCAGTCCCCACCCTCGACGCCCAACTCCTTGTCACCCATAATCTTATCAAGCCCAGTATCTTCCTATCAGGACCATGCAAGACGACTCTACACATCTGACCGCCCTCCTCTTTTGGGTAAAGTCCCTGCCCAGTTGTCTAACAGTGTACCCCCCTCGCCGAGACGCAGTGATCAGCGGGAATACAACTCCTCATTTCCTCCTTCGCGACCAATGACTCGGAACCAGTCCCAGGATAGCCTCCTTGCTTCTTCAGATGGTAGGCGTGGCCAAACATCAAGTTCTTTCCTGTCTATGTGGAATGGCTCTGCCTCTACAGCAAGTGATGCCCTTCCACCAACTCCAGGAAGTGGAGCAGCCAGCATGCCATCTAGTCCACGATTAGCACGCAGGCTACTGCCTGAGGAAGCAGGACGCCCGATTCCAGTACCACGCCAAAGGAAGTACTCAGCTGGTTCTCTGACAGGAATGGGCATACCCGCTCACAGCCGCTCCCTACCCCGTCTTTACCGCCCTGGGGAGTCCCAGCTTGCACCTTTCACTCTACCATGGCCCCGGTCTTCACCCACCCCTGAGTCCAGTCACCAAAACGGGCATTCTGAAGTGGTCTCCATCTCCTTGTCCACTAGGTCCATTTCCAAACAAGTACCCACACGTACAGATATGACCGTGCCCTCAGATGCTGCAACCAGCCCACGTCAGGCCAAGAAAGTGAGCCTGACCTCCAGCAGCTCTTATTCGGATTTAGAGAAGCAGGCAGTGTGCACGTCCTCACCAGCCTTGGAGGTGGGTCTGGGCGAGAGGAGGCAGTCATTCGGGAAAGCCGGGATTGGTCCACAGGGTGGATTCCGTGAGAGGAAGGGCAGCATCAGCTCTCTGAGTGGGAAAGAAGAGCTCCAGGATTATCACCAGAGACAGAGAGATGAGAGACTTCGAGAGCAGGAGGTGGAGAGACTGGTGAGGATCTCTTCTGAAAGTGAACAAAAATATTTTTGATGTAGGGTTAAAAAGAAATTGTAACACATTTATTAAATTGTTTGCTATCCTACTTGAAGAGTTCTTATTTTGACATTGGAACACCAAACTATTAGGCAATGAGAAGTATCGCTGCCAAGCACGGAAGCTAGCTAATCACTGAAGCTAACAATTTGACGAGTTAAGCTTAGCATCTTCAGTACGGACATCGAGAAGGCAGAGTCAAACCCATCAGGAAGGTCATGATTTCTTTCAGATCTGTTGGTAAATTAGTAGGAAAAGATTTCTTAGCAACTCAGATTACAGCATAATTACATTTCAGCTTGTAACTGAACTTCCACGAGTACCTCTTTATTGAAAACATCCAGATTTACATGGAGTCTTGGCATAAATGAAGTAAAAACACAACGATGTTGGAAGACAGTGAAGTTAGCACTGTTGGATTCTGCATAATGATTGGTTAGAAGGTGTTGATTAATGTTCTATAACAGCTAATAATAATAATAATAATAATAATAATAATAATAATAATGCATTTGTTGTAATACGTTATCATCTCTATAGTAACAGCTCATTCACAGGAACTCGTACGCCGGACACTCTCCTAATAATAAACATGTGTAATCATTGATATGGTGAAGGAAAGAAACATTTATTTAATGTTTATGGAAGGAGTCTCCAGTGTCAGTAGTAAAGCTGTAACTTTTCCAAGAGAGACTTGTCGCGGCTTTTCGGTAACGTGACAAGCTGCGGTTTTTTTAATCTGCATTTAAGAAAGAGAAAAAGAGAGGCTGGTGAGGGCGCGAGAGCTGTTTATAGCTGCTTGTGGATGTTCGTCTATGTAGCTATACTGCATACAGCGACGGTACGTTGATAAAAAAAAGTACAGCATGTTGCTGTTGAACAAATAAAAATCATTTGTGATTGTTGCAAGCAGTAGCTGAAAGGAAATAAAAGCTGAATTTGCAGGTTCCCTTCACAGAACAGCTTCCATGTTTGTGGTGAGGAATCCCGCAGAGTGCAATTCTGGCCTGAGGAGGAGAGCAGGAAGGGAGAGGCCCACCTGCCTACGAATTAATCTCTTTTGTTAAAACCCTTTACGCACACACATGAAATTCCAGTTTTAATCACACACAGACACTGGGCAATGCAGTACTGACACTTTCTCTGTAGTGGGCAGAACAGACGATTCAGGCTGAGGTGGAGTTGCCCACCCCTCCTATTAATAGTCGACGCTGAACCGCATTCGCGTCTCTGCAAGCGTGGCCGCCCAAACACACACACACACTGGGAGGCCCACGATGGGGCGTCGTGAGCTGGCGGTTCTCCCGCACTGAGCTGACGTTCCTAATCCTGCCTCTCTGCTGGCCGGAGAGACTTTCATTCTCATGAACATCTGATTGTGTTTTCTCAACTTTCTCATGCTTTTCACGAGGCCACCTGTAGCTCCGCCCCTTCTGAGCTCAATCCAAAACCAGATGCCCAGGCCGCTTGCTCATTAGCCATTACAGCCCTGTAGTTGTGGTGGAACATTATGGTTCTGGATTAGAGGCTTGTGCTGGAGAGAGTAAACACCAGTTCGCTGCAGGTGGAGAGGCGTGTGTGTGTGAAATTTATATACATTCAAGCTACTCCTATAAGATGTAGCGTTTGTCCAATTCAGGTACAAGTGTAGCATTCAAGCATGATGCTTATTCAACAGCTGTTGGTTAAAACAATTAAATGTGTAAATATGATTTATTATAATTAAGTAAATAAATAATAAATGTTATTATGGTTTCCTCCCAAAAATATTCCAGTTGGTGGATAGTCAACATTAATTAATTTACCCTTTGGTGTAAGTAAGAGTGCTCATAGTGCCCTTCAATGGACTGGCATCCCATCCGGAGTGTATTCCCACCTCGCACCCGGTGTTCCGAGGATAGACTCCGGATCTACCGTGACTCTGAGCAGGATTATGCATCCGATTTCTATTTCTGTTTCTATTTCCTGAGAGTTGTTATCCTTTACTGGGGTCACAGCTCAAACCCTGACTCCTGATGCTTATATTTTTACACACACATACGTGTATGTGTGTCAGAAATCTTTTTTGCTTACATGTGTACACACGCACGCATGCATGCACGTGTGTCAGAAACCTTTTTAAACCCATCAGATCTCAGCAATGTGATGAAAATGAGACCCAAGTTGAACTTGAAGTGCTATTAATATTTGAGATGGTTGGGTGGGGGTGTCTGATGTGTATACCACACACACACACTTTATTAATGCCTTCCAGTGGAGCTGAACCAGCTGCTGTCTTGAACTTAGTAACCGTGTGACACAGGAGAAAGTGGTAGGATTAAATCCCTCCGGTTGTGTATTTCCGTCCTCATGATGGCGTTCAGTGCCAGCTCTGTTTTAGGTGGCATGAAGTTTCACTCAGCACCCACTTGCTCAGACACACTGGACCTGGCCAGCAGATAGAGCGCTCTCTCTAACATCAGTTTTAACCGAGTTGGTTCAAGTTAGATCGGGTCATCCGGTGCTACCGCTCATCTTTCTTTCTCAGGGTCGTCACTATGCACCCGGACGTCCTGAGCTCAGGCATCGTGGGCATGGTGAGTGCAAATGTATAAGAATTAGTTAAGATTAGTTTAATACTATACACAAACATCCGATTGTGTTATAATCAGATTGCACACAGAACGTGAGCCACATGTGACACATAGCTTCTGTTCTCATGTCCATTATGAACAGTCGTTCCTCTCTTTTTACTCTCTAAAGTTACAGCTTTACCTCTGACTGTTACAAAGCACTGACACTGGAGACTCCTTACACGTTTTTGTCTGTTTATTATTAATAAAGAGTCATGTCTCTGTGAACGAGCTGTCACCATAGAAAAGATAACATTAGAACGAGCACATTAATATACTGTACTATAATTTAAGTAAACCTGTGATTTGCAGCTGCACTACTATCGGAGCTGCTGTTAAAGAAAACTAATCAACGCCTCCTCTTCTGACCAATCAGAATCCAGATGTTAATTATAGTTACAAAACTGGTTTGGTTTGAACAGATTGTTAGAAGTCTGTAAAACATATTTCAGTTCTTTCATACATTATTTTTAACATCAGTGATAAATTAAGTGTTTCTGGATGTTATTACGGTTTCCTTTTTTACTCTGTATGGACTGAGTCATTGATGCACATCTGTATAAATCAGTGTAAATCTGCTGGATCATCGGTGCTGGTCCTGGCTCAGAGTTCAAACACAGGCGTTAGCTGTGATGGAGAAAGTTGTGTTTGTGTTTCATAGTTTATTTCCATAGAAGTGGCTGAATGCAGGGCTTTTCCGGCCTGTTAATTAGGATCAAAGCAGCATCCTATGGGCGCGTGTTCTTGCTCTCTGGCGGGAGTTTTTATGGACGTCCTCTGTATCTCCTCCAGTTATAGCGTCTGTTACTCAGCGTTGGGTTCTGTGAGATCACAAGAATAATGTTTTGTATTAGACTTGGAGGGAAATGTTTTGCAACCACATGACTGGGAGTACATGCCTGGAAGAATAATTGACTCGTGATTTAGCAGTTGTGTGTGATGTGGAGTGTGATTCTGAGCATTGTAAAAATGTTATAAGCTATAATCACAACAGCGGGTTGTGCAGGAATTCAATTTTTCCAATAATTCATTCAATTTATATTCATTTTAAAGTTGAAGTCAGGACAGTGTGTGTGTGTGTGTGTGTGTGTGTGTGTGTGTGTGTGTGTGTGTGTGTGTGTGTGTGTGTGTGTGTGTGTAAAATAGTGCCTTCACCCCCTTGAACATTTCTACTTTGTGTATTGTTACAACCAGGAACTGACATGGACTCAAAATAGTGTTACTTTTGGCAGAAACCCAACAGGACTCCTCGCTCTGAGAATCTCAGTGAAGCATGGTGGTGGCAGCATCATGCTCAAAGTTACCTTTGGGGTTGTTTCTATGACTAATCTCGTCTTTATCTGGTCACTGACATTTGATAGAATCACAGTTGTTCCATATTTTTTATTGATGGTGCTCTGTGGGATATTATTATTATTACCATCATTATCATCACTGTCTCCCACAGGAGCGTCAACGTCTGGAAACCATCCTGAGTCTGTGCTTGGAACGGGATCAGAGTGGCTCAGCCGTGGCAGACCTCCAGAAGATCAATAAGGAGCTGGAGAAGCTACAGGTGACTGAGGATGAGTCTATATTTTCCGATTCGGCAGAGAACGGATATGTCTCCGGGGCTTTGGCGTGCCAGGTCAGCGAGGAGCGCCAAGTTCGTCAGCGTCGTTCCAGCGGGCAGCGAGATATCAGGGTGGAGTCACCTGCTGGGAGTCTTCACAGCTCTGCCTCCAACCCATCCCCTCGACAGGCACGGAATACCAAGGTGGGATTTTGCGCAAATTTGCTATATATTACAAATGACATCGCTAGCTATCAAACATACACATGCGTACCTGTTCGACAAATTAGTAATAATGATTCAGGTGGGGCGGCACGGTGGTGTAGTGGTTAGCGCTGTCGCCTCACAGCAAGAAGATCCGGGTTCAAGCCCCGTGGCCGGCGAGGGCCTTTCTGTGCGGAGTTTGCATGTTCTCCCCGTGTCCGCATGGGTTTCCTCCGGGTGCTCCGGTTTCCCTCACAGTCCAAAGACATGCAGGTTAGGCTAATTGGTGGCTCTAAATTGACCGTAGGTGTGAGTGTGAATGGTTGTCTGTGTCAGCCCTGTGATGACCTGGCGACTTGTCCAGGGTGTACCCTGCCTTTCACCCGTAGTCAGCTGGGATAGGCTCCTGCTTACCTGCGACCCTGTAGGACAGGATAAGCGGCTACAGATAATGGATGGATGATTCTGGCAGGAAATGTTTGTGCATGAATGACCTCTGTAAACCGCAACACTGTCCACTAGAGTCAGAATTGGCCAAAGACAATCTGACAAACTTTTTGCGAGTTTTGTGGCTTCTCCTGCATTTTATCTTGGAGTTTAATTACAGGTTTAGCAGGCTTGTAGTACTCGAATCCGACTCATACCCTAATTTTAAGGACTCGTGACTTGACTTGGACTTGAGCACTGATGACTCGGACTCGTGCATTAACTGCATTTGGACTTGTAAACTGGAGATGAGGACTCAGATTTTTTCTTTATTTTTTGTAACATGCCATAATAATTTGGCATAAGATATTTATATCTACATTAATGTTTATACTAATTTCGTGTAAGAGTGTCACACTTGCACGCCTTGGCGTGTGCATCAGATAGACTCTCAGGCGCTCTCCGGACAGCGCGTGCACCAAGCGGACTCTCGCGCACGCCGTAAACGACTCACACCTGCACAGGATTAAGGCGCAATCAGCGCGCCTGTATAAAAACTGTGAAAACGCACTTACTTTGCGAAGTATTGAGTTGCGTTGCTAACACGTTACCGAGCCTTATTTCTAATACTTCACACTCCCTGACAAAGAGAAGCACATTCACCTGTTCATACGCCATGTTCAGGAACAAACTAATGTTGATGGTGCTGAAACAGCCACCGTTAAATGGTGCGGTTGGAGTCTTGTTCTCGGACTCGACTTGGATCAGTAGTGGACTCGACTCGAAATTTTCTTTAATGACTTGACTGGACTCAGACTCGAGGTTTAGTGACTCGACTACAACACTGAGGTTTAGTCAACAGCTCTTCTGTTAAACCTTCTGAGACTTTTCACATCATGGCCTTTCTGTATAGGACCTTTTTTAGGCATGGATACGAACACACACTCCTGCTTTCACACACTCCAGCGCACACAGGAATGTGAAGGAAAGGGGGAGGGGCTAAAGAGGATAATGTAATAACATGCATGCTTTTATAGGAGATTTAGGGTTTGGTCCGGAAAGAAGTCTGGGGTTTGTATATTAAAATAAGTTACATAATGTTTGTAGATACAGTACAGTATGCAGCTGGAGTATTTTTGAACGCTCCAGTACAGTTCCACGGACACTGAAGCTGTTCTGGTGGTGCACTGAGATGACTTTACATTGAATTTTCCTTTAATTTTTCATCCATCAATGGATCACATCTGCAATCCATACAGAGCTATGAGGCAAGATGCTGGAAATTATTTCTAGATGCACCATAAATCTGCTTCAAAGCTGCATTCCTTTGTTCTTTCTTTTGCAGTTTTGTTCTTCCTCCATCTGTCTTTACTCTTATGATTTCTCCTCGCTATCGTTCTCTTTCTCCACATCACAGTGCTGCAAGTCTGAGACTCGCTCCGTAACATCAACTCTGCCGAACAGAGATGAACATCACTGTCCGAATATAGGGAGGTCATGCACTACGTGTTTGTGCTGGTGTAACCTCACTTTAATTTGACCTGTGAGCTGTATGCACACACACACACACACACACACACACACAAAATTACCGTATGCACTTTCTAAGTGCTCACTTTATTCACTTAATGTATTTCTTTCTTTACTAGAGACTAGAGGTCAACATGTAGCTATAAAACTTTATTGCAACACTTTTAATTCATAAGAAACGACAATGTGACGGACAAATCATAAATTTGTTAGCGAGCCCTCTGGAAAAACGAACTAGTAGCTAACATAAGTGTAAGCTAGTTAAGATCCTCTTCTAACAAAGTTTCTACTGTAGCATGTAGCACCAACTTTTCCGCTCAGCGATGTGCTGTTCTGTTTTCGCATCGTACGCATTGTACTCGAGTCTAGCTAGCAATGTTGCGCTGATGGTTTTGTCTATTTTTAACAAAGCGACACAACAAATGAAAGCTTTTTTTTCTTTTTTGACAAAGTTAATAGAAAAGTTTCTGCAGATTTTTTTTCTTTTTCTGGTTGTATGCCGTACGTGAAATCTACTCCTGCTGCTGATTTGACCTCTCCTGCTAAGAAATCTCTCTACACATTTATATTTATTAAAAATACCAGAATATATGAATATGCACATTAGCTACTCCTACATGTCCTTGTACCAGCTAGCTAACCATTTGCAAACTAGCTCATATTAATCGTAAGGTCAATACAATTAAGATTTCTCCATTTGCATTGTGACAGTATTGTCTCACTGATTTATTTACCAAACATGTTATCATGGCAACCACAACTTATAGTTCATATCACATATCAAGATTAGATGTGTTCACTTGATAACTAGCTACTGTACCTAGGGTCAGTTTTCTGACTGTTACATTGTTAACTGTTGAAATGATGTAATCATTTGCATGATAGATGCAATTGATCCAGTGAGCTCATACGTAGGCCCGCCCCTGAATTAGTTTTAGACCGAGGTCTCTGTTTAGAATAGTTAATAAATCCAGAGCCTGGTATTTAAACATAGTTTATACGTTTTACTTTTTTTTTAATACTGACCCTGGAAGGCTTCATTCCTCAAGTTCATTCCTCAGTTTTTCCCACACGTCCTGACGGCGCTGACGCCGTGCTTTCCTGGCAAAAATGGTGTGTTTTTGTCTCTCGGGGCTGAAACTAAGAGCAGGCAGCCGCTATGAGCTGGGTGTAGACATCGACTTTATTAGATTAAAAGGAAAACCAGTCTGTGTGAACTGCTGGCGAGGGATCAGACTTTCCTGAAAATCTGCTGCTAAATACCAGCTCAAGAAATAACTCGGATTTAATCTGATTTTGGAAATGGAGCGTTACAGTCTCTTCTGGGGAAATTCACAGAATCATGGCCTTATTAGGTTTCATCTTTAGTGTGTAATGTTGTGGAGTAATGGCAAAAATGTTCAGTTTAATAAGATCTGCTTATTAATGTTCTTTTCACATTTTACATTATATGAGTGCAATAATTCATTGTTAAAATCGGTATAATAAATTACTGCACCGTCTTTTTTTTAGTCATTACCTCTAAGGCACTATCACTAAAGCTTATTTTGTTTTACATATTTGTTTACATCTCTCTTTTGCAGTCTAAAATTCAGACAGAAATCAAATTTACCGGCTTGTTGAATGTCGATATATTTCTGCATATGTAGATGTGTTACACTACAGATATACTTTTATTAAAAGATTAGTAGAAAATCAACAGAAGAAACAATTCAATTCCTAGCTGTTGGTTCATTACTCGTAATTGTGATGGGACTACTGAGGATGTGATGTCATCAGCAGGCACCTGAGGAGGAGGAAGTGCGGCTGAAGCAGGAAGTGACGCGTATCGAAGAGGAGAGGATCCAGGTGCTGAACAACATGGAGGAGCTGGAACAGAAGATCAAAGAGCTGGATAACCAGATGGACGAATCAGTCCAAGAGGTAAAGAGGGTTGAGTTAGGGACAGAGGGAGTCAGTGATTCAGTGAGTGAGTGATTTAGTCATTCAGTAACTGTGTGTGAGTGATTCATTAAGTGATGCAGTGAGTGAATGAGTGATTCAGTGAGTGAGTGATTCCGTAAGTGAGTGAATGAATGAATGAATGAATGAATGAATGAATGAGTAGTTGAGTGTGTGAATTAGTGATTCAGTGAGTGAGTGATTCGGTGAGTGAATGAATGAGTAGTTGAGTGTGTGAATGAGTGATTCAGTGAGTGAGTGCGGGCAATGGAGGGATTCGAATGGTGAATGATTTGCTGGATACCTGAATTGGTATCCAGCAAATCAGTGAGTGATTCAGTGAGTGAGTGAATGAGTGATTCAGTGAGTGATTCAATGAGTGATTCAGTGAGAGAATGATTCATTAAAAGATTCAGTGTGTGAATGAGTGATTCATTGAGTGATTCAGTGAGTGAATGATTTGATTCAGTGAGTGATTCAGTAAGCTAGTGAGTGACTGAGTGAGTGATTCAGTAAGCTAGTGAGTGATTGAGTGAGTGAATGAGTGTTTCAGTGAATGAATGACTGAATGAGTGATTCAGTGAGTGATTCAGTAAGTTAGTGCGTGTTTCAGTGAGTGAGTGAATGAGTGTTTCAGTGAGGGAGGGAGTGACTGAGTGAGTGTTTCATTAAGTTAGTGAGTGATTGAGTGAGTGATTCAGTAAGTTAGTGAGTGATTGAGTGAGTGATTCAGTAAGCTAGTGAGTGAATGAGTGTTTCAGTGAATGAATGACTGAATGAGTGATTCAGTGAGTGATTCAGTAAGTTAGTGAGTTTCTGTGAGTGAATGAGTGTTTCAGTGAGGGAGGGAGTGACTGAGTGATTCAGTAAGTTAGTGAGTGAGTGAATGGGTGTTTCAGTGAGCGACTGAATGAGTGATTCAGTGAGTGAGTGACGGTGAGTGATTCAGTAAGTTAGTGAGTGATTGAGTGGCTGAATGAGTGATTCAGTGAGTGATTCAGTAAGTGAGTGAGTGAATGGGTGATTCAGGGAGTGAATGACTGAATGAGTGATTCAGTAAGTTAGTGAGTGAGTGTTTCAGTGAGTGAGTGAATGACTGATGAGTGATTCAGTGAGTGATTCAGTAAGTTAGTAAGTGATTGAGTGAGTGAATGGGTGTTTCAGTGAGTGACTGAATGAGTGATTCAGTGAGTGAGTGAATGACAATGAGTGATTCAGTAAGTTAGTGAGTGATTTGAATGAATGACTGAATGGGTGATTCAGTGAGTGATTCAGTAAGTTAGTGAGTGAGTGAATGACTGAATGAGTGATTCAGTAAGTTAGTGAGTGATTCAGTGAGTGAGTGAATGACTGAGTGAGTGATTCAGTAAGTGAGTGAATGAGTGATTCAGTGAGTGATTCAGTAAGTGAGTGAATGAGTGTTTCAGTGAGTGAATGACTGAATGAGTGATTCAGTAAGTTAGTGAGTGATTCAGTGAGTGAGTGAATGACTGAATGAGTGATTCAGTAAGTTAGTGAGTGAGTGAATGACTGAATGAGTGATTCAGTAAGTTAGTGAGTGAGTGAGTGAGTGAGTGAGTGAGTGAGTGAGTGAGTGAGTGAATGACTGAATGAGTGATTCAGTAAGTTAGTGAGTGATTGAGTGAGTGAATGACTGAATGAGTGAATGACTGAATGAGTGATTCAGTAAGTTAGTGAGTGTTTCAGTGAGTGAATGGCTGAATGAGTGATTCAGTAAGTTAGTGAGTGATTCAGTGAGTGAGTGAAGGAGTGATTCAGTGAGTGAGTGTGGGCGAGGGAGGGATTCGAATGGTGAATGATTTGCTGGATAACTGAATTGGTGAGTGAGTGACTCAGTAAGTGATGCATTAAGAGATTTGGTTGATGAGTGAATCAGTGAGTGATTTACTGAGTTGATGGGTGAGTTGATTCTTCAGTGAGCGATTTGGTTGTGATGAGTGATTCAGTGAGTCATTGATTGATTAAGTCTGTGATTGACTGTGTTTGAGAGAGTGCGTGATTTGGTGAATCTCCAGGGAATTCAGTGAGTCTGTAAGTGAGTGAGTTATGGGAGAGTGATTTGGAGACATTCAGTGAGTGATTTGGTTAGTTGGTGGTTGAGCGAGTCGGTGGTTGAGTGAGTTGGCAGGTGAGTGAGTGATTTGGTACTTTAATTAGTCAGTGGTTGAATCAGTGAGTTATATTTTAATTGATTATTTTTTTTCCTTTAAGTTATTATAAATATGCTTGGACTGATTACCTCCGATATAAATGACGTATTCATCCTTCAAGTGTAAGAGTTTGCTCCGTTTATTTTGTACCCTTCCCCCAGTGACTGGCAGTTGTGTTTGATTCTGTTGAAGGAGAAGTTTATTTCTCTCCCCTCAGACCCTGAGATTTCTCTACAGTCAGTATTTTTACAGCACGCGGCTTCTTTATGAGATCCCAGGCAGAGAAAATTAGACCTTTTTATAGCTGTGTGAAACGGTTCTCTGAGGGTGAACTCGTCCTGGTTTTAACTGAATTTATTACCAATTGTTAATGACGTCACCACCTTGTTTTAAAAAAAGCAATAACTCTAGCTGATTGCAGAACATGTACAGTGTTTGAATCCAGGTGAATTTATATTATTAATTATACTGATGTAAATGAATTGGGGGCGGCACGGTGGTGTAGTGGTTAGCGCTGTCGCCTCACAGCAAGAAGGTCCGGGTTCGAGCCCCGTGGCCGGTGAGGGCCTTTCTGTGCGGAGTTTGCATGTTCTCCCCGTGTCCGCGTGGGTTTCCTCCGGGTGCTCCGGTTTCCCCCACAGTCCAAAGACATGCAGGTTAGGTTAACTGGTGACTCTAAATTGAGCGTAGGTGTGAATGTGAGTGTGAATGGTTGTCTGTGTCTATGTGTCAGCCCTGTGATGACCTGGCGACTTGTCCAGGGTGTACCCCGCCTTTCGCCCGTAGTCAGCTGGGATAGGCTCCAGCTCGCCTGCAACCCTGTAGAACAGGATAAAGCGGCTAGAGATAATGAGATGAGATGAAATATTTTTCTCTCTAAAACATATGGCGACTTTAATCACACCCTGAAAATATTTAAATCAAATGAAATCAGATTTTCGTTCTTAAATATTCTGAAAACATTAATTGCTCACTACAGTCAGCAATTAAAAAAAAGCAGTCACTACAAGCTTTACTGCCTTTGACAAAATTATAAAATTATACACACGCAGAAAACCTGTACTATGGAGTATTATGCCGCTTTTCCACTACAAACGCGGCTGAGTCGGGCTGAGCCGTGCCGTGCTGAGTTGGGCTGAGTCGAGCTGAGCGGGGCTGTTGGAGTTGCATTTCGACTACAACCGCGCTGAACCGTGCTGGCTGGAAGTGGGTGGACACATTGGGTGGAGTTAGCGAAAGTGGGTGGACGTCAGGTGATGTCGTTAAGCAGCGCAAACAGTGACATCAGTGAGCTTTTAAGTGGTAGTCTCACAACCCGGATAGTAAACAATAAACATGGAGGACATGGAGTCGTTAGTGTTGCTGGTCTTGGTGCTGTGGCTTGTTGTCACCGACAACGCCAACAGATACTGGCAAGAGCGTATAGATGAGGCGAGGCGCATAAGGCTTCATAATTCTCGTAATTCTCCTTCTTCCGGGTTTGCGGTGTTTACAGATCCCAGCGTGCTCGCGGGGCGTATGTGGGCATGTGAGGACACGCCTCCTCACCAATCAGTGCACAGGGGAGTGTCTGCTCACACCCTCAGCCTCACTCGGCTCGCTTTGGCTCGCTTCATCCCCACTCCAAAACGGTGCGAGTTTTAGGGGCTAAGCAGGGCTGAAGCGAGCTGAGTCGTGCTGTTTTTTGGTAGTCGAAACGCGAGCCGTGTCAGGCTGAAGTGAGCTGAAGCGAGCTGAAGTGAGCTGAAAAAGGGTAGTGGAAAAGGGCCATTAGAGCCATTGTAGGGGAAAAAAACAGAGCTGAGGTGTGTGTGTGTGTGTGTGTGTGTGTGTGTGTGTGTGTGTGTGTGTGTGTGTGAGAGACAAGGGGGTGTAATATTCTGAGAAAAAACTCAGAATTTCCTAAATTAAAGTCAAATTATGTGAGGAAAAAACTCTCATGCTTCCCGGCTGCAGTGCATTCTGGGAAATGTCAGACAAATTCTCCTCGTACTTTATTCTTTTATATTTCACAGTTAAAAAGTACAACTGCTTTGTCCAAAGACCTGGTCACCTCTGTCAGGAGGTTGGGATTTGAGCATGGATGGGCCTTTTAACAAAATAACAACCTCAATCTTCTCCAACCTTGTGAAATATCACAGGAAGTGCTGTTTTTCTCTCCGTGAGAAGCCCCAGATAGTAAATCTGCTATTAAAGGGTGCTGTTACTTTTGAAAGTAGTAGAACATCTCTGTTACATAGTGTGTGCTTGTGGTCATTTTTATGAAGGGTGCCAATAGTTTTGTAATAGAGTTGACTGTAAGTTTGTAGTTGATTATGAATGCTAATTTGGCTGTGTGTGTAGCTGGAGGTGGAACGCGCTCTGTTAGAAGGTGAGCAGGAGTCTGAAGCGGCTCAGCTGCAGCAGGAGAAGGAAGCTCTGGAGCAGCTGAAGGACAAGATGGCTGACATGGAGATGAAGGTGCAGGCGGAAAAGTCACAGGTATTTCACTCACACACACACACACGCGCACAAACAGAGTTCCTGGCAGCTCATCCATCTCACTCACAGGTGTTAATCTCCCCATCTATCCGGTTCACACCCTGTTAGAGTCATATCATGTACTGAGAGAGAGAGAGAGAGAGAGAGAGAGAGAGAGAAAAGTGTGTGTGTGTGTGTGTGTGTGTAAAGCAAAGTCAAAGCATCTTCCAGTTAAACCTGCAGCTGTTTGAACCCATTAACCTGCTGACTGTAAGATATTCAGAGACGGTTTACAGACTCACAGGAAACATTACACCAATTCTGGACTCTGATTGGTCAGAAGAGAAGGTGTTGATTCATTTTCTACAGCAGCAGCTCTGACAGTAGTCTTGCTGCAAATCACAGGTTTATTGATATTAATGCTTTCGTTCTAAATTTCTGCGTCATGGTTTCTATAGTAACCGTTTGTTCACAGAGACTCGTACAGCAGACGATCCACACCAACACTGATACGGTGAAACTTTCTTAAAGTAAGATGTTTTTTTTTTTTTTTTTTTAACATTTGTGGAAGGAGTCTCCAGTGTCAATGCTTTGTGACAGACTGGTGAAGGAACGAACAACTGTTATTGGTCTTAAATAGAAAAAAGGCAAGTGTTGGCAAATTTCTGTGATATAAGAAGAATAAAACACTCAGTGACGTGCTGTTACAGGAAAACAATCAACTTCAGGGAGGTAAGAGTTAGTCTGTTTCGTCACGTTGATTATTTTACTAGAACAGCATGAGACGCGGTGTTTATTCCTTACTTAATAAAGCCTCGAGCAGGACATCGAGAAGACAGAGTTTGTCTAAAACAAATGTTGGGATTTTAATTTTATGTTTTGATCTTCTGTTTTTTGTTTTGTTTTTTCCGTGTGTATGATGAGGAGCTGAATTAATGTAGGACTAAAAAAATTGTGTCTCCATTAAAAAAACAAACAAACGTAAATACATTCGGAAAAGTGAGGTTTAGGTGGAAAACATAATACGCACTAATCATTTTCATTTTTCTGCTTTTACGCTCCATATAATAATAATCATCATCATCATCATCATCATCATTCTCTTCCTCCATGTTTCATTGGTGATGGTGGTGTTAGTGACTAACCCCAGCCTCCACACCTGCCCCTGCACTAACGCCTCTGCCCTGTCTGTCTCTCTCTCTGCTGTGTGTGTGTGTGCTGTGAAGGACAAAGCTGAGCTCGATGCTGAGCGGGTAAAGCTCGAGCGTCTGGCCGAAGTGCTGTCCGAGCAGCGCGCTCAGCTCCACACGTGTCCCGAAGCCCTGAAAGAGCAGCTCATCCTCCAGCTGTCCAGGGTCAGTACTGAACATGGAGCCTTCCTCTTTCTCTCACTCTCTCTCACTCTTGCTTGCTAGCTCTATCTGAATATTAACACTAAATCCTTGTGATGCTTTTCTTGCAGTGACTGCATGCATCATACACACACTTATCGTCTGCGTGGACACATACAGGACACACAGGCTGCATGAGCTGGAATGGTAGACGTGTGTGTGTGTGTGTGTGTGTGTGTGTGTGTGTGTGTAGGTGATGAAATGCATTGTGTGAAAGTAATGCCTGCAGCAGGACGGAGTGACAGCTGTGGTTTTATGCTGTTGGAAGGTTGTGTTGTGTGCGTGAGGTATTTAAAGGTCAGAGGTCAGCGGCAGAAAGACACAGAGCTACCGAGGTTCGAAAGGCATCCGGAAGGAAATGACATGTTTGTGAATGTTCATGTTTTCAATCATGCCGTTGAGAAACATTTACCCTTCTGCTGCTTTCTCAAGACTCTGAGCAGCTGAGATTAAAGTCCTGGAATTTAAAATGATTAAAGTTTTTTCGTGTAAAATAATAAATAGATTAATATGAGTTTTCCTATTAATGCACTATGCAACTAAAAATAGCATCAGAACATAAGATCTACAGTTGTGGTCAGAAGTTTACATACAGTGACATGAACGTCATCTTGGATATGAATGTCATGGCAATATTTGGGCTTTCAATAATTTCTTTGAACTGTTCTTTTTCTGTGGCAGAATGATTGTACAGCATACAGCTTTAATTAAAAAAAACACTAGAATTTGGTGCACAAGTTTTAATTTTCTTTGGGTTTTCTGAAATCAACACAGGGTCAAAATTATACATACAGCACACCTAATCTTTGGGTAAAATGTCTCCTTGACCAAACATTTTTGTTTACCATGAACAAGCTTCTGGCAGAATTCTGGTTGGATATTTCACAACTCTTCATGGTAGAATTGGTAGAGTTCAATTAAATTTGGTTTTTTTTCTTGGCATGGACTCGACTTATAAGAACGGTCCATATATTTTCAATAGGGTTGAAGTCAGGACTTGTTTTAAGCTTAATGTTAGCCTGCTTTATCCTCCACAACCAGCTCTGATGTGTGTTTGGGTTCGTTGTCCTGTTGTAACTCCCAAGTCGTGTTCAAGTTTCTGATGGTTTATGCTGAAGAATTCTGAGGTAGTCCTCCTTCTTCATTATTCCATCCACTTTGTGCAATGAACCAGTTCCACTGGCAGCAAAACAGCCCCAGAGCATGATGATCCTACCACCACCACCAGCTGGTACAGTGTCCCTCTGTACATGGTGGTCATTGTGGCCAAACAACTCAATCTTTGTCTCATCTGACCATACAGCTTTCCTCCAGAAGGCTTTTTCTTTGTCTGTGTGGTCAGCTTCAAACTTGAGTTAAGCTTGAAGGTGTCAATTTTGGAGCAGGGGGTTATTTCTTGGATAGCAGCCTCTTAGTCCATGGTGATCTGAACTGTAGACAGTGATCCATCAGCTTCCAGTTCATGGCAGGGCTGTGCTATGGTGGTTCCCAGGTTGTTCCTGACCATCCAAACCAATTTCCTTTCAGCTTAGGGTGACAGTTTGGGTTTTCTTGAAGCAAAGTGGCTTGGCAAAGTGACTACACCTCACAATAATTTGGATACAATTGTTTGAACTGATCTCAGAATTTGCAGTTGTTTAGAAATGGCTCCAAGAGACATTCCGGAGTTGTGTACATCTGCGATCCTCTTTCTCAGATCTGCACTGAGCTCCTTGGACTTTCCCATTTTACTGTGTGTTGGTCAATCCAATGAGTGCTGTACACAAACCCTTTTTATGAAGGCACAGAGAAGCTACCAGCTGTACTCAATCATGATCACTAACAGGAAGTTAAGAGACCTCAGCCTTGGCAAGATAAGAGACATTTTGGAAGTTTTAGCACCTCTGAATTAATAATCTAAGTGAGTGTATGTAAATTTTTTAGCCTGTACGTATAATTTTGACCCTGTGTTGATTCCAGAAAACCCAAAGAAAATTAAAACTTGTGCATCAAATTCTAGTGTTTTTTAATTAAAGCTGTATGCTGTACAATCATTCTGCCACAGAAAAAGAACAGTTCAGAGAAATGACTGAAAGCCCAAATATTGCCATGACATTCATATCCAAGATGAGATTCATGTCACTGTATGTAAACTTCTGATCACAACTGTATGACTACACAGGAATATGCAAATTAGGAAAAACATTCCCCGTGTCCTCCAGCCATCCCATAATATCAGGTGGATGCAAGGGGGATTTTAATATCAGTGTCTCAATGTACATCTTTGTATTCTCATTTTTTAAGAATATTCCGTAGTGTTATCATCACAACAATGAATTTGCATTCCAGACTTGATTGGGCCAAAGCTGTGACTCTTTATCATAGCCCCGCCCCTGAATTGTTTCTCAGACAGAAGCACTGAGAAAGTTTACTATTTGCATTTTCACCTTTTCTCATAACAGTAGTATTTTGCATACATGCCAACCCCTTTGGGCGTCCACCTGTAGTATCAGAGGAAGAAATCCATAAAATCAACATAAAATCCTTATAGCCTTCGAATCGCACCAAACTTAATAAATAAATAAGTAAATATAACTTGCCTGAGAACTTCGTCCAGCATGTCGAAAATCGCTTCGCCTGTGCCGATATTGCACACGGGCATGTCTATGATTCTTGACTTCGCCCCTCTGTTTATGTCGAAGCTCCGCACCAAAACGGCCAGTTGCTTGTCCGTCTTTGTCATTGGATTCGTCGATCATCAAGGAAAATGGCGACGTCTGGCAGTGCTGGATGATCGGTAGTGTAGCTTCAGGGGCCAAGCTCTTTTTGATTATTTGCGTTGTTTTGGTGCGCCTACAGCTGATAGATTTCGCAATCGTACTGTCCGTGCAAATTCGCGGCAACAGTTCTGTCAGGTGGTCCGCAACGGCTAGCGGCAAATTGTGCTGAGCATTAAAATTACAGATCGTAACTTCTGCTCTTATTACACTTGTTGGTTGATCATCGGTCTTAGGCTTTGCAAACATCGTCATTTGCGGCTGATTCTGTTTCTGGTGCAAATTTCACTGACGTAGTTTGGACCTCATGTGTTCCCTCACGTCGTAAACTCCAGATGCCGCAACTTTTATATCTCGCACACAAACTGTGCAGTGCACGTACTCCTCATTTTTCACCTGAACAATGACACCATTAAATGTCTCCTTCCATTCAGGAAGATACCGCCCGCCGTATCTCATTTTCTTTCTCGGTGTTCCCATTCTTTCACTCAGCAGACGCTATTCAAAATCTCTCAGGTGTAAACAATGAGAAAAATCGTTCGAACAATGACCGTTTGGCGCGTTTAAATGCAGATCGTGCGCATGACCGGAACGAGCGAAGTCTCGCAGTTGCGATACTGCACAAGGCTTGAGGAATAAACATCCGGTTTCACATAGTCTGGGTTATCTGCCCCTGCATACACGCTGTTCTTTGTCTATAAATCGAGCTTTTGTATGTTTTTGCGACGATCAGCTGACGATGTTCAAGTAAGATACACAAAATAAATTTAGGTCAGAAAATACTGAAAATCCGTAAGACTTTGTTTATACGCCCGTACACCCTTGAAATGAGCTAAAATCCGTATAATTTCCGGACAATCCGTATAGGTTGACATGTATGATTTTTGGGAAGTTTTTGCTCTGTTTTACCATAGAGAATTTTTTTTGCTTTAAAAACTGATAAAACTGACTTAGCAAAGAGTTATTTCTTCTCCCAGAATTCAACATGATTTAAATATTATTTTCAACAGCCTTTAATTCCTGAAGTTTCATTTCCCAGAATCACAAAGTGAAACCCAACCATCATAAACCTCAGTGCAACCGAGCGCTATTGCTGGGTTTCACATGACGTCACATCCGCCCCATTAGTTATTCAAAACTTTAGCTGGTGGTCTACCAAAGCTCAGTTGACAAAGCGTTTGTACGGAGAAGGTGCACTGCTCGCATGAAAAATGCCTTATGCTTGCGTTGTTTTAGGTTGTTCGAATCGATCAAACCGTAAAACTGATAAAAGTTTCTTCAGGGTTCCCCGTGAACTAATAAAAAAGTGTGAATGAACACAGGATTTCACAGAAAGACGTGGAGAAAGGTGGCTTTTGAACCTCTCAGTGAAATCAAAGGGAGCCGAGTCGAAGCGTGCTCGAGTTTGCAGTGATCGCTTGGTGGAAGGTTTGTATTTCCCTCTCAGCTCTGTCCTTAGGGTTTTCCAAGTACTTTTCTTGCTATGCGTCCTTATTTTATGGGACTTTTTTTAGTCACGAAGCGCTAAAGTCCCCAGCTGTTTCTCTGTTTACTCCTCACAAAGTCCATATGCATGAAGGTCACGACAAAATTCTTCCCCAGCCGTACAGTTACAGTGCGCCGTGATCACTTCTCCGTCTCGTTTAACTAAGATCCAGGTCTTTAAAGAGGTTTCTGATGATCTTTGTGAACGATTTACCTGAGAGATAAGAGCCAACACAAGTGAGAATCAAGCCAACTGTTGCTTGTTTACACTTCAACTTGCAGCGCTTCGTTGTAAAGACGCGAACGAAAAGCTAAAAAAAAAAAAAACTTACTTACACGGGCAAAAACAATACAGGATTCATTGGGCAGCGACTTGATAGCGAGGTCCTTTACCCAGCTACATACAAAAAAAGTTGTAAGCCTCCATACTCTTCCACGCTTTCATCTGCTTTGTGGTGTAGAAGGACGTCTGCAACACCAGATAGTTGGAGATGTCGAGGAACTCGACTGAAAGGTAGTTTTCCAGATCGTATAACAAATCCTTCTTTCCCAGACCATAGGGGTCGATTCCATTGCACAGAGCAATCTTCTGAATATATCTAAAGCCAGCAGCGGCTTCTAGATTACGAGCGTACTCTGATAAGTTATCACTAGTTGTTTGCACTACGGCAGCCGTTTTGGTTTGCTCGACCACCAGCTATTTCACTTCCTGTAAAACCAACCGCTAAGAAAAGTCACGCGACTGAAACCCAGCAATAGGTTTATATTTCAGGAATGAGATGAGCATGGCTCATTGACGTGTGTGTGTGTGTGTGTGTGTGTGTGTGTGTGTGTGTGTGTGTGTGTGTGTGTGTGTGTGTGTGTGTTGTGCGCGAAATGCAGGACACTGAGACACTGGAGGTGGAGACGAAGCGCTTCGAGGACCTGGAGTTCCAGCAGCTGGAGCGAGAAAGCCGTCAGGACGAGGAGAAAGAGACGCAGACGCAGCAGATCCTCCGAGAGATCGCAGAATACCAGCGCAGCACCGTCACACGCAAGGTGCCAGAACCAAGTGTGTGTGTGAGACTGAGTTATCATTTATATTTTCCGGAGGCCCTGGTCACTCTACAGCTCGTGATGGCTTTGCGAATACTTGGTGACAAAAATTTGGTCGCATCACCAACAATCGTGTGACGCATGATGAATGTTCTCTGAGTTGTTTTTTGGTGCGTCTCCACCTCACCAGTGGCCAAAACCATTGCGAAAAATTTCAGTGCATGCATTGAAATTTGCTGGCGATGTGGCAAATACTCACAGACGGGTTTGGGATTTCTTCCCAAAGCTTGTGCCTTATATTGAGGCACAAAATACACATTTTAATGTTTAAATATCTGTTTATGTCAGTAATGCCATTAAGAACGACAGCACTAGCCAGAATACAAACATGGACCCTCAGAACTACAACTCCTGAAGAGCACAGCGCCCCCTGTCACCAACCTATTAACATCAGCTGTCGTTCATTCCAGTAATTCCTAATCACGCTACTTAAGCTCCTCACTCCCGTTCCTTCAGTACGAGGTATCGTTCAGTGTTTCACTAGTGGTCCAAGCCTTTCATTTTCTGCCTGCTTCTCATATTTCTGACCCTCGCTTTATCTCTTAGTTTATGCTACCTGTCTTGTCTCCATTGCTCTGTTTTCTGATCAACCAACCCTTGCCTGCTCCATGACTATGCTTTCTGTCTCACGATTTGGCTTTGTTGCCAGTTTGTACCCCGCTCTCCCCTGCACGCACACAGTTTCTAGCTACAGCATTTATGGCTACTTTATTCTTTTGTCAAAGTATGGATCAGTTTTTGTGTCAGATATGAAAAAAAAAAGTGTCTGTCATAAATGTGTTCCAACATCTGTATTATTTGTTTGTGCCTAAACCTCAATCTCAGTCCCTGTCAGGCATGCAGTGCACTGTGTACACCGTCCCCGATGTAGTGAGCAGTTATAGTGGACAAAGAAGCCATTTAGAAATCAGACTCCCTATGCTGGAGGAATAAATGTAACTTGAAATCTGAAATTGTCACCGACAATTTCGAGTCTTCATCTGTTTCAAGCGTAAACTGACCACGTTAACGTTAACAGCCTCGCACCAAGCGACAATCGCCTTGCGCCTAAAGCTAAGGATTTAAATCACCTCACGCCAAGTGGCATTCACCCAGCGAATCACTCCACAGACAATTCGCCCGACACACACACACAGTTCTGTAATGTTACTCTTCTTACAATACATTTACACTGCATCCAATCTCCACTTTCACTGCACTACTTACCAGTTACACTTTTTACAAGCCTGACGACTTCTCTTCTCTTCTCTTCTCTTCTCTTCTCTTCTCTTCTCTTCTCTTCTCTTCTCTTCTCTTCTCTTCTCTTCTCTTCTCTTCTCACATACTGACAACCAAATCTGATACAGTTCTCTTTTTAAACAGAACTTTCCTGTTCTGTATCATTTTATAGAACCTCCATCTGTTTGCTGTTTATTTCCTTTACAGTATGCACTGAAGATTGTGTTTACTCCCAAAAGTATCTGGACATGTACAGTGCCTTGCAAAAGTATTCATACCCCTTGAACTTTTTCACATTTTTCCACCTTACAACCACGAACTTAAAAGTTTTTTATTGAGATTTTATGTGATAGACCAACACAGAGTAGCACAATTGTGAAGTGAAACAAAAATGATAAATGGTCTTCAAAATTTTAAACAAATAAAAATCTGAAAAATGTGATGTGCATTCGTATTCAGCCCCCCACGTCAATACTTTGTAGAGCCACCTTTTGCTGCAATTCCAGCTGCAAGTCTTTTGTGGTATGTCTCTACCAGCTTTGCACATCTAGACACTGAAATTTTTGCCCATTCTTCTTTGCAAAATAGCTCAAGCTCAGCCAGATTGGATGGAGAGCGTCTGTGAACAGCAATTTTCAAGTCTTGCCACAGATGCTCAATGGGATTTAGTTCTGGACTTTGACTGGGCCATTCTAACACATGAATATTCTTTGATGTAAACCATTCCATTGTAGTTCTGGCTGTATGTTTAGGGTCATTGTCTTGCTGGAAGGTGAATCTCCTTCCCAGTCTCAAGTCTTTTGCAGCCTCCAACAGGTTTTCTTCCAGGATTGCCCTGTATTTAGCTCCATCCATCTTCCCATCAACTCTGACCAGCTTCCCTGTCCCTGCTGAAGAAAAGCATCCCCATAGCATGATGCTGCCACCACCATGTTTCACAGTGGGGATGGTGTGTGCAGGGTGATGAGCAGTGTTAGTTTTCCGCCACACATAGCGCTTTGCATTTAGGCCAAAAAGTTCAACTTTGGTCTCATCTGACCAAAGCACCTTCTTCCACACGTTTGCTGTGTCCCCTACATGGCTTCTGGCAAGCTGCAAACGGGACTTCTTATGCCTGTCTTTCAACAATGGCTTTCTTCTTGCCACTCTTCCAAAAAGGCCAGATTTGTGGAGTGTATGACTTATAGCTGTCCTGTGCACAGATTCTCCCACCTGAGCTGTGGATTTCTGCAGCTCCTCCAGAGTGATCATGGGCCTCTTGGCTGCTTCTCTGACCAGTGCTCTCCTTGCTCGCTCTGTCAGTTTAGGTGGACAGCCATGTCTTGGTAGGTTTGCAGTTGTGCCATACTTTTTCTATTTTTGAATGATGGATTGAACAGTGCTTCTTGAGATGTTCAGAGCTTGAGATTTTTTTATAACCTAACCCTGCTTTAAACTTCTCCAGAACTTTATCCCTGACCTGTCTGGTGAGTTCTTTGGTCTTCATGATGCTGTTTGTTCTTCAGTGTTCTCTAACAAACCACTGAGGCCTTCACAGAACAAGTGTATTTATGCTGAGAGTAAATTACACACAGTAGGACTCTATTAACTAATTAGATGACTTCTGAAGGCAGTTGACTGCACTGGATTGTATTTAGAGGTATCAGAGTACAGGGGGCTGAATACTAATGCACACCACATTTTTCAGATTTTTATTTGTTTAAAAATTTGAAGACCATTTATCATTTTCATTTCACTTCACAATTATGTGCTACTCTGTGTTGGTCTATTACATAAAATCTCAATAAAAAACTTTTAAGTTTGTGGTTGTAAGGTGGAAAAATGTGAAAAAGTTCAAGGGATACGAATACTTTTGCAAGGCACTGTAAACAGCTGACGAAATTAGTGCATTAAAAGCTGAAAATGACCTCCCTGACCTTGGAAAGTAGGTGAAAGGTCAAATCTGACAGTTGATTCGGGTAGAATGGGTCTATATTTGGGGTAGTTATCAGCCAAAAACATTATTTCATGGTGAAAATGACATTTTTCCAACCACGTGACCAAAACTGCTTGCGTCTTTGACCGCCGCCATGTTGGAAGATCTACAATATACAGCACATATACACAGTGGTAAGAGTACAGATTGGAAAGTAAAGACGAGTTACATTTAGAAGCGTGTAGTCATTTCTCAAATTTGTTTAAAAACAATCATTTTGACTGCTTCAAAAGACCGGTATCTAACACACTGTATAACAGATTTAGTTCTAAAATCGCACTCACCGGGCGACGAGGCTGCAGTATTCGAGTTTGTGGATTGACATGAATCTTGTTCGATTGACTCCGTGATCATTTGGGAAGACTCTTCAATAATTTTGCGTTTCTTTCTGTGCTCTGTAAGCCAAGCATTTCGAGCTCCTGCTTTAGTACCATCGATTTTGTTATGGTCCGTATTTTGCGTTGGAGCCCAGTCTGGATCCGTAAAATTGTCAATCAGCTGGTTTCCCCAATGGAAAGAAAAAGCAAAATAAAAGCAAGAATTATATCCAGCTCTTTTTAAAATGAAATAATCGTAGAAGCCTTCGATTGTCTGCTCACACACTCAGTGATCACGACGGGTTTCTGCACGACCAGGCTATTAAACAGTCCAATATTTCTTATATATTGCGATCTTTCATTAATCACTAGTTTGTAGCACTTACCATTGATAAAATGCTCACTGCAGACTTGTGTGGTTTTTACTTTCTCGTCGCTGAGACCAGCCCGGTTTATGTTGGACAGCCAGTGACGTCGACGCTCCGTGGACAACTCTCTTGTTTTTTCTCCTTGATTATTTATAATTGCTGAATTCTAAAGAACTTATAAGTCCCCATGTCTCGAATAGAGTGTGCCCAATTACAGCACAAAGAGTGTAAAGGCATAGCGAAGAAACCAAAGGAATTCTTGAGCTTAACAACCTCTCAAGAACATCATCTATAGTAAACGTGTGCCACGTGAGTTTGTGTATATCCTCCAGCATGGCCGACTTCCAGTTCAAAGCCTCATGCAGAATTCGCTATGATGTCACATGCAAATGAAGAATTTTGATTTTTTTTTTCAGACTTTTGACCTTGACCTGAAAATATTACAGAAACATCGATTTGACAGTACAGTATGAATAGAAAGAGCTTATGTAAATTATATATAGTGAATAATGCATTTCATTTTGTCGAGGTAATAGTTGAGGCCAAAAGTAGAGAAAACACCAATGCAAAGTTTTAAGCGATAATCATCACATTTGGGGAATTTTTGTCATTTTTATATACAGCTTTTGATAAAATGTATCAATTTGTCAATAATCTACAAAAGAGGAGGCGGCACGGTGGTGTAGTGGTTAGCGCTGTCGCCTCACAGCAAGAAGGTCCTGGGTTCGAGCCCCGTGGCCGGCGAGGGCCTTTCTGTGTGGAGTTTGCATGTTCTCCCCGTGTCCGCGTGGGTTTCCTCCGGGTGCTCCGGTTTCCCCCACAGTCCAAAGACATGCAGGTTAGGTTAACTGGTGACTCTAAATTGACCGTAGGTGTGAATGTGAGTGTGAATGGTTGTCTGTGTCTCTGTGTCAGCCCTGTGATGACCTGGCGACTTGTCCAGGGTGTACCCCGCCTTTCACCCGTAGTCAGCTGGGATAGGCTCCAGCTTGCCTGCGACCCTGTAGAAGGATAAAGCGGCTAGAGATAATGAGATGAGATGAGATGAGATCTACAAAAGAATATGCACTAAAGAAAAAAATACAAGGTCATTGTATGTAAATATTAAACTATTTTTATGATTTTTTTTTAAATAGTACGGTCAGAAACAGAAAGTGACCTTTTTGACCTCTAAAAGTAGGTCAAAGGTCAAATCTGACACTTGATTGTAATAAAATCAAGATACAAAAGCAACAACAAAAAAATTGAACTAAATTTCAGCAAAAAAAAAAAATTAATATAAAATGATAATTTGGTCTCCTTGTGATTTTGTGTTTTTTTTTGGTCTCCAGAGCTTTTGTCAATTTTAAACACACTTTTAACAACATGTATATTTTTTTGTCCTGTAGGAGAAGTTGCTCACGCTGAAGAAACAGTCCACACAGATCATCCAGCAGGCCCAAAAGGAGAAGGAGAGCTTCCTGAAGGAGAAGAACAACCTACAGATGATGCTTCAGCGGGTGAGATGGAGAAACACCAGCAACAAGATGGAACTCTGCCTTTGTGTCTCATTCGCTGACTAAAGTTTCTCCTTCACATTCTTCCAGGAAAAGGAGAATCTCAACAACCTGGAGAAGAAATATGGCGAGCTCACAGGGGGGCGGGGCTTCCCCGTCAACCCACTCAGCATGAAGGAGGTACGGTGTGAGAATGTCATCTGTCAATCAAAACTACCTGGATCAACATATATTTAATATGGATTTGCAAACGACGGGGTTTGTAAGCAACAAGAATCTGATTGTGAAAAGAACGAAGGTTGATTTTATGCAAATGATGTGCAAAAGCAATCAATTTCAGTTATATGAGAGTCCGAGATAATCCTGTCTGTGATCAGGCTTTTGGTTCTTAAAAAAAGGTTCCAAGCTCTTTAATGAGCTAGTTAGAGTTAAAATATTAATAGCTAGTGATTTATTTGTTAGCTAGTGAGCCAATTAAATAGCATAAATAATATTCATATATTTTATCTACATATTCATGTTCCATGATTTAGCGATTAAAGTCTCCATTTGCAAGCTTAATTGTAGAAGGACACACCCCTTAAGAGATCACCATGGAAACAGGGTCTCTCTTTCTTTTCCTGTTGTTCCAGGACAGCTCCTCATTGGCTGATGTATGTCAGCCTTGTAGCGAGCTTAGCCACACCCGCCATATCTCATTACTTCCTGTTGATATCGTGGCCTTTTCCTGTCTCTTCTCCTTTCTGTCCATTAAAAGTGCTGAGGTACTGCTTTGTGACTGCGTCTGTGTTTGCGCCTGCCGCATGTCTCCTCCCCCTCACCTCTAACACCCTGCTTAATTTCTTTTCAAATTCTTCTCCACTGTATGTCTGTCTTTCTCCATCGTGTAAGATTATTATTAATGCTTGCTCTTTCTGATAATGTTGTGACTCCAGCGTGCGTGTCTGTGCTTTTAACCCTGCGCATTTCTCCCTCCCCCCGTATTTTCCAAATGGTCTGTTCCACAGGGTTATGTCACAGTGAATGAGATCAATGAACTCTATGCGAAATTGGGGGTACAGCCAAGCCCCGCCCCCTTCAACCTCAATGTCCTTGAACATCCCGGCTCTGGGTCCGAACCCAGCCCTAGTCCCGAAGACGCCAGAGCTCCTTCAGGAGAGGACGAGGTGTGTGATGCTGAGTTTACACACTAGTGCTGTTAGATTGTTTGTTTTAGCGTCGGAGCTCATTTGAATATTCATGAGTGTATAATGTTAGAACATTATCTGGAGTTACTACAGTAGTACATGTTGTCATATCACTGCATCGCCAGAGAAATTTTAAATTGTCCCGTTATTACGCAAAGAAAAAAAACTTAATCCATTTTATTTTGCTAATAGTCTCAGCTATTATTAATTAGCTGGGGTTTCCTAGTCAACCAGAGTTCCGGATCAACATCCACCATCTTTTTTTTTTTTTTTTTTTAATAAAATAAATGAATAACTGTTATAATACTTGGAACCCTTTTTCTACATCAAGTCATAAAATAATCTGAACAAACAGTTTAGGAAACATCATTAAAATTTCTTTTGCTTAATTTAACCCTTCAAGGTTCTATGTAGACCCCTACAGCTGAGAACCCGTATTTATCCAGTGAACCAACCCTTAAAGAACCTGAGTGTGTCAGAGAATTAAAAAGAAAATAATGAGCCATAATTTAGAGCTGATAGCGCACACTTACTCAGTTAATACACGCACGCTTAGAACAAAAGGGTTCTTTCAGGGTTCTTTAGAGAAGAGTGCTTAGCTTTGAAAAAGGGCTCTTTCTGATAAGAAACACGCTGGTTGTTGGGGGGGGGTTCATTATTTTCTTCTTAATACCTAGAACCTGTCAGGAGTTTAACATTTAGATTTGGAACCTTTAAGAAGGACATCAGAAGAACCCTTAAGGTGGTACACATTCAACAGCAAGAACGTTCATTGGTGTAGAAAAAGGGTTCGGACTAAATGATCCGTCATGGATGTTTTTTAATTTTATATCCGTTCAGGTCTGATGAAATCTGAAGAAGGTTCTTCGAGCGTTATTTATGATGCAGAAACACAACTGTTGGGGAACCGTAAAGGGACAAGTGAATATTTTATTTTTATAGAATTACTTCCGCCGGATGAAATAAAATTGGGGAAGTTTCATTTCTTCAAAGTGATGGTTTTGGTGTAGAGAAATAGCACTCAGTGTTTCTCTTTCCATTCTTCCCCGCTTTCTTTTCTTTCACTCATCTCTTCTTGCAAAGCTCTGTGTCTCTTCCTGCTCTCGCTCCGCCCCCAAACCCATCTCCGTACACTGGCCCGAGGAAATGGTGACCTTCCTCGGCCCTTCTCCTCTCCCTGACTCTCCTCCTCCTCTCCCTGCCAAAAAACACTCATGGCACAGGCAGGTAAACCGTGCGTGAGATTAAACACAGGTGTGTGTGTGTGCGTGTGAGAGAGAGAGAGAGAAAGAGAGAGTTTAATCTTGTCTAAGTGATCCGTGCCTCCATGTTTCTCCGCAGCATTTCCGAAGCCTGGAGGAAAGGAAAAGATTAGGTAAAGAGGGTCACATGTGTGACACACTGCCTCGGAAAAAGTCCCAGGCTGCAGTGAGCTCTCAGTTCAACTGTGCTACGCTGGGCCGCAACACACCTCCTAAAGTGAGAGCACACACAGTGTATACATGTACACTACCGTTCAAAAGTTTGGGGTCACTTTGAATGAGATTGAGTTTCTGGAGCATCACATTTGTGGGGTCGATTAAATGCTCAAAATGGCCAGAAAAATGTCTTGACTATATTTTCTATTCATTTTACAACTTATGGTGGTAAATAAAAGTGTGACTTTTCATGGAAAGCACAAAATTGTCTGGGTGACCCCAAACTTTTGAACGGTAGTGTATATTGTTGTGCTATATTGTCCTTCTCTAATCTTTTCTTATTTATTTATTTATTTATTTATTTTTCAGTCTCATCTGCCTTTAGTCCAGAGCTCCAGCTGCGGCAGCGTCTTAAACCGAGTTCTCACAGTGTCTCCTAAAGACCCAGACGCGCGCCGTCTGCACAAGGGTGAGGATTTATACACACGCACAGTATCACTTTCATCCAGATTGTGACCTAATTCCATTCTGAGTTTCCGTTCAGTCTCTCCTCCCTGCAGGCGAGTGTGTAAACGTGGAATCAAAGCTCGGTGTAAAACTCACAGAAGTTGATGTTCACATTTCAGACAGCCGACACGTCTCAGAAAGCCAAACGATTCTTATAAAATCCTCAGGTCATCAGATATTCCTTGTAAACTTCATCAAACGAACAGTCAGTTATTCAAAGAACTTTATTCGTATTATTTTTCCTTTCGGTCGCTCAGATCAGTTTGAAGGATTTACTGTAATTGTTATTTCGAAGCACCTGGGATTTGCTTTGTTTATTTCTCTTCGTGCGCAGTAAAGTGAGACAGCCGTGGTGCTTTCTGTACAGATCGAGTCTCTTTAAGTGGTGGTGGTGGTGGTGGTTGGGGGGGTAGAATCGCGTTTACGCTTCCCGGATCTGTTTATTTGTTTGCTGAGATAGTGGAGGAATGTTGGTGAAGATGATGAGGGGCAGGAAGTTCTCTCACGCTATTATAGATAGTCGTTTGTGTCCTGATGGACTGGACGCTGAATTGTCCTCATCCCTGCTGTCTTTCCTTTCGTTATTATTTTTAGACATTTTTAATTTTCAAATAAGTAACAGGTTAATACGTTTCAAAATGATAACAGTAAATGAATGAGCTAAACAATCTCTGAAATATTTGAGCTATTTTTTAAATGAACAAATAAAAAAATAAATATTGAATGAATGAATGAATGAATGAATGAATGAATGAAGACGCTGATTTGGGATTTTGCACGTACTTGTGTCCTGATTTACCAGCAAAAATCGTAGGTGTGTGTGTGTGTGTGTAATTAAGATTCCTGGGAGTCGACTCATCAGTGAGGCGGGTCCGTCTGTGGTTCTCTCGAAGAGTTTTGATGTCTATCAGGGTTCCTGTGATGTTGCATATCCGTTAGTGTTGCTGCTCCGGCACTGAGCCTCCGAGCTTCTACGAAAACCTTCTGGAGTTTGGGTTTGTGTTGGTTGAGGTTCAGAGGTTCTGTGTGTGTGTGTGCTGCACCGTGGCTGGTGTGTCTGAGAAGATCAAGGGGCCGCGTGCTCGGGTTGTGAGCACGGTGCTGCCTCTCCGTAATGGAGAACATGTGGCTGGAAAGGACAGAGCTGGAAGATCAGGTAAACGAGTGAGAGAAGGAGGGATGGGGACAGGCGTTAGATAATCCAGGGAGGTCGAGGAGATGGAGGTCACTTTAAAAACGTCTGCAGTTTTAGAATAGTCCTCACACATTTTATTGCATGTCTTTATCTCTTTTTCTTCTGCACTTTTCAGTTTTCCTTCTCTGCGTTTTCTCGTCATCTTTTGTTTCATCTGCCTCCAGTGTGTCACAGAATAAATAACCACCAGCATTCTTCCTGATAATATCTCAGCTTCTATTCATACATGAGCCTCCTGGTAATTTCCCAGGATTCTGATTCCACCTTTCGTTCCCACTGAAGCCACAAACTATGAACCGAATCCCTGTTAAATCTGTATATAATTCTTTATCCTGTTCGCGTCTCAGGTCACAGTCAGCAGCTGGTGGGCGAGGATCAGCGATCGAGACTGACTGAGCTCGGGGGTCGCGCCGCCTCTCAGTCCAACGTCTACCTGGACTCGATGGGTTACCGTGACAACGGCTTTGACACGTTCAGTGTGGACAGCTCAGACAGCATGGAGACCAGCATCTCCGCCTGCTCGCCTGACAACGTCTCCAGGTCAGACGCTCACACAGTCATTAACATTAAAAACATCACCAGCATGCTTTCGTAATTACAGTCAGAGAGATCATTGTTCCTCTGCTGGTTCCTCCTGCCTACATACTGAAGAATTGTTTAGGATGTGCACTTGGTTCCTCCTCCATCAGATTTTTTTAAAAGGAAACGCACAGGACGTTGTTATGAGCTCATCTGTCAGAGCGGGACAGAGCCGTGTGTGTTTATGTTGAACTTGTACGTGTGTGTGTGTGAGGCCCGGAGCTGGATTAATGTAAAGCGTGTGCTGGACTCCAGAGAGCCGCGCTGCTCTTCACCCCCTCCATCACTCAGCCCCAGGACCGAGGGGCTCGGATTACACCAGGAACAGTTAGAGGAAACTGATTTAGGGAATTTTTTTCCCTCAGTTTGAATGTAATCAGGAGCAGAGTCTCGCGCTCGTTTGTTGTGTGTGCAGCACGTCTTTGTGTGCTGGAGCATTTTGGGATTTTTTTCTTTGTTTTTTTTTTCCATGAATATGGAGTCAGTTCTGATTCAGGAACGTCGGTAAGGAAACACTTCATGATGATGATGGAGAAGGAAGATGAGGAGGAATGTGTGCAGATGTTGGTGTTGGTTGATCATGTGGTTGCAGTGTGAGTAGATGGAGATGCGTGCCAGATGATGACGGTGATGATCTTATGCGTCTGGAAGCACGGCGTGATTTGCGAGCTGCCGTCACGTCTGCATGCTGGCTGAGCCGGTGCGCGTTTGTGTTGGTGTGGATGTCCGTGTTAGTAACCAACAGCAGCTCTGATTATAGCCGTGCAGCTGGGATTATACAGAACTTGCGTTCTCCTGTAATTAGGGGTGTTTTAGGGTTCCGTGCTCTCACAGCTGAAAGATCAGATCTGCACGTTGCGTTTAAGAAGATTCACACTTCAGAGGGAACATCACACTTATGGAATTAACAATCCATCCAGTCTTCAGGATTTTTTTTTTTTCCTTTCTGAAGGAGTTCTCTTTTGTTTACACTGAATCTTAATGTCTAGAGGAACAAACCCAAGAACCTTTGGTGTGCTAGGTAGAACTTTCTACAGTACAACTGTAATCGAAGGCATGCTTTGGCAGCTTTAGTGTGCTAAAAGGAACCGTTTTCCCTCCAAGCAACATTGTCTGATGGTGAAGCTGATTCTTTTTAAGGCAATTTCATGACAAAAAATATTTCATGGATGAGGAAACCTTTTTCAGAAACTTTTTAGGAACCAGAGACCATTTAGGAACACAAGATCTTTACAGTAACCGGCGCAGTAATCAGGTAGCAGGTCCTGTGCTGAAGAAACCCCTGGCTGAAAGGTGTGTACAATGTACTGCTTCTGCTAATGCTCATCAGTCAAAAGAAAAAACACATGAGGAACCTGTACAGGAACCGTGTATGATGTTAAGAGTGTAGCAAAGAGGTGAAGAGGTTTTGGAACTTTCCTGAGGTAGAGTTTGAGAAAAAGCTGAGGTTTGGCTTCAGAGGAATGGTGGAGTTTTGGAAGAAAAATATCTGAAGGGGGGATTCTGAAGGAGACAGAACCGCTTCGATGGGTTCCACGTGTTACATTTGAAGTCTTAAAGTGGAAAACATCGGAATCTGGGTCTTAATGCGTTCCAGCACTGACCGGCTTTATTGATTCCTCCTGCGCGCTTCTCTTCAGAACTGTGGGTTTATTTTGGAAATTGTTGTCCTGCGTCTTCTGTGCAGCGTTTCGTGTACGGTCGGGATGTAGAGCGGGAAGTTCCTGCAGACTCTCAGATGTTTTTTTGTTCGTTTTGTACAGCGCCAGCACCTCCAATGTAGCAAAGATCGAGGAGATGGAGCGGCTCCTGAGAGAGGCTCAGGCTGAGAAACATCGGCTCCTGGAGCACAGGGTGAGTCCAAGAACATGTCAGTAAAATGAGTTCCTCTTTTAACCGTCAACGATCTCACGGTTAAAAAGTCCACAAACTGGGAAGCTTTAGCACGTCATGAGAGGTTACGGTGGCGCAGATGAAGCTAAACCTGAGGTTTCACAATAAAAGACGTCAGCCGTGTGCGTGCAAAGCTGCGACAATAACGTGTATTTAAATAGTTTTGTTTTATACGACCGATTTATACAAACGCGTAAAAATGTTACAACCGCGGCAGTGAAAAGATCTCCACCAGATTAGAGCTGTTTGTTTAAAAAAAAAATGCATCTGAAACGTTGTCACTTGCAGGATTTAGTATTTGAATACATTTGAATATTAACTAGTGTAAAATGTTAGAATGTAGTATAGCAAAAAGCATCATGATTTTTTTTTTTATCATAAACATTCAGATTTATTTTTTTATCATTTGCCCACAGTAATGGTTTATTCTCGCTGACACCGTGGATGATTTTTAGATTTCTTAGAAGACTCAGGATCCACATAAAAATTTTAATCGTAAAAATTTTAAAGCTAGACGGCCTTTCGATTTCATAAAATCGGTGGAATTGAGTTCCCTCTGAAATGTGGTTACTGTAGTATATATTTATTTCTGTAATATCTCACAAACAGGCCATTCTGTTCTGTGGCTGGGAAGTTATTTAAGTTGAGGGGATTAAAGCAAATAATGTGCATGAAATCGCTCACATCGCGCAGTCAAGCAGACAGAGGAAGTCCGTATGCGTGTGTATGCGCATGCGCAGGTTTACCTTTGAGCGTGCACTGACAGTTCCATCATTCTGTCGCTAAACGAACAGCTGATCACACCGAGGTGCTCGCTGAGCGCTGATATTTATTAGCTTGGTCCTGCGTTTCCTTTCCTTCATATAGAACATAACGTCTTTTCTTCTCGCTTTCTTTCCGTTACTGTAGTTGCTCTTTCACGTTTCATTCGCACACTCACGTCCTCCATTTTTCTCTCCTGTTTCAAATTTGTATCCCACAATGCCTTGCGTGAACGGAGAAAGCCCACCACGTCATGCATGACGTAGTATCTTGAATTGGGTCATGGTGAAGCAGGAAAAAATAGCAGAGAATTTAAGGCCACGTAATAGACAATAGAATGTTTGTATCCGGCGTTTTGTTCCTGATTTTGTGTAAATATAAAGAGAGTCACTAACGTGAGCCTTGATTGGCTCTGAATCATATAATCATGGATGAGTTACTGTGATTTTTACAAATGTCAAGTGATTCCGGAATAAATCCATAAATGAAGAGTCACCGTTTAGTTGCCATTCTATATCTATGGCCTTTTATGGTGTTCTGTGGGTGTGGCTAAGTGTAATGCTGTGAACACGCTTGGTAATTTACGTCTGATTGGCATTTACTGATATACGCACTCAAGTACGAAGAATATCCAAGAGACATTTGTAAACATGATGGAATTTTTTGTTCAGCGAAAATATTTACACAAAAACTTTTTTTTTTTGCGTGTTCAGGAACGAGAGATGGAGGTACGGCGTCAAGCTCTGGAGGAGGAGCGCAGGAGGAGAGAAGAGCTGGAGAAACGACTGCAGGAGGAAACGAGTCGACGACAAAAACTCATCGAGAGGGAGGTGAAGCTACGAGAGAAACAGAGAGCTCAGGTGAGAGACGGAGCGAGAGAGAGAGAGAGAGAGAGAGAGAAAGTGAGAGAGAGAAAGCAAGCGAGAGTGAGTGAGAGAGAGAGACAGAGTGTAAGCGAGAAAGCGAGAGAGAGAGAAAGTGAGAGAGGGAGAGAAAGCAAGAGAGAGTGAGCGAGAGAAAGTGAGAGCGAGACAGAGAGTGAGTGAACGAGAGAGAGAATTCTCTATTCTATGCACTGCGTGTTATTTTCACATCAGTAAGAAGTACAGAAGTATAAAAAGGGGCGGGGCTACGTAAGCGCTCAAGTTGTGAGGTCAGAAAAATAGGCTTCATTGCTTTGGACCAATCACAGCCAATATGTAAATGAGTAGAAGATGACATTGTGGTAATTTGCATTTTAATATAGCTATTGTTAGCGATCAACAGAACTGTAGTTTGTCATGGTAGCATACCATTTTCTGACATGATTGATCGAGGTGAACTGAGGATGTACAGTAAATCAAATCTCTAATTTGCATATTCATGCATATTCATAACTCGTGGTGTAGATATGTTTTTAGTCATTTCTTTCATTTCTTGTATCACACATATACGGAGTCCCCTCTCCACTCTTGACCCCTGTTTGACCCACAGTCTCGCCCGCTGACCCGCTACCTGCCCGTGAGGAAGGACGACTTCGACCTGCGTGGCCACATCGAATCCGCCGGACACAACATTGAGACTTGCTACCACATCTCAATCACGGAGAAAACGTGTCGCGGCTTCCTCATCAAGATGGGAGGAAAGATCAAGACATGGAAGAAGCGCTGGTTCGTCTTCGACCGTAACCGCAGGACGCTGTCTTACTACGCAGGTCAGAATAACGCACACTACGGTTAGGCGTACATATACTGTATATCCGTTTGTGATGAGTGATGTCGTATTGTTGCTGTGATAACAGATAAACACGAGGCGAAGCTGAAAGGAGTGATCTACTTCCAGGCCATAGAAGAAGTCTATTACGATCATTTAAAGAATGCACACAAGGTAGGAAATGACTCTCAATTGTTTTTTGTTCACTTTGGATTTATTTTTAACCAGATTGAGAAAATACCCGCAAACAATAACGGTAAATAAAGGTTTATTATCAGTGATAGGGCGAGTTGTGATACAGAAACTCATTGCCATGTTGATATCCGAGTCGTTTAGATAATATAAACATAATGATACGCAACAGTGCCACTTATAAGTAATGTTTTTGCCAGTTTTTGGGTTTTTTTTTGGTATCTGTTCTTTACAATTTAATTATTCAATGAGATTTTATTTTTAGTTTTCAGATGTTTATTTTCTGCACTACACTTTGTGACCACAAGGTGGCAGCAACATATTATTTCTCCATTATGTCTCCTCAGAGCCCGAATCCATCCTTAACGTTTAGCGTAAAGACGCACGATCGTGTGTACTACATGGTGGCTCCGTCACCCGAGGCCATGCGGATCTGGATGGACGTCATCGTCACAGGAGCGGAGGGATACACACAGTTCATGATTTAGATGTGTGCTGTGATTTCAGCCTGTGTGTGTGTGTGTGTGTGTGTGTGTGTGTGTGTGTGTGTGTGTGTGTCTTAAAGACTAAAACCTTTGTCAGCGTTCTTGTTGTTTTCGTGTTGACGGATCATGTGACCAGTATCACATCCCAGCGTAAACCCATGTGCAGTGTAAAGGTTTCATCCAGCTGTTTTGATGTTGTTGTTTTGGAGCTGGTTATCTAAAGTGCCTTCAGATTTCTGATATGTTGGTCACATCACCCAAAATGAAGGACTCTGATTGGTTGTGACATCACACACATGACCAAACGTGTAAATCACGTTGTGTTTCATGTGGAATTAATTGTGTGTGTGTATGCTGATCCTCAGGGATGCACAGGTCAACAACATTAAAGGTGCAGTCTGTAATTCAAAAGTGTCTTAAACCCTGCTATAATTTAGATACGTTAGAAAAGTTGTTTGTAATATTTCTAGCTATATGGCTAGCTTATTGATTTCAGCCTTGGAAATTAGCTCCACCTATGAGTCCAAATATACATGTTTAGCTCCACCCCTTTTCCCTAAAAGGCAACACTCAAAGTATACCCATTTAAAGGAAGTGAATAAATCATTTCTTAATACTTTCACTGCAATTGCAGATCATCTTTCAGCCAGCAGGAGGCGCTAAAAAAATTCCAGCCTGCACCTTTAACGGTGTTGTTGTTTTTTTTTGTTTTTTTTTTTCATACCAAAGAATTCATGTAGAATTACACACAATATAGTGTGAGTACAGATATATTTCCGGCGTGTACATCAGAATTGAGACTATAGTTTTAGTTTTGTAATCTTCACATTAATGAACGGTGCTAAAAGTTGTATGCTTTCATTTTTTGATTATTTTTTGTTAGGTTATGTTGGCAAATGTTCTTGAAATTCAAGAACATTTCACTTGATATTTTAGAAAATTAGAACCATTTTATCATGCCAATATTGGAATTAATGAGTATGCAAGATCGGTCACTGTGGTCAGAAACCACGTTTTAACACTTTACAAATATAATCTTTTAACCATAAGGAGAATTAGTTCTATATCCCAGTTGCTCTAGTACAGTGTATATTACTTTCTCTGTGTATGTTTTATATATTTGAAAATGAAAGATATTAGAAAATGCCATCTAAAGTGTTTAAGGTTCATTTTAATGCTCACAGTTCAGCTTTGACCTGCCTCCCTGCTGCAGAAAAAGAAACACTTTCGATAAAAAAATGGACTAATGGTTTCTGTTCGATGTAAAAATAATTACATACTGATGGAGAAAATGTTTAATCGAAGCCATTAAGCTGTTTTCCATTAGAATTTTTTTTTTAGATGGTTCATAAAACTGAAAACTCTTCATTCTTCATATCACCAGCAGGGGGCAGTAAGAGTCTGAGCCACTCCAATGATGGGTTATTAATAATAATAATAATAATAATAATAATAATAATCCTCTGAATGCTTTGCTCTGCTGTATATTTCACTAAACCAATTGAATTTTCTTATTTTTAATTGTTATTTATGTTGTTATTCTGCATGCACCTGTATTTTTGCATTAAAAACAATAAAATCAGGACACAAAGACAAGCCATTGTCATGCACTGTGTGATATTTTCACTCCTATCTAAAGTCCCATGATGCACAACTTAGAAACGTTATTAATCTTTATTATGTGCCATTTTTGAAGACTCGATTAATTCTGATTGGTCGATTCCAAATGGTCAGTCGTCCAATCAGATCAATCTGCAGAAAGAAGTCTGATAAATTGTGTCGCTTTAATAATCAAATTAAGTTCAGGGTGTTACTCCGTCAGAAAATGGCATGGAAGATTTCTATAATATAAATTTTAGATAGATAGATAGATAGATAGATAGATAGATAGATAGATAGATAGATAGATAGATAGAACTTCATACACACATACATATATATATATATATATATACATATATATATATATATATATATATATATATATATATATATATATAGACCTAGCAACTTGTCCAGGGTGTACCCCACCTTTCGCCCGTAGTCAGCTGGGATAGGCTCCAGCTTGCCTGCGACCCTGTAGAACAGGATAAAGCGGCTAGAGATAATGAGATGAGATGAGATATACAGGTCCTTCTCAAAAAATTAGCATATTGTGATAAAGTTCATTATTTTCTGTAATGTACTCATAAACATTAGACTTTAATATATTTTAGATTCATTACACACAACTGAAGTAGTTCAAGCCTTTTATTGTTTTAACATTACTTTTTTGCCAAAATCATCAAAGGAAAACCAAAAATCCCTATCTCAAAAAATTAGCATATTTCATCTGACCAATAAAAAAAGTGTTTTTAATACAAAAAAAGTCAACCTTCAAATAATTATGTTCAGTTATGCACTCAATACTTGGTCGGGAATCCTTTGGCAGAAATGACTGCTTCAATGCGACGTGGCATGGAGGCGATCAGCCTGTGGCACTGCTGAGGTGTTATGGAGGCCCAGGATGCTTCGATAGCGGCCTTAAGCTCATCCACAGTGTTGGGTCTGGTGTCTCTCAACTTCCTCTTCACAATACCCCACAGATTCTCGATGGGGTTGAGGTCAGGAGAGTTGGCAGGCCAATTGAGCACAGTAATACCATGGTCAGTAAACCATTTACCAGTGGTTTTGGCACTGTGAGCAGGTGCCAGGTCGTGCTGAAAAATGAAATCTTCATCTCCATAAAGCTTTTCAGCAGATGGAAGCATGAAGTGCTCCAAAATCTCCTGATAGCTAGCTGCATTGACCCTGCCTTTGATAAAACACAGTGGACCAACACCAGCAGCTGACATGGCACCCCAGACCATCACTGACTGTGGGTACTTGACATTGGACTTCAGGCATTTTGGCATTTCCTTCTCCCCAGTCTTCCTCCAGACTCTGGCACCTTGATTTCCGAATGACATGCAAAATTTGCTTTCATCCGAAAAAAGTACTTTGGACCACTGAGCAACAGTCCAGTGCTGCTTCTCTGTAGCCCATTTCCTGCACACGCCTGTGCACGGTGGCTCTGGATGTTTCTACTCCAGACTCAGTCCACTGCTTCCACAGGTCCCCCAAGGTCTGGAATCGGCCATTCTCCACAATCTTCCTCAGGGTCCGGTCACCTCTTCTGGTTGTGCAGCGTTTTCTGCCACACTTTTTCCTTCCCACAGACGTCCCACTGAGGTGCCTTGATACAGCACTCTGGGAACAGCCTATTCGCTCAGAGATTTCTTTCTGTGTCTTACCCTCTTGCTTGAGGGTGTCAATGATGACCTTCTGGACAGCAGTCAGGTCGGCAGTCTTACCCATGATTGCGGTTTTGAGTAATGAACCAGACTGGGAGTTTTTAAAAGCCTCAGGAATCTTTTGCAGGTGTTTAGAGTTAAGTCGTTGATTCAGATGATTAGGTTAATAGCTCGTTTAGAGTACCTTTTCATGATATGCTAATTTTTTGAGATAGGAATTTTGGGTTTTCATGAGCTGTATGCCAAAATAATCAGTATTAAAACAATAAAAGACCTGAAATATTTCAGTTGGTGTGCAATGAATCTAAAATATATGAAAGTTTAATTTTTATCATTACATTATGGAAAATAATGAACTTTATCACAATATGCTAATTTTTTGAGAAGGACCTGTATATATATATGGGAATTGCAGTGTAAGCAGATGTTGCACAGATTGTACAGTCCTGAATGGAAAGTGATCAGTACATTAGCAGCAAATTGTGTGTATCTTTGTTTACACCTCACTCCTCACAAAGTCCATATGCATGAAGGTCACGACAAAATTCTTCCCCAGCCGTACAGTTACAATGCGCCGTAATCACTTCTCCGTCTTGTTTAACTAAGATCCAGGTCTTTAAAGAGGTTTCTGATGATCTTTGTGAATGATTTACCTGAGAGATAAGAGCCAACACAAGTGAGAATCAAGCCAACACTTCAACAAACATACTTACACGGGCAAAAACAATACAGGAACCATTGGGCAGCGACTTGATCCCGAGGTCCTTTACTCAGCTACATACAAAAAAGTTGTAAGCCTCCATACTCTTCCACACTTTCATCTGTTTTGCGGTGTAGAAGGACGTCTGCAACACCAGATAGTTGGAGATGTCGGGGAACTCGACTGAAGGGTAGTTTTCCAGATCGTATGACAAATCCTTCTTTCCCAGACTGTAGGGGTCGATTCCATCGCACATAGCAATCTTCTGAATATATCTAAAGCCAGCAGTGGCTTCTAGATTACGAGCGTACTCTGATAAGTTATCGTTAGTTGTTTGCACTATGGCAGCTGTTTTGGTTTGCTCGACCACCAGCTGTTTTACCAGAAATGAAACCACTAAGAAAAGTCACATGACTGAAACCCAAGAATAAAAGTTTACTAAGGCCAAGTTTACATTAGACCGTATCTGTCTCATTTTCTTCGCGGATGCACTGTCCGTTTACATTAAAACGCCTGGAAACACCAGGAAACGGGAATCCGCCAGGGTCCACGTATTCAATCCAGATCGTGTCTGGTCTGGTGCTGTGTAAACATAGAGGATACGCTGTGCTGAGCTCTAGCTGGCGCCGTCATTGGACAACGTCACTGTGACATCCACCTTCCTGATTCGCTGGCGTTGGTCATGTGACGCGACTGCTGAAAAACGGCGCGGACTTCCGCCTTGTATCACCTTTCATTAAAGAGTATAAAAGTATGAAAATACTGCAAATACTGATGCAAATACTGCCCATTGTGTAGTTATGATTGTCTTTAGGCTTGCCATCCTTCCACTTGCAAGTGGTAAGTGACGCGCATGCCCGATATGCACTGGGATCACACACACAGCGGCTCAGTCCCGAATCACTGCTCGTGCGCTCCACTCGCACGCTCTGTGAGCTGCGCAGGGCCGGAGTGCGCACCCTCCAGAGGGCACTCGCTGTTCAGGGTGGAGTGATTTGGAGCGCAGGATGCCTGCGGAGCCGAGCGTATCCATGTATTGGCGTTGCTGTGTGCACGCGAATCGTTTTAAAAACGTTAATCTGATGATCCGCTGATACGGTCTAATGTAAACCCCACCTAAGAGCTGAGAGGGCTTTTTAAGCTTTCTCAAGAAGAAAAGGCTCTGCTGAGCTTTCTTCACGAGGTGTTAAGGGTCCACATCAGATCCTTTGTTATGTGGAGTCCCAGGAATTTGACGTCGTTGACCCTCTCCACTTCTTCACCATTTGGGGGGAGGTGTTCTTTTCAAGATTCAAGATTCAAGATGTTTATTTGTCATATACACACTAACAGACACAGCGGTTTATTATTGGGTAATGAAATTCTTATTTTGCAACTGCCCGACCAAACTATGCTTACCAATATAAAAAGAAATATATATATAAAATATGAAATATAAAATATAAAGTGCATATGGAATGCAAAATATAAAAGTAGAATGAAAAATGAAGATAACATTTAAATTTAAAAAAATAAAACTTTCAGGAGAACTTTCCTGGTTCTCCTGAAGTCCACAACGACCACCTTTGTTTTGGTTGTGTTCAGTACCAGGTTACTGTCCAAACACCACCAGACCAGGTGTTGAACCTCCTCTCTGTTGGGCTTCTCATCATTTTCTGATATCAGTCCCACTATAGTCGTGTCATCAGCAAACTTTACGATAGTGTTAGAGGAGTGGATGGGTGTGCAGTCGTATGTGAATTGAGTAAAAAGTGCTGGGCTAAGGACACAGCCCTGTGGTACTCCTGTGTTCAGGGTGAGAGTCGACAATGTACGGTTGCCCACCCTGACATTTTGCGGTCTGTTGGTGAGGAAGTTCAAAATCCATGAGCACAGTGTGGTCGTTAATCCCAGGTTGTTGAACTTGTTTACTAGTTCATGGGGGACTATTGTATTGAAAGCGGAGCTAAACTCGATAAACAGCATCCTAATGTATGTCTTGGGATGCTCCAGATGAGACAAGGTTGTATGTAGTGCAACTGAGATTGCATTCTCCGTCGATCTGTTTCCACGGTAGGCAAACTGGTGGCTGTCCAGATCAGTGGGGATGTTGGCCTTGATGTAAGATAGTACAAGCCTCTCGAAGCACTTCAAAATAATTGGTGTCAGAGCAACTGGGCGATAGTCACTGACACACCTGATTGCTTGTTTTTTGGGCAAGGGGACAACAGTGGTGGATTTAAGGCATGTGGGGACAACAGCCTGCTGCAGAGACAAGGTAAAGATGTCAGTTAACAGCCCTGCTACTTGGTCAACATGTGACTTCAGTGTGCGGCCTGGCACCCTGTCTGGTCCTGCTGCTTTGGTGACGTCAACCTTCCTCAGAGTGGATCTCACCCGATGGCGCTGCAAGACAAGTACAGGCTCCTCCCTGGATGGTATCCTTGACTTGCAAGTGATGTCAAAGCAAAATAGAAACCTGGTTGTTGGCCACGTTGGTGGAGATACAAATGCGGGGTCAAGCAACATTCCACACAAAACATAGCCACGCGTGAGCGACTTTCTTTGTTTTTCCACTGCTTTAAGCGTTCTTTTGTGGTTGTGGTCACAACAGTACTCGTGACCGTGGCATGTTCTGATTTTTTAGAATTCCGTCTGTGATTCAGAAAGAGGGCGAGGAAACTCTGAAGCTTAGTACGGAGAGGAGACGAGCACGGCTGAACAACATCGGCAGGGCTGATCTATCCATCCAACCATCCATCCATTATCTGTAGCTGTTTATCCTGTCCTACATAGGAAAGCTGGAGCCTATCCCAGCTGACTATGGGCGAAAGGGCTGATCTAACAGAGGCTAAAACCAAACCAGCTCATATTTGCAGTAATCATTTAATCTCAGGTGAGATTCAAAAGCTTTCTCGATAATATCATGGAAGAATTTTGTGTTGCTAGAATTTTGCTATAAAATGAGCGTTCTCTCTTGTCGTGGTTCACTCGGTCATTGTTGTAATTTTAACACGTGTATTACCATTTCGCTTCTTGGAGCACCAGCAAAATTATACCATAGAAACATTCCAGACTGGGCACCCACTCAGAACATGGGCTACGTTTCGTCCAAGGTTGGTCTTGATTCTTCGGCAACCGAACAACACCAAAGAGCTCAAAGGAGGAGGAAGACAGCTGAATTTGCAGGAAGCTGCATGTGGTAGCTCACCTGTGGAGTTCCAAGACATCCAAGACACTACAGTTGAAACTGAGAAATTTATACCAGGTCAGCTAATTTTGATTGAAACAAAGTAATATCATTTTGAAACTTCCATAAATTTAAGATTTCCAAACTGATCTGGGTACTCAATGGTTGGTAGAAATGTCTTGTCCTCAGAAAAAAAATCTGACTTTAATAAATAATATGGATCAAAACCACACATCTTCTCTTTAATAATAATAAAAATAATAAGTTAAATTTATATAGCGCCTTTCAAAAAACCCAAGGACGCTTTACAATATAGACAAGGAAAGAAAAATAAATAAATAAAAAGATAATTTAAAAAAAATTAAATCAATAAATAAATAAAAAGTAAAAAGTCCACCGAGTAGGGGTCAGGATGTAATTCCCGTGGTGTAGCAGCCACAGTCCCACCAAAAGGCGCACGAAAACAAGTCCCACATCTCCAGCACCGCCGCCGTGACGCCGTCAGCAACATCACTCGAACACCACGCTGTGGATCCACAAAGCGAGCACAGAAGTTGCGCCACGCAGAGTGCTGGTGTGTCCCAAACCGCCTGCACAGCCGCCGCGACACCACCGAGCAACATCGCTCGGAACATCACGCCAAGCGTTAAAGCGCAGAGCGCTGGACAACCACGATGTAAAATGAGCAACGAGCTCACTGCAGTCCACAGCTGGGAGCGCAGGCATCGCCTACGGCGAACCAAGGCCTGGAGGGAACCGACGCCCAAAACTAGGTCCGGAGCTACACCACCACCGGTGGACAAAACACTCAAACAAACATCAAACTACACAAACACACAGAAAAAAAATAGAAAAAGAAATAAAATAAAAAAGCTCTGGTGAGAAGCGGCAGCCAGAACGCGCACGACGTACTCTCAACCGGAAAACCCTTTGGTTGTCTTTGTATTGAATCTTCGCTCGAGTGTTCAAATCGTGGTAATACTGAGAAAATTCAGCATTGTTTACAGACACGCTTTCAGCGGCTGCCATCCAAGTTGCTTTGTAAATCCACCATCATAGCGGACGCTCATGACGTAGCACATTTTAATCACGTGGTTGCAAGTCGTCTATTGTTATTCATCTCTCTTTCTGCTGGTGTGGTTATCAAAGCGCGCAAAGAACTGGCTCAGGGTGTCAGAAAACATAGCGTCATGGCTGGTCAGCAGGGTGCTACTCTTATAGTCTGTTATGGCTTTAATACCTCTCCACATGCTGCAGGGGTTGTTGTTATCAAAGCAGGCCTCAGTGTGCTGTTGGTATCTGCGCTTGGCTTCTTTAATGCCCTTCTTCAGTTCTCTCCGGGCATTACTGTAAGCCAGCTTGTCCCCTGACCTGTAGGCAGCGCCCCGTGCTCTGAACAGAGATCGAACATTGCTGTCAAGCCAGGGCTTTTGGCTTGGGAACACCTTGATGGTCTTGGTGGTTAACACAGTGTCAGTGCAGAAGATTACATTTGTGGTCAGAAGTTTACATACAGTGGCAATATTTGGGCTTTCAGTCATTTCTTTGAACTGGTTTTTTTTTTTCTGTGGCAGAATGATTGTACAGCATACAGCTTTAATTAAAAAAAAAACTAGAATTTGGTGCACAAGTTTTAATTTTCTTTGGGTTTTCTGAAATCAACACAGGGTCAAAATTATACATACAGCACACCTAATATTTGGGTAAAATGTCTCTTCGCAAGATTCACCTTGACCAAACATTTTTGTTTACCATGAACAAGCTTCTGGCAGAATTCTGGTTGGATATTTCACAACTCTTCATGGTAGAATTGGTAGAGTTTAATAATTTTTTTTTTCTTGGCATGGACTCGACTTATAAGCACGGTCCATACAGTGGTGCTTGAAAGTTTGTGAACCCTTTAGAATTTTCTATATTTCTGCATAAATATGACCTAAAACATCATCAGATTTTCACACAAGTCCTAAAAGTAGATAAAGAGAACCCAGTTAAACAAATGAGACAAAAATATTATACTTGGTCATTTATTTATTGAGGAAAATGATCCAATATTACATATCTGTGAGTGGCAAAAGTATGTGAACCTTTGCTTTCAGTATCTGGTGTGACCCCCTTGTGCAGCAATGACTGCAACTAAACGTTTGCGGTAACTGTTGATCAGTCCTGCACACCGGCTTGAAGGAATTTTAGCCCATTCCTCCGTACAGAACAGCTTCAACTCTGGGATGTTGGTGGGTTTCCTCACATGAACTGCTCACTTCAGGTCCTTCCACAACATTTCGATTGGATTAAGATCAGGACTTTGACTTGGCCATTCCAAAACATTAACTTTATTCTTCTTTAACCATTCTTTGGTCAAACAACTTGTGTGCTTAGGGTCGTTGTCTTGCTCCATGACCCACCTTCTCTTGAGATTCAGTTCATGGACAGATGTCCTGACATTTTCCTTTAGAATTTGCTGGTATAAATCAGAATTCATTGTTCCATCAATGATGCCAAGCCGTCCTGGCCAAGATGCAGCAAAACAGGCCCAAACCATGATACTACCACCACCATGTTTCACAGATGGGATGAGGTTCTTATGCTGGAATGCAGTGTTTTCCTTTCTCCAAACATAACGCTTCTCATTGAAAGCAAAAAGTTCTATTTTGGTCTCATCTGTCCACAAAACATTTTTCCAATAGCCTTCTGGTTTGTCCATATAATTTTTAGCAAACTGCAGATGAGCAGCAATGTTCTTTTTGGACAGCAGTGACTTTCTCCTTGCAACCCTGCCATGCACACCATTGTTGTTCAGTGTTCTCCTGATGGTGGACTCATGAACATTAACATTAGCCAATGTGAGAGAGGCCTTCAGTTGCTTAGAAATTACCCTGGGGTCCTTTGTGACCTCGCCAACTATTACACGCCTTGCTCTTGGAGTGATCTTTGTTGGTCGACCACTCCTGGGGAGGGTAACAATGGTCTTGAATTTCCTCCATTTGTACAGAATCTGTCTGACTGTGGATTGGTGGAGTCCAAACTCTTTAGAGATGGTTTTGTAACCTTTTCCAGCCTGATGAGCATCAACAACGCTTTTCTGAGGTCCTCAGAAATCTCCTTTGTTCATGCCATGATGCACTTCCACAAACATGTGTTGTGAAGATCAGACTTTGATAGATCCCTGTTCTTTAAATAAAACAGGGTGCCCACTCACACCTGATTGTCATCCCATTGATTGAAAACACCTGACTCTAATTTCACCTTCAAATTAACTGCTAATCCTAGAGGTTCACATACTTTTGCCACTCACAGATATGTAATATTGGATCATTTTCCTCAATAAATAAATGACCAAGTATAATATTTTTGTCTCATTTGTTTAACTGGGTTCTTTTTATCTACTTTTAGGACTTGTGTGAAAATCTGATGATGTTTTAGGTCATATTTATGCAGAAATACAGAAAATTCTAAAGGGTTCACAAACTTTCAAGCACCACTGTATATTTTCAATAGGGTTGAAGTCAGGACTTGTTTTAAGCTTAATGTTAGCCTGCTTTATCCTCCACAACCAGCTCTGATGCGTGTTTGGGTTCATTGTCCTGTTGTAACTCCCAAGTCGTGTTCAAGTTTCTGATGGTTTATTCTGAAAAATTCTGAGGTAGTCCTCCTCCTTCATTATTCCATCCACTTTGTGCAATGAACCAGTTCCACTGGCAGCAAAACAGCCCCAGAGCTTGCCTAAGACCCTGTAGAACAGGATAAGCGGCTACAGATAATGGATGGATGGATGGATGGATGCTGTACAATCATTCTGCCACAGAAAAGAACAGTTCAAAGAAATGACTGAAAGCCCAAATATTGCCATGACATTCATATCCAAGATGACATTCATGTCACTGTAAGTAAACTTCTGACCACAACTGTATGTAAGCTAAAACAGATGAGCTGTATTCCTCCAAGTCTGTATTCTGTGTAAACAACTCCCAGTCTGTATTTTCAAAACAGAGCTGCAGTAATAAAGTGGATTCTTCACTCCAGACTTCAGGACTTTTAACCGCTGGTTGTGTTCTGTAGATTAAAGATCTGTAAGATAGAATAATTTCCAGTGCAATGTGGTCAGATCGGCCGAGGTGTGGGGATGGGGGAGTTTTTTAATCTTCACTTTAATGTTTAATGAATTATAACGCTAAGGCTAGAAACAAAGCTAATCCATACAAACTAATGGACTAGGTTTTTTTCACGGAAGCAAAAAAGTCATTTTTGAATCAAAATTTTGTGCCAAGTTCTTGATTTCTTGAGTAAGCAGCCGTGTTATAACTGACATAATGTGCAGCGAGTGGGTTATTATCATGAAATTAACCCCTTTGGGGGGATTTAAGATCAGCTGCTTCTCTCATGTCCTGCATCAATCCCCCTGTCAGGGATTACCTCATGATAAAAACCGGCTCACTGTACAGTATCCTTTACACATGGGGCTTTATACACTTTTCTATGGCTATCACGTGTATTACCAATAATATTATCATCAATAATCATTAATTATTATTATTATTTATTATTATTGAGTACAAAAACCTCATCTCATCTCATTATCTGTAGCCGCTTTATCCTGTTCTACAGGGTCGCAGGCAAGCTGGAGCCTATCCCAGCTGACTACGGGCGAAAGGCGGGGTACACCCTGGACAAGTCGCCAGGTCATCACAGGGCTGACACATAGACACAGACAACCATTCACACTCACATTCACACCTACGCTCAATTTAGAGTCACCAGTTAACCTAACCTGCATGTCTTTGGACTGTGGGGGAAACCGGAGCACCCGGAGGAAACCCACGTGGACACGGGGAGAACATGCAAACTCTGCACAGAAAGGCCCTCGCCGGCCACAGGGCTTGAACCCGGACCTTCTTGCTGTGAGGCGACAGCGCTAACCACTACACCACCGTGCCGCCCAGTACAAAAACCTATTTTAGAATATATATAAAAAATGGTAAAGGGTTAAACAATCACGTTTATAATGTTTATAAGTAAAGAATAAACAGGACACTGTCGAGTCCTGCTGCATATCCTCAAGTGTTTTATTCCTCTTATACCATGCTGATATCTTCAGATATCAGAGTTATCAGATATCAGGTCAGAGTTACAGCTTTAATAAATGTCTCCTTACGCCGTTCCTCATCATCTCATCTTTCATTTCATTCTGAAGACGAGGATGGGTGAGGTGAGGCGAGGAGGGGAGGAGCGGGGCGAGATGAAGCCAAGAGAGGAGGAGCAAGGAGAGGAGGGGCGGGGTGGGGCAGGGCAGGGCAGTGCGGGGCTGACTCTGACCTCTCGCTTGTCCTGTGTGGTTGTGAGGCAGTGATGGAGGAGCTTCTCTTGAGGAGACGTGCTACTGAGTTTATTTTGGAGCTGATCCCCGGGGAACCCTGGCCTACGGCTAGAGCAGCATCGTGACGTGGAGACAGAGAGCTGGATGGATGGAATTCTGCTCTGTGAAGCTCCGTGAATATTTGATCAGGTTTCTTTAGCTAATGGGACATTACAGCAAATTTTAGAAATGTGGTGCTATAGTTTAGAGGCTGTCATGTTAAAGGGAAGTGATTTCACAGAGCCAGTAAAGAGCTGCTGTGTGTGTTTGCGTTTTTTCCAAACAGACTCACAATAATACACTTTCACACACACGTCCTTGTTTCCATCGCTCAGCATAAATGATTTATGGAATACAGCAAATGAGATGGATGTGGATGAATTATTGACAAAGATGCATCAAACATTTTCATACAAGTGAAGTACAGGAAGTGACGTCATCATAAGTACAGGAAGTGACATCATCATTTGAGTGTAGTTTTGAAGGAAGAGAAGCACAGGCTGATATAATAGCAGTAGTAATTTTTTTCTCCAAAGAATGAAAATGAAGGTCAGGAAGCTTTTTGGACCGTGTGTGTGTGTGTGTGTGTGTGTGTTAATCTCCTAAGATTCAGATTCTTCTTCTTCTCATTCCTGCTTCTTGCTTGCACTCCAGGGTGTGTGTGTGTGTGTGTACACGTGCTTCACACTTTGCACCACACACACACACACACACACACACACGTCTGCTTCATGTCATCAAACCCCACCTTCACTTCTGATTGGCTGACCTACTGAGGTTGCCATGGAGATTTATGTAGTGGGACAAGCCTGTGAAACAAGGCTGCATGTTTTCACACACACAAGCACACACACGGGATCTGAACCCAGCTCATGTGTCTGATTTTTCTGCTAAATCCCCCTCCTCCAGTCCTACACAGAGAGGAAGTGACAGAAATTCTTTAATGACGCTAATTTTCTGTCATCACCGCACACTTTTCAGAGCCTGGTGCAGTGAGCGAATATTAGTGCAAACTAGAAAAACTAGTTCACGTTTTTCCTGAGAGACGAGTGAGAAAGTGTCGCTTTCTAAAACTGGGATTAAGTTCAGCTCATTAGTGCTTTGAGCTGATCATTTGAGCTCTCATTAATGAAAAATGGTCTTTAAGCTAAAATAAGACGCAATAAGCCACTGTTTCACTCGGGCTCCGTATAGCCTTATTCACACGGGGTTAGTTTTCCGTGTGGAGGTGTGTAACGTAATTATTCCTGGAGTATCTCTGGGATTTTAGTCACAGCCGAGGTCCATCATGTCAGTCAGTTTTTACAGACTGCACGTCATGTGTATGACCTTCTATAAAATAACTCCAGAAAAAAGACATCCCGGCTGGAAAGACTGCGTTCTGTCCTGTGGGAAAACTCGTCACGGATGTTCTTCGGTATAAAGACACTCCTCGCTCACTCTCTCTCTCTCTCTCTCTGTTCTATTGAAGTGAAAACTGCAGAACAGTGAACTATATACAGTATGACAAGTTAAAAGGAGAAGAGAAGCAAATCAATGCTTCCAGAGATATTAAGTTATTGAATTCTTAATACAATACATGTTCTGGTCATGTGACCTACTCACACTCAAGCATGGCCACACCCCCTCTAACAAGCGCTTATAATAAATAAAGGACAAAATCATTTGTTTTTATTTTTTTCGCTGTGCGGTTTTCATCAAATCCTGTGCTCTGATTGGCTGGCGAGCGGGTCCGTATCCTGCGATACGGACCCCAGTTACGGACCTCTGGCGACTCACTCATTCACAACAACAACAAACATAGTAGCCATTTTTGTCAACATTTATGTTTTTTATAAGATTTATTTATAAGATTTTTAGCAAAAATCTTATAAATTTTTGCCAGCATTTCTCAGCATAATAGCATTAATTTTACAGCATGGATAGTGATAACGACAGTGTTTACAGCGAAAGCGAGTTTTACTACCCTGAGGAAGAAGAAATAAAAGAAAAGATTTCAGGAGAAAGCTAAAAACCTCTAACTGTTGCTAACGCCGAGCAAAAACATGGCTGAATCCTGAATGACTCAATTTTGTATAAATAGGGGACTACATAGGTGGCAAAATGTAGTTTTTCTCCTGCCATGGAAGTGCACTTGTATACCGAGGAGGAAGCCATTTGCATTACAGCCGTGAATGAGGATTCAAAATGGCGGCTCGGCTCGGTTTTCCCTTTCGGGCGCTCTCGTTTTCTGTTAGAATTTGGTAAATTTGGGCGGCACGGTGGTGTAGTGGTTAGCACGGCAAGAAGGTTCTGGGTTCGAACCCAGTGGCCGGCAAGGGCCTTTCTGTGTGGAGTTTGCATGTTCTCCCCGTGTCTGCGTGAGTTTCCTCCGGGTGCTCCAGTTTCCCCCACAGTCCAAAGACATGCAGTTAGGTTGATGTGGGGTGGCCTTGGTCTGAGGTGCCCTTGAGCAAGGTACCTGACCCCTGATTGCTCCCTGGGCGCTCTGGTGTGGCTGCCCACTGCTCTGAGTGTGTGCGTGTGTTCACTGCTTCAGATGGGTTAAATGCAGAGGATGAATTTCACTGTGCTTGAAGTGTGCATGTGACGAATAAAGGTTTCTTCTTTTTCTTTAAAGAAAAAAATAAATATATTATTTACCAGCTTAAAGGAACAGTCCACCGTACTTCCATAATGAAATATGCTCTTATCTGAATTGAGACGAGCTGCTCCGTACCTGTCCGAGCTTTGCGCAACCTCCCAGTCAGTCAGACGCAGTCAGACACGCTGTCACTCCTGTTAGCAATGTAGCTAGGCTCAGCATGGCCAATGGTATTTTTTGGGGCGGAAACGCGGAAGAGTTTGGTCGCATCTAACTACAGCCCCAAAAAATACCATTGGCCATGCTGAGCCTAGCTACATTGCTAACAGGAGTGACAGCACGTCTGACTGCGTCTGACTGACTGGGAGGTCGCGCAAAGCTCGGAGAGGTACGGAGCAGCTCGTCTCAATTCAGATAAGAGCATATTTCATTATGGAAGTACGGTGGACTGTTCCTTTAAAGTTGGTCCGTATGGTGAAATACCGTGACCTCGGCCTTGAATACTGACCTCGGCCCAGAGGGCCTCGCTTAGTACTTTCAAGACCTCGGTCACGGTATTTCACCATACGGACCTCCCAGCTGGTAAATAACATATATGTATCAACATTTAGAGTGACGACCACAGTGTACACTACCGTTCAAAAGTTTGGGGTCACCCAGACAATTCTGTGTTTTCCATGAAAAGTCACACTTTTATTTCCCACCATAAGTTGTAAAATGAATAGAAAATATAGTCGAGACATTTTTCTGGCCATTTTGAGCATTTAATCGACCCCACAAATGTGATGCTCCAGAAACTCAATCTGCTCAAAGGAAGGTCAGTTTTATAGCTTCTCTAAAGAGCTAAACTGTTTTCAGCTGTGCTAACATGATTGTACAAGGGTTTTCTAATCATCCATTAGCCTTCTGAGGCAATGAGCAAACACATTGTACCATTAGAACACTGGAGTGAGAGTTGCTGGAAATGGGCCTCTATACACCTATGGAGATATTGCACCAAAAACCACACATTTGCAGCTAGAATAGTCATTTACCACATTAGCAATGTATAGAGTGGATTTCTGATTAGTTTAAAGTGATCTTCATTGAAAAGAACAGTGCTTTTCTTTCAAAAATAAGGACATTTCAAAGTGACCCCAAACTTTTGAACGGTAGTGTACATCTTTAAGACATACCTACGTCTGTGATTTTTCTTTTTTTCTTTTTCAGAGATCACTGATCCCATGCAGATTTATCACAATTACAATTACAGACGTCCTCCAGCAACATACTTTAACAGACGGAAAACTAATCCCGTCCAAATAGCACTTAAGAATAAACATAAACTGACATTTCTGGGTTTTGGTTTCTTCTGAACACTCTTCCTCTCTGACTCTCTCTCTCTCTCTCTCTCTTTGTCTATCCATATCTTTTTCTTTTTTTTTGCAAGTTGGTGAGCAGGTTCAGTCTTTCACCCTGCCCACATTTCTCAGAGCGCGCACACACACATGAACATACAAACATGCTCAGGCACACAGCAGATACAGTGTTTTTTATGAAAAGCACAGCGAGACGCTGATCCCCTGACTGCTCATTTCTGGCCTCACTACCGATTTTGTCCAGCAAGAGCTCATTAATTGGGCCTCCCTGAGAGCTAGGCGGTGAGTGAGAGGCGCTCGGGCCCTGAGGAACCCGTCTGGTACTCAGGTGGGGTCTGAGGCTAATGAGGACATGAGCAACAGCTTCTTACCCCGCCTCTGTGTCAGCTCGTCTCAGCTGTCAGGTTTAATCGCACCACTTTATTGTCCATATGGGTCCTGAGTCTCTCTCTCACACACACACAAACACACACACACACGCTGACATGTGCTTGTTAAATGGCATTATTTTGTAATTATTCTATTCATTTATTCATCCACAGATTAAAAAAAATAATTTGTGATTATAATGGGCAGTTTGAAATGGCGTTAATGATAACCTTAATATAAAATGGTTCTCATTTCATCTCATCATCTCTAGCCGCTTTATCCTTCTACAGGGTCGCAGGCAAGCTGGAGCCTATCCCAGCTGACTATGGGCGAAAGGCAGGGTACACCCTGGACAAGTCGCCAGGTCATCACAGGGCTGACACATAGACACAGACAACCATTCACACTCACATTCACACCTACGCTCAATTTAGAGTCACCAGTTAACCTAACCTGCATGTCTTTGGACTGTGAGGGAAACCGGAGCACCCGGAGGAAACCCACGCGGACACGGGGAGAACATGCAAACTCCACACAGAAAGGCCCTCGCCGGCCCCGGGGCTCAAACCCACGACCTTCTTGCTGTGAGGCGACAGCGCTAACCACTACACCACCGTGCCGCCCCTAAAACGGTTCTTAATACTTTTATTTTTGTTTCCGTTGTGCCGACACCCTGTTGGAGAATTTGATCTTTTTCGATCTAAAGGCCCGGTCCCACTGGCCGATGGACACAAAACGTATGCAAAAAGGACACAGCGGACGAGCAAAATTTCGGGGGTAGCTCTATCCGTTTTCATCCGCTCCAGAAATGGACAAAATTGGCGAAAATTTGCGAAAACAGAACGGAAAAGAACGGACGTGGGTAGTATATAGCGGGGATGTTAAACGCATGTTCATAGGAAGCCTAGCGGAAGAAAGCGGATGAAAGTGGATGACAGCTCCGAAGGGGTTACCGGTGATAACTGAGAAGCGGACGCATAGCAGAAAGAGCGGATGCATAGCGGATGAAGGGGATGCATCACGTACGCCTAACGGAAACAAAGGGGATGTTGCACGGATGTATATCGGATGCAGACCGTTCACTGCGCATGCGGGGGGTATGAATTGCGTCTGCTCCGCGGATATAAAGGGATGCAGCACGCACGCCATCAGCATAAAGCGGAAAGACGTGCTGGCGGCTACATCGATACATCTCTACTGAGATCCAGATGATTTTCTCCCCCTTTTTATACAAAATATCGATTGTCCGCTAGGTGTCCTTCTACATACTCTAGACATACTCCAGACATCCTAAATATACGAGATACATCCCAGATATAAACGCTTTGTCCGTTTTGAATACTTTATATACGAGATGCATACGCTTACATCCGTTCTATTTCCGTGCTACTAACGATGAATAGACGTTTCATGTACCTTCTCTTTCCTCCCTCTTTCCGTTTTCAGCTGCAGCGGATGTGAGTTGCGAGGATGCCCAGAGGATGCAGAGAGGATACAGCAGACGTTTAACGGATGATAACGGACATAGAACGTTTGTTGCTCGTATATGTCGCGGATTTACATCGTACACGGCGGAAAGTTCATCCGTTCTAAAAGTTTTGTGCAGCTCAAAACTTTTTGCGCGGATGAAATCACAGTGGACGGATGCTCGATGGATAGAGCGTATGAAGCATGTATGCAATGAGTACACAACGGATGCATAGCGTTTTCCAACGGATGGCAAAGATTTTTTTATGTTTTACATCCTCTTTGCATCCGTAAGTGCAGTGGGACCGGGCCTTAACAGCATGTCCAAAGTGTTTTATTTCTCTTATACCACAGCACGTTTCCAACAATTAAAATGTTTAAATTTTTGTGGCTACTGCCTCCTAGAGGCGGACTGAGGCGGAGCCACGATGTCATCGTGTTGTAAGAATGAGTGTAACAATAGCGAAACTTCGTAACCAATCAGCACTTATCCTGATCAAGTTCAATTACCCGTTCTACTTCTTGATAAACTTCGGAACCAATTAGAACCAGAAACGAAATAAGAGTAACCTCGTTTTAACTTCTTAGTATCGGAAGATAATCGAAGGATAAAAAGATAAACGAAATTCACCTCATGGTTCGCCAAGGCTACTGATTCGATATCAAGTGATGTTTATTTTAAGAAAAGTTACCTTTTGATTATCACAGCTTTTGTTTGGTCCTTCTGAAAGGTCAAATGAAAGGTTTCATAAGGTTTTTTTTATTTAGCTTTTTGGCAGATATATTTTGAGATGCCGATATCAAACTTCTGCTATTCGCTTTAATTTTTAAAATTTTATTTTTTGAGTCTTTACATGACACTTGTGAAACAAAATGTGCTCATTCGTACTAAATAATGCTTCGAAGACAATTCATGAACAAGTGCTTTCTTTCTTACTATTTTGAAAATAGATCGAGTTCACAGCGCTGGATTTTGAACAAAACGCAGTCGACAAAATCGGTAACCAAAATACTCCAAGCCCTGATGCTGCTCACAGCTTGGTGATGGTTGTAAGAGATGAGGCGAGTATCATTGATAACATGTATATATGCGATATTTACCATATGGACATGGGATCAGAAAACTATTTTATTTATAAGCAGCAGCCACATGGACTGGCTATTTTTAAATCTGTAAAAAAAAATTCCACATTTTCTCTCCTTTTAGCGAGAAACTGTAAAGAAATGTAAACTCATCTGTCCTGAAAACTTAAAGTTACACCTCCACCTCTGACCAATACAAAGCGTGGACACTGGAGACTCCTTCCAGAAATGTTGAATAAAATAAACGCCACCTTGTTTTAAGAAAATGTCTCCATATCGATGATGTTTAAGATCTGTTTATGTGCCACAGAGCAGCTTGAATGTACAGAATTCATTTTTCTTTTGGGAGAGCTCTGTCTCTCAGTGTCTGTTCACAGAAAACTAGGGCACCTCACATTAGTCACACACGTACCCTCTGATACACACACACACAAATGGAGGCTAATGAAAGACACGAATTAATCTGTGTAACGCCTGGCGAGCTCGATATCCACCGACCCAATTAAAGATCAAGCACAGCTTTATACAATACTGATCTAACAAAGCATGGTAGCTACAGAAACAGCCACACACACACACACACAAAAAAAAAAAAAACCGGTCTGGCAGATTTTCCTGGATGAATGTTGTGGTATTACATAAGCCCTTTACATAAAGCCGAGAGAGGAGGCATGACTGCACCATTACAGTGTGGACTGTACCAAATCTACACACACACACACACACACACACACACACACGCAACAAGCACCACCCTGCATTTAAAACCCCTCCATCTCATCTACATTCAATGCACACAAAAAACACACACATACACACTCTTTTCTTTATTTGTCCTGTGATCGAGATCAGCGAAAACCTTCGGATTGAAATTACAACTAAGAATGAAACATTTTTATGAATTCAGATTAACGTTTATAATTTTAAGAATCGCAGTAAATCATGTACGAAACTTCATTAAGTTTGAATCGAAGCTGTAACTTTAAGTTTTCCAGCATCTTCAGGATAGAGGAGTTTACAGTCCTTTGTGGTTTTTCAGGAACACGACAAACTGGGATTTTTTTTCTTCTTCTTCTTCTTGTATTAATAACAAAAAGGGAGGGTGAAGGAACAAGAGTTTACAGCTCCTATAGCGTAAGTGAGAACAGGAACAGGTGGCACGGTGGTGTAGTGGTTAGCGCTGTCACCTCACAGCAAGAAGTTCGAGCCCCGGGGCCGGCGAGGGCCTTTCTGTGCGGAGTTTGCATGTTCTCCCCGTGTCCGCGTGGGTTTCCTCCGGGTGCTCTGGTTTCCCCCACAGTCCAAAGACATGCAGGTTAGGTTAACTGGTGACTCTAATACCCTGTCCACACTAGGGATTTTGTACCGATACGATACTACTTTCGTACCGCAACACCTGTCCACACTAGCAACTATACCGGTACTGTAGCGGTATAACTGTATCGGTACAAAACCCACAAATGTATGAGTTTCATACCGGTACTGTAGCGCTTCGCTGTAGTGTGGACAGATGAAGCGATTCTGTATCAATATAAATATAATGCGCAAGCGCAATGAACCATTCCTATTTCTTCCGGGTTATTCATACAATACAATACGCACGTGCTTTCCACGATTCGTTTTCTTTGTTTCTTTCTCAACTGCCTCAGGCGTTTTATACGATTCGACTGAATAAATGACCACCAGAAATACAGACTGTACACTGACAACAAAAAGCACACACACGTTGTTTCATCCGCCATATTCTCGGAAGGAAGTTACTCGGTAACCACGGAAACATTTCGCACACGCGCATTTCAACTACCGTGAAAGAAAACCGCAAATATTTCTCGCTAGTGTGGACAGATGCACTAAACTGTACCGGTATACTTTGTATCGATACAGTTATACCACTATCGTACCGGTATATATGTGAACACAGCTTAAATTGACCGTAGGTGTGAATGGTTGTCTGTGTCTATGTGTCGGCCCTGTGATGACCTGGCGACTTGTCCAGGGTGTACCCCGCCTTTCGCCCGTAGTCAGCTGGGATAGGCTCCAGCTCGCCTGCGACCCTGTAGAACAGGATAAAGCGGCTACAGATAATGAGATGAGATGAGAACAGGAACGAACTTGCTTCGTGGGTGTTCCGCAACATTAATGTAGCTATAAATGGATAAAAAAGCAACAACAATGTTTTGTTCTTTAAAACTAGACGGCCTTTCAGATTTTTCAAGTGTAAGTCATAAAAAGAATTTTTCCCCAACAGCTAATTATTTTTGTTAAGTGGACCGAAAGCTACTGAATTCGAATCGCAGACTTCCAATTTTATTAGTTAGAACAATTAATGAATTTAGAGCCATGTGGCCTTAAATTCTCCGCTATTTTTTCCTGCTTCACCATGATGCAATACAAGATACTATGTCATGCATGACATGGTGGGCTTTCCCTGTTCGCACAAGGCATTGTGGGATACAAATTTGAAGCAGGAGAGAAAAATGGAGGACGTGAATGTGCGAATGAAACGTGAAAGAGCGACTACAGTAACAGAAAGCAAGAAGAAAAAAACGTTATGTTATACACGAAGGAAAGGAAACGCAGGACCAAACTAATACATATTGGCGCTCAGCGAGCACCTCGGTGTGATCGGCTGTTCGTTTAGCGACAGAATGATGGAACTGTCAGCGCACGCTCAAAGGTAAACCTGCGCATGCGCACACACACACACGGAGTTCCTCTGTCTGCTTGACTGCGCGATGTGAGCGATTTCATGCACATTATTTGCTTTAATCCCCTCAAATTAAATAAATTCCCAGCCACAGAATGGCCTGGGATTTTCAGATATTACAGAAATAAACATATATCACAATGATCACATTTCAGAGGAAACTAAACTTCACCGAGTTTATGAAATCGAAAGGCCGTCTAGCTTTAATAAAGGAAAAATTACTTTAAAATTGTTGACAAATTGCTGTGATGTGAGACAAATAAAACAATAATTAAATCAACTTTCATTGTGGTAACAGCAGCTCCACCCAGATGGGCGTGGTGTGTGTGTGAGTGTGAAATGGACGGTTGCACATTCACAAGTCTGGAGCCACTGCCTCGTTGTACTCACAGCATGTTTTTATTCATAAATTAGTGAAACAGAATTTTAAAAAGGGGCAAAATAAATGACAGGAAAAAGTTGTGACGACTAAAGCAAACGAGACTCGATAATGATTCTAAAAAATAACCGTAGAAAAACATTCAGTATTGACGGTGACATTATTGTGCTAATGTTTGTTTGGACCCTAAAGCTCCTTTAAAAGAAATCCAGAATGATGAGAGACTACAGTGTCCCTGAGGACGGCAAAACGGTTGACCTATGACCCCTCAGGCTTCTCTCTCTCTCTCTCTCTCTCTCTCTCTGTTGTTGTGATGATGTGCTACATTCAGATCTCCAGTGTAGTAAGTAATCAAAATCAAAGTGATGTGGAAGCCACCGTTAGCATGGTTTTTTTTTTAATACAGCCTACATTTTTTTGTGTTTTAAAATCCCAGAATAATTAGTGTCCACACAGTGAAGCTTTTCTTATAGAAAAAAGAGTACGAAAGACGTCAGGAAGAGCTCAAGCTATAAAAAAAAGACATTTGTTTTAGGAAATCATTTCAATTGGTAAAAAAAAAAAAATCCTCAAACGAAGATTGCATTCCCTGATCCTGGTTAAGGAGTTTGGTTTCCGGGTATTTGAAGTGCTTTTCCTGACTATTTTTTGTAATTCCCAGAGAGACAACATTTGCAGCTGTGTTTCCATGAAGGGTTTTTTTTTTTTGTGTGTGTGTGTGTGTGTGTGTGTGTGTGTGTGTGTGTGTGTGTGTGTGTGTGTGTGTGTGTGTGAAGTCAAGCCAAAGACTCTTTGCTCTCATTTTTTGCTGATTCAGAAAGTTGTTGGGTGGGACGAGTGGAGATGAAAGATTTCTTTCCAAAACATTCTTAAACTCATCACTTTTTTTTTTTGCACAAGTTAAGTAGTGAAGTTGTGTGATCGTTTTACATCCTTTCTACATGTGCACTAATTATGTTATGTGTAATATTGTAATATGTGGCAGGTTACAGTACAGGTTATCAGTGCAGAAAAAATTCAAGGTGCAATGTCCTCGGTGGACTGTGGGATTATTATTCGTATCAAAATACAGTCATTTTGGCCTGAAACTTTATATTTTGATCAGTTCTCCTTCCTGTTTTGTGGCACCTTTGCGTTTTTGTTGCCTGAGGATCGGACTGGGACCTTGGAGACAGGAATACGGGTGCGAGGCGGCGTGTCAGTCTTTGAGGAAGCGTCAGAAGGGTTGTTGGAAGTCGGGCTGACTGGAGAGGACAACGCCCCTTGGCTGGAAGAGTGAGAAGGTGGCTTTTGTCTCACGCTGATGGGAATCTTGGACTCTCGTGGAAGACTTGTGCTGCCCCTTATGGAACGGAAGGAAGAGCAAGACGGATTCTGAGAAGGCGGGGTCATTTTCAGGTCGCCTGTCGAAGGTGTCGGTGAAATCGTGTCATCGTCATCTGAGCCGACAGTGCCAGGACTGTCGAGGTCATAGAGGTCATAAAGCGCATCTCCTGAGCAGCTATCCCTCAGGAGGCCTTCGCGCTGCAGGAAGCCGCTGTCCTCATCCTCTGGTCCGGGTGTCGGAGAGTCCCAGTAGCCCTCATCACTGGGTGGGACGTCCTGGAGATCTTTAAAAATGGGTGGAGGAGAAGGGCGAGTCAGCTGCTGCTGCTGTTTGCCTACTCTGCTGCTTCCACTCACAGGAATTTTACTAAGCCCCAGACTTTTTACCTGAGGAGGTCTTTTGTCCTGCCGAGTTGGCAGGTGAGGTAGAGCTGGGGAATCCTCCCCTTTCTGAGGGAGCATGTGCCAAAGTCCTTGCATATCCGCATCATCTACACCTTCCGGACTGGCCATTTCCTCCCCACCACCCATGTAGGCTACTATCCCGCTGCCCTGTGGAGTTTTAGTCGGTGGACAGACTCGATGACGGGACGGAGTGTATGCGGACATTGATATTAGACCCGTCACTTGCGGAGGAAGGGGAGGTTTGGCCGGGGAACATCTCTCAGTGCTTACTTGAAGGCCCCCGTTGCTGCTTCCCGTTCCACTGCTGGTGACGCTGCCTCCGTTCCCGGAGTCCTCTTCTGGGTCAGCGATGATGTCTCCACAACCAGTTAATGAATCGAAGCTTTTGAGCGAAGTGACATCAGTGAACATGGAGCACAGGCGATCCTCAGATGGTGGGTCAACTGAGCTGTGATCCTGCGGTGGTGTCATGGAAGCACGATGGGCTGGACTACCATGTTTGGCTCGGAGATGTTCCTGTGTTTGAACAGTGAGTGGAGATGGAGCTGGAGACTCCTCAGCAACTGGTTGCATGAGAGCAGATGAGCGCGTCACACATTCCTCATTACTATTCTGCAAAGAGGGTTTCTTCCAGGTCGCAGCATTGTCTTGTAATATTTGTATCGTCGGCTCCAGGGTAAGCGTCACGTTTTCTATGTCCACGTTTTTGGAACTGCAGGACAAGATCAGATCAACTCCTTTCGTTTCTTTGACGATGTCTTGGATTTCGATTGAACTGTCACGCGATGGAGGTTTACGGCGCCAGCGTATGCTGTTGAACAGCCCCTTCAGCCCGCGTCCTCTTTGCCCCAGAGTAGCCGCCCTGTCACTAATGCGAGAGCTATTGCGCCGCAGCAAGGAGAAGAAACTGAAAGACTTGGTGATAGCACTACACACAGGAGCAGCAGCGGCACTGTTCAGACGGTCACTGCTGGCCGACTCTTTCTTTCCACGGCCCTCCAACTCGGACAGCTCATCTGTTGTTGTCAAGCCATCGTGGGTTTTGCTTCTAACGAGCTCCTTGTCAGTTGCGTCCCCTTTGTTCCTGATGGAGAAGATGCTCGGCATACCGCTGCCGGACCTGCGCTTGCCGAACAGTTTGAAAGCAGCTTTGTTGATCTTTCCAGATGGCTGGGGGTCGCACGGAGGCGGTTCACTGCAACTGACCTGTATTTCCATTACAGCTGCTTCACTATTCCCTCGAACTGCTTTTATTGTCCTTTACTCCGTCTCTCTCTGTGGTTCTGCCTCCTGCTTTTGCCTGTTGGTGTTCTTTTCTCTCGCTCCCTCTTTCTCTGGCAGCTGCTCATGACGGTCTCTATGGTAACTGGGAGGGCTAAGCTGCTTTCGTCAGCATTAGAGGCAAGCCAGAGCTCTTTTCCCTCCGCCTCCACCATTCCCACCTCCCCCTTCTTCACCCTTTCAGCGTCGCAGATCTGCCTCATTATTCATTTCCCTGTCCTATATATACATATAAACCCATATCCAGCGTATCCTTCCATCCTATCATGAGGTGGATATGCACCGTGTTTGTCACCGAATGTGGAGGAAACATGCAATGTGTTTCTTTGTGATCATGCAACAAAGAGCTTTTCTTTCATTTTAACCCGTATCTGGCAATCAGCACTGGAGAAAATCCCTGAAACAAAAAGCTTCAGTGTAGTACAACATGGAGCTGCTCCGGTGTCATGGGATTTCAATAAAATAACTAACTAGAGAATTTATAGGGATAAAGTAGCAAAGATTATTTAGAAAAGTATTTTGCTTTAGACTTCTCCCACCACACACACACACACACACACACACACACACACACACACACACACACATATTTGAAATGGCTCTCAGTGTTGCCTAATGAAATTTTAATGAGATTAAGATGCTGTTCTTGTCAACAATCTGGACCTCGGCCGGACCGCCTGATCATCTTCCATGTGGTCATCTCATCACTTAAAGCTCAGACCATCTGCCTTCAGCATATGGGCGCAGGGTGACTTCGGTTACACTCAACTCTGGTTGAAAATTTAAATTGTGTTAAAGATTAAAGGTTTTGGACATTTTGGTGTCTGTAATCGTTCATGATTAAGCTTCTCCGTTACAGATTAAAAGAGTCACTTTTTGGAGTGGACACTCCAAATCCTGATTGATTTCGATAAAAGCTTACTTTCCAACAACCTCAGAGATTGCAGTTTGCTAGCTTAGACATATCTTCTGTTATATGTGTGTGTGTGTGTGTGTGTGTGTGTGTGTGTGTGTGTGTGTGTGTGTGTGGTTGGGGGGAGGTGGGGTTTTTTTTCGGTATCCTACTGAGAACCTTGGCTGAGCCCTTCAACCCTTCAGCTCTTAGATGGATCCCCTCTTCCATCTCACTGATTCAAGGGCTGCAGTTAATAAACCCTGAACTGACAGACTTCAACCCTAAACACATCCTCATTACTGTCCAGATCATCCAGACTGAATCTTCAACTATAGACCCCTTCGCATGTTTGTAAACAAACCGACCGTTGCCAGGATGCGCGCGCAGCCTGGACCCAGAAACAATGGCGCTGCCCATAGACCGGCATTATGAGCTGTCAGATTATGCCAAACAATTGTCGTTACAAGATCGAGAATGCTACATAAATAAGTTAACTCTAACAAGTGGACATCACCTACCGGATCCGCATTTAATTAAAGAGTGGACGGACGATGTTAGTAAGTTTTCCTCTGATACCTGAAGGCAGTCATACTATTTACAAAAAATGTCAAACTCAAAAAAAAAAAAAAAAACTATTTACAAAAGTAGCCTGCCATCAACATTCTGGTTACAGCGAGACTACAACTTGATTAACAATGAGACATTCATATTCATTTTCTCTCTCTCTCTCATTATCTGTAGCCGCTTTATCCTTCTACAGGGTCGCAGGCAAGCTGGAGCCTATCCCAGCTGACTACGGGCGAAAGGCGGGGTACACCCTGGACAAGTCGCCAGGTCATCACAGGGCTGACACATAGACACAGACAACCATTCACACTCACATTCACACCTACGCTCAATTTAGAGTCACCAGTTAACCTAACCTGCATGTCTTTGGACTGTGGGGGAAACCAGAGCACCCGGAGGAAACCCACGCGGACACGGGGAGAGCATGCAAACTCCACACAGAAAGGCCCTCGCCGGCCCCGGGGCTCGAACCCAGGACCTTCTTGCTGTGAGGCGACAGCGCTAACCACTACGCCACCGTGCTGCCCCCATATTCATTTTGTTTTAATCAAATTATGCCAGTGATGTGATGGCAATGTGGCTTTAGCTACAACAGCAAATACCAACACTAAACAGCAATTTGCAGGAGGGAATGGCATGAAAGGAATGATAGTGTAAAGAGTGCAGCTAAGAGAAATCAGAGCTGCGTAAAAAGCGAGAGGCAGAGAGCAGAAATGAAACTGAACGGGGCGGGAGCTAGGTTAGAGCAGTCAACGTAAGTTGGCATTTAGAGTGAGGGCACACAATTTTACCTTTCCATCCTTGCTTTAAAATTGTGATTTTCGGCATACACAAATAATGATGGCACAAAATCTGGACTGCTTGAGTCAAGCGAGAGCTCTCCTACAAACAAAATTGCATGCAAAGCTAAGTTAACATGCTAACAATATTCATTACATTGTGTAACTATGACCCAGCTAATCAGACAAACGTTGCCAAAGTATTTTGCTACATCAATAAACGAAGACTAGAAAGAATAAAAAAGAAAGATTTAATAAATAGCCTGATCTTACCTGTGATGAAGTGGGCGCTGCAAACCCGCGCATTTTTGATGGTGCTTTCATCCCAGTCTACACGTTTGATGGCTTGTAGCCATAGACGTTGGCGATTTTTTTGGAATGGGTGAGATCCTGCTGGAATTCTGTACATTTTAACCCCATCACTGCTACGATTCTGACACCCGACAACACAACAACTAGGCATTTCTTTCAAATATTTCTTCTCGTCTCTACCGTCGCTGAGTCTTTTTTGGGTCCAGGCTGCGCACGCAATTTCCTCTTACGTATGAATGACGTTTACTGCGAAGGGGTCTATTCATTCATTCATTCATTCATTCATTTGAAAGCCTTTTGGTCTCCAGGTCAGTGGGTGGCGCTGTGCAAATGACAAACAAATGGCATTTCTGTCAGTATTCTCTAGGCATGCAGGCTGGAAGGCATGTCCTTTTCCCTTATCCAAGGGTCCTTAACCCATCCATCCATTATCTGTAGCCGCTTTATCCTGTTCTACAGGGTCGCAGGCAAGCTGGAGCCTATCCCAGCTGACTACGGGCGAAAGGCGGGGTACACCCTGGACAAGTCGCCAGGTCATCACAGGGCTAACATAGACACAGACAACCATTCACACTCACACCTACGGTCAATTTAGAGTCACCAGTTAACCTAACCTGCATGTCTTTGGACTGTGGGGGAAACCGGAGCACCCGGAGGAAACCCACGCGGACACGGGGAGAACATGCAAACTCCGCACAGAAAGGCCCTCGCCGGCCACGGGGTTCGAACCCGGACCCTCTTGCTGTGAGGTGACAGTGCTAACCACTACACCACCGTGCCACCCAGACCTTAACCCATTTCTAATAATTAACATACACTGTGCGTAAGTCTGTACAATCTCACGGGCCGTAGTGGTTTGTGGTATTTAATAACCTCGGATAGATTTGTAGATCAATATATACAAAGCAATTTGTAAAACTCTATATCCATATCCATCTCGATGAACAGGAATTCAGGATCAAAGCCTTGATTTATATCATTTTCTCCGCAAACCTGTCCTGTCCAACTATAGCGTTACCATAACGACCATAATTTGTTTATCTGTAGCACTAGCTATGTGTAACATTTGTGATAGGTTTCCAGCTACCACCCAGTCCCTCTAATAACCTCTCATAATTTGCATATCAGACCTGATAGGTCAAAAGCAGCAGACTTATTTTGTGACATTACATACTAAGTTGATATGCGCCGAAGCTCCTCTGCTAAATCAGCATAATACAGAAAGTCTGTTTTGAGTCAAAGTTTTGGACTTTACATCTGTGCACGCACATAACCAGAATTAACAATATAGGATGAAGTAGCAGGGTGACCAGACGTCCCCATTTTTCAGGGACAGTCCCTGTTTTTGGTGGCCTGTCCCCGGCTGGAGCTGTCCTTGGAAATGTCCCCATTTTTAACCATGACTGACAGACCTGAAAAAAAAAAAACACAGACCGAAACATCTGCCAGAGTTCAGCAGACACTTGACGTGTTGTTTTGTGGATCACTTGAAGACAGGCTCAGGCCGATAGCAGAGATGTTCTAGAATAGTGTTTCTCAACCACTGGGCCGTGGCCTAGATTTCTTTTTTCCAAGTTGAAGCTAATTTTTATTCGTAGTAGGGTACAATTGCTGGGTTTCATCTGACATCACATCTGTCTCATTATGCTCCGGTCACACTACAGGTCGCGATGCTTTGCAATGGGTTATCGATGAAAATGAGGCATTTTGGCAGCGATGCATGCCAATATACACGTGAGCTAAAAGTTGTCGTCACACAGTAGGTGAACACTTGACTGTCACGCCTTTGCACGCTTTAGTCTAGCGGTCGTGCTCACTCATGGAGTGCATTATGCGCGCACTTGGGACCCGGTCGTTATGGGAAACACCTGACACTGATTTGAGTGCAATCAGCACGCACATATACGGAGGCTGTTTTCACAGAGGCTTTGCGAAGTATCGTCGCTGTCACGTTTGTTTCTAGCCATGTTTGACTACTCTGCTTTCTGATTCTGTTTCGCTTTCATTTTTGTAAATAGCACGCCTGCTAATAAACACTCTTTCTGTGTTTGTAATTCATTAAATGCATTTCTTGCTTATTTCAAAAAATATCACTGTGCATGAAAAGTTAATATTTGAGATAAATTTGAATAAACAAAATTCAGACATGCAATTCGAATCGGCCTACAGTGCACTCAGTGAGGAAAATCCCACTTTTTAGGCAATGCATGATCAAAATACAGGAAAACCAGAACTGTCACTGCTTTTTATTACAAAGATGAAAACATTAGATGTTTTAATGATATTTTAACCGCCGAACCGAAAATGTTCTCTGTTTTTCTTCTCAGAAATCTGGCCACCTTATTTTTGAGGCTTGCTCCATCTCGGCAGTAGAATATCGCAGTCTGTGTCAGGGCCAAAGGCAAAGTGCTCCATAAAGGCTGAATGGAAAGACAGAATAATGGAGCAGGACGTACCATTTCTGTGTGAGTTAATAGCACTGCTCTATTTGTACACTCCAAATTCTAAAGATTATTCAGTGACTCGTCCTGCTGTGCTCTCAGATTTCAAAAGACTTCAATGTTCAACATAAAGCCAACTGATGAACAGACACAAAAGTGTTTAGAAAGAAGAGATTAGACAGGTACTGTAATAAATGGGACGATGCATGCATCAGTTAGCCTCAGTTAGCCTGTTTTCTCTCAAAATCCACACTGATTGTCTGTGTCTACTGAATTAAAGCCCCTACTGTCTTAATATGACATTATTTTCTTTGAAATTGTTTTAAACCTGATGATAAATTTGGTGACTCATTATACAACGTGATGAAACAGTGAGATGAAATAGCCGTGTGCAATAGCGACGAATCATTTAACGGCTGTTTGATTCGGCTCTGAACGTTTATCTGAATGTTGAGAGAACATGAGCGTCCTTGGAAATGGGACATGCGTACGTCCCCTACGTTATTGTTTATGCGCAGAAACGTTCTCATTACAAACTTTGATAAAATGGAAATGAGCCATTTGGGAGCTGAAAGAGTCAACTCCTATTGTTAGTTGAATTGGATCAAATGATCTGATTCACTGCAAAGAACCAGAATTCACTACTTCACTACAGTGCAGATGTATTGAGAGATGAGATGGTCGGTGGATGGATGGAGTAAACACTGAAAACTATGAGATATAGTATACTGTATACAGTATACTTGGGTTTCACATGACGTCACATCCGCCCCATTAGTTATTCAAAACTTTAGCTGGTGGTCTACCAAAGCTCAGCTGACAAAGTGTTTGTACGGAGAAGGTTCATTGCTTCATGAAAAATGCCTTACGCTTGCGTTGTTTTAGGTTGTTCGAATCGATCAAACCATGAAACTGATAAAAGTTTCTTCAGGGTTCCCTGTAAACTAATAAAAAAGGGTGAACGAACACAGGATTTCACAGAAAGACGTGGAGAAAGGTGGCTTTTGAACCTCTCAGTGAAATCGAATGGAGGCGAGTCGAAGCATGCTCGAGTTTGCAGTGATCACTTGGTGAAAGGTTTGTATTTCCCTCTCAGCTCTGTCCTTAGGGTTTTCCAAGTACTTTTCTTGCTATGTGTCCTTATTTTACGGTATTATTTTTAGTCACGAAGCACTAAAGTCCCCAGCTGTGTCTTTGCTTACTCCTCACAAAGTCCATATGCATGAAGGTCGCGACAAAATTCTTCCCCAGCCGTACAGTTACAGTGTGCCGTGATCACTTCTCCGTCTTGTTTAACTAAGATCCAGGTCTTTAAAGAGGTTTCTGATGATCTTTATGAATGATTTAGCTGAGAGATAAGAGCCAACACAAGTGAGAATCAAGCCAACTGTTGTTTGTTTACACTTCAACTTCCAGTGCTTTGTTGTAAGGATGTGAACGAAAAGCTTTAAAAAACCCATACGTACAAGGGCAAAAACAATACAGGATTCACTGGGCAGCGACTTGATCCCGAGGTCCTTTACCCAGCCACGTACAAAACAGTTGTAAGCCTCCGTACTCTTCCACGCTTTCATCTGTTTTGCGGTGTAGAAGGACGTCTGCAAGACCAGATAGTTGGAGATGTCGGGGAACTCGACTGAAGGGTCGTTTTCCAGATCGTTTGACAAATCCTTCTTTCCCAGACCGTAGGGGTCGATTCCATTGCACAGAGCAATCTTCTGAATATATCTAAAGCCAGCAGCGGCTTCTAGATTACGAGCGTACTCTGATAAGTTATCACTAGTTGTTTGCACTACGGCAGCCGTTTTGGTTTGCTCGACCACCAGCTATTTCACTTCCAGTAAAACCGGACATTCCGGCACTGAACAGCACCATGTTGCTAACTCCGCCCTCTTCCAAATGAATAATCTCATCTCATTTATTTCTGTTAGAAATAAGAGACAAACATCCAAAAACACACCAACGAACCAAGTTTACTGCTCCTGAGCTGCATCTGTAGTGCACACCCCAAGGGGCGGGACTTATACATGAGAGAGCATTTAATTGGATGAAAACAAGGCGAGTACAGGATGAGTCGTGACAATTTTTTTTTTTATCAAACTATAAATCTAAACTTAGATAAGAATATCTCCAAAACTATTTTTGTCCAGAACAGGAAGACAGCTGGTACAAGCTCTGAAACACCAAATTTGATTTATAATGATGATGCAGTGCATTGTGGGATTGTATGAGCGGCTTTTATATTTGAACACCATCATCACTGGAGGAGCGCTTTACCGTGCGGGGTCTTTATCCCTCCAGTAATCTAAGCCACTGTGGCTTCAGGAAGTGGTGTTTAGAGATCACTCCCCAACATTCCTGTGTGCCTGTAATCACAAGATTTATGTCTAATTAACAAGGTTACACACCGACATGTAATTGTTCATTATGTTAATCAGGTCCTAATTCCCATCCTGACTTCATACAGTCACATGCTGAAAGCTGTATGATGTAACACAGCGTCAAGTATTAAAGATTCGAGATTTTCTTTCAATTTATGTTCTTCTGATGAGCTAAAAAAAATCAGTACTGACGTTCTTATAGTAAAACACCGTACAAAGTTCTGTCTTTGGCGTCAGATCAACAGAACGTCCTTTCTGGATGTTTAAATAAGGAATAAGCCCTCGTGTGTGGTCTGTTATAGAAAAATAATCAACAATTTGGTGGTGTGATGAATCAAAGTTACATTTACCATCCAGAAGTTGATGATTATCCTATACATAACATCTCGTCACAAAGTATTTTATTCCTCTTATATGACAGCAATTTGAAAATGATTACCATTTTTTAAAATTTAATAAAGAACACATTGTACTTGTAAACCTATCTGTTAATTGCATCCCATGGGTAATGGGATATTCCACCGAATGGGTGCCATTTGCTTGTTGTCTCATCTCATCTCATTATCTCTAGCCGCTTTATCCTGTTCTACAGGGTCGCAGGCGAGCTGGAGCCTATCCCAGCTGACTACGGGCGAAAGGCGAGGTACACCCTGGACAAGTCGCCAGGTCATCACAGGGCTGACACATAGACACAGACAACCATTCACACTCACATTCACACCTACGGTCAATTTAGAGTCGCCAGTTAACCTAACCTGCATGTCTTTGGACTGTGGGGGAAACCGGAGCACCCGGAGGAAACCCACGCGGACACGGGGAGAACATGCAAACTCCACACAGAAAGGCCCTCGCCGGCCACGAGGCTCGAACCCGGACCTTCTTGCTGTGAGGCGACAGCGCTAACCACTACATTTGCTTGTTGTACCACTCCCAAATTAAACTTAATTTGTTATATCTTTTCAACACTGATTATAATAACACACATGTTTAACTATTCAAAATGTGTATTGGTCAACCTCAGGCTACGTTACAAGGTTTAAAGTCAAAGATGGCTGCATTTTTTTCAGTCCTGTTACCAAAACTCTGAAAGTAACAGGACTGAGTTTTTAGCCTAGGATTAGCTAATACATGGAATTAAGCCACATGGCGTCATCGCCAATAGCATGACCACATTTAGCACATTCTAGTGATTTACCAAAAATCTGTATTTTTAAAAAACACAAATATCATCTAAGAAATAATTTAAGTAACAGGACAGTATGTTGATATTGACCTTATCAGTCAAAGTTAAAAACTCATCAAATATACAGAAAAGTAAATGAGAGAACTAACTTTTGGTCTTCCCATGGCCTTCAGAAGACACAACTGATGTAACTTCCTGTTGAGCATGTGATTTATGGAATGTTCCAAATTTGTCAGATGGGGTAATATGTTTGGGTAACAGGACTGAGTGAAAACCCAGGGACACGACTAAAATGTGTATTTTAACTAAGATATTGTGGATTTCTTATGAAAAAAATATATTTAAACCATGGATAGGATATGGAGTCACACAACAGTGCAAAAGAAATACTGTTTCTGAAGGATTTTAATCATAATATTTCATAGTTAAGTATAAAGTTAGAGTGTGGGGACAGGTAACACATGCTATTTTTCAGTGTTTTAGGTAGTTTTTATTCATCCTTACAATTATATATCTTAAATTTGAAATCAGATCAATGTGCAGGACATTCTGCGTAATAAGGAAATGTATTTTAAAGTACATTTTTATGTGCATTTATACATATAATTTTCTAGGGACGGAAATGGCACCGATTCAGTGGAATGGCTCTAATGTGTCCTGAAGATATCAGAAAACTTAAAGTTAGCGTTATGTTTGTTACAAAATCCTGACACTGGACACTCCTTTCCTTAAATGTTCCAGAGAAAAGCTGGAGAAAAGGAAGATGCTTTCTTCCATTCTCACTCGTAGTGTTTCCTGTGAAACAGCTTGTAGGTTGAATACGTGTTTTATACTTAAGGATTTTATTTATTGGCAGGGTAACATCTGTCCTTAGACCTCCATTGTAAGTGAGCTTGGAGTAACAGGTTCTCTGTTAAATTGTAAACACACACGGATTATAGAGATTACACTGGAGTTTTCCTTTAAAATGCTGCACAATGCCTTAATCTTCTCTATAATCTTATTGTAGTCTGAGACAAAGGTCTCCAGGGTTCAGGAGCGATAATCACTACAGGATCATTTAGGAGAAAATTCCCCGTCTGGGTCTGAGTCGATGCTCTTCTCAGAATCACGCTGGGGTTGATCATGATGGATGGGACTCGCTTGGGGTCAATACTGATGGGTCTGTGATTTATTGCACATTTTGATGATCGCCAATAAATATGACCCTGAACAACGAGCTCAGTGAATGTCGCAAATGACACGTGACTGTTGGGGTCACGGTTCACCAGGCAGCATGACGCTGAAGCTACTTTTTAGCGTTTATAGACATCAATCTTCTCATTTGAAGGTTAAGGGGCCTTTATGCACGACCACACAGATGGTCATCCACAAAAATCCTGGATACCGTACATGAAAGTACTATTGTTAACCATTAATTTATTAATATTACAAAATCATTTATAATTGTTTTTTTCTATGTTCTCTTTCTGGCTCCGCCCCCTCTTGCAAAGCTTGTTCACGAAATGATCGCAGTTCAAAGATTGAACTGCGATCATTTCCACACTCACCACATCACTTTGCACTCTCCTCAGCTCCCACCTCTTTGCACATGCTATTTGATGAAATAGTTTCGCAAATACATTTCCAGCCCAACTGCTTTCCAAATACGCCTTAGCTAAAGATATTTTGCAAGCATGCTTCAAGCTCCACTCCTTTTCACACTGAGTATATTTCCAAACCTGCCTCTTTGCACAACCCCTAGAAAGTTTTTTTTTTTTAAAGTACTTTTACATCTAGCTCTTTGCACCTCTATATACACACAGTCCCCTCCGAAAGTATTGGAACACAAGGCTAATTCTTTTGAAAACATTTGGATTTGCGGTCAAAAGATAACAGTGTATGAACCAACAGATCAGAATTTCAGCTGTCATTTCCTGTTATATACATCTAGACGTGTTAAACGTCTTCGAAGATGGCACCTTTTGTTTGAGCCCACCCATTTTTTCAAGTGATAAAATATTTTGGAACGTGTGACTGACAGGTATTTCGTGCTGCCCGGGTGAGCCCCGTTAGATTAATTGTTCACAGCCCTGAATGTCGACTCTTGGTTTGAGCCCTGAATTTCACCTGTGAAGGCTGCTTGTGTTGTTAAAAGGATAAACCAACATGAAGACCAGAGAGCTGCCTCGGGGAGAAAAGCAAGTCATTCTGAAGATGAGAGAAGCAGGATAAGCTTTGGGCAGAGCGAATGGAAACAATTTGGAACGTCCTGAAAAAGAAACCACGGGTGTAGTAATAAGACGACATGGAAATGGTCAGGCTCAGGAGAACATCAGCAGTTGATGAAACAAACATTGTAAGACTAGCAGTGGATCAACTTGGGAGGGGGGGGACTTTACGCTATATTCATCTCATATCATCTGTAGCCACTTTATCCTGTTCTACAGGGTCGCAGGCAAGCTGGAGCCTATCCCAGCTGACTACAGAAGAAAGGCGGGGTACACCCTGGACAAGTCGCCAGGCCATCACAGGGCTGACGCATAGACACAGACAACCATTCACACTCACATTCACACCTACGGTCAATTTAGAGTCACCAGTTAGCCTAACCTGCATGTCTTTGGACTGTGGGAGAAACCGGAGCACCCGGAGGAAACCCACACGGACACGGGGAGAACATGCAAACTCCACACAGAAAGGCCCTCGCCGGCCACGGGGCTCGAACCCGGACCTTCTTGCTGTGAGGCGATAGCGCTAACCACTACACCACCGTGCCGCCCACGCTATATTCAGTGAGTGATAATTCTGCGAGAGTGGTGGTGGTGATGCGTTTTGGGGGGGATGAGGAGGGACTGTGCATTTCCTTGTTTCTTACGATACAGGTGGACACCCCAACGTCCTGGTGATATACTGCCCCCTATTTGTTTGCTTGGAATGCAGAGTATGAATTCAACAGATGACCAAATTTTACACACTGCACCTTTAACCTAATGGAGCAGCATTTCACCTCCAGAACAGGAGGCTCCCCAACCCAACCCCTTTACATATTTATGTACGCATGTATGTTTGTTTCTAGCTCCGCCCCTTTGCACACAATCCCTAAACATGTTGTTATTTCTTTCAAAAAGTCCACATAAAATTGTGGGGTCATTCTTATTTTTGAAATTCATTACGATTCAGACCTGGCAAAAAACAGTAGAATCCGTGAGAAAGCAAACCAAAGAAAGATTTTAGCTGGATGCTTTCCGTCGTCTGTTTAAACATTTAAATTTTCTTCTTTTAGTGCTATTAACACTTGGAAAAAAAAAAAAAAAAACGCATCTTCTCTCATCCCAGACTATGACACACAGCTCACCTACACTGGATTTGCATTAGAGAACACATCCTTTTTATTTATTTATTTTTACACATGGTGTTCATCACGCATTCTCTCTCTCTCTCTCTCACACACACACAGGTCCTTCATCCATCTTTCATCACTGATCCTGACCAATATACACATCTCAGTCCTTCTGTGAGCCTCAGCAGGTCATTCGGGCCACTCCGAACTCCAGACTGACGACAGCCGGCTCACTTTTGGAGCCGAACGAACCTTGGAGCTCCGTGAAGCCGTTCTCTGAGGCGCTACTGCCCTCTACAGTCCGTTCTCCGCCGCTGCTGGGCAGGACGTCGTCCTCCATCTCCAGCGCCTCTTCTCCATAAAGCTCGTTGTCGTCGTCGTCCTGTTGCACCTCCTTTCGGCTGACCGGAGCTCCGAGGATGAGAGACCGCGGCCGGGGAGGAATACCGCGCTCCTTCTGGTGGTTCAGAGGAGACGTGCTCACGCCGAACTTCTGCAGCTTCTGCACAGAGAAAGCAGGTAAGATATCCATCAGGGATTCGTAAGCAAGGTCAGGATATGTATCTACTCACCTCCTGCAGGCCTTGCACGATGTTCTCCAGTTCCTTGTTGCTTTCTTTAAGCGTGAGGGTGTGTTTGAGGATCGACTGGCGCGGGTGCATGGAGCGGTCAAACTGGTGGTACATGTTTCTCCAAAACCTGATGCACAAAAAAAACCCCACAAAGGAAGTCATTCAATTCCTCTGGGCTCCTGAGTAGAGCAACAGCAAACAGACATCATCTTTTTTATTTAGAACGTTTCATTTATATAATCCTACGTTCTGCAAATTTAATGCCTGCCCATCAGTTGTGTTCAATCTCACACACACTCTTATTGCAGCCTGAAGGAGACAGAATCACATTACAGCGCTAAATTATTGTATCTGCATCGACTCTGAGCACCGTCTTGTACTTTTTGGTCGAAATGCTCCAATTTGAAATACGCATTCTTCATCTCTTACACACTGTTTATAAATCAGTCTGCACTTTTTTGTTTTGCAGATGCCATCCAGTTTGTGCATTTTTACACACAAACCAACATAACACAGTGAATGTTAAAAGTAGACGGCCTTTCGATTTCATAAAATCGGTGAAATTTAGTTCCCTCTGAAATTTGCTCACTGTGATAAGATGTTACAAAAATAAACCTAACAACAAAAAAAAAAAGAAACAAAACCCACAGGCCATTCTGTGGCTGGGAAGTTATTTAATTTGAGGGGATTAAAGCAAATAATGTGCACTCGCTTCGCACAGTCAAGCAGACAGAGGAACTCCGTGTGTGTATGCGCATGTGCAGGTTTACCTTTGAGCGTGCACTGACAGTTCCATCATTCTGTCGCTAAACGAACAGCTGATCACACCGAGGTGCTCGCTGAGCGCTGATATTTATTAGTTTGGTCCTGCGTTTCCTTTCCTTCGTATATAACATAACGTCTTTTTCTTCTCGCTTTCTTTCCGTTACTGTAGTCACTCTTTCACGTTTCATTCGCACACTCACGTCCTCCATTTTTCTCTCCTGTTTCAAATTTGTATCCCACAATGCCTTGCGCGAACAGGGAAAGCCCACCACGTCATGCATGACGTAGTATCTTGAATTGGGTCATGGTGAAGCAGGAAAATATAGTGGAGAATTTAAGGCCACATGGCTCTAAAGTCATTAATTGTTCTAACTAATAAAATTGGAAGTCTGTGATTCGAATTCAGTAGCTTTCGGTCCACTAAACAAAAATAATTGGGTGTTGGGGAAAATTCTTTTTATGACCTACACTTGAAAAATCTGAAAGGCCGTTGTGGCAGCGGGGGTGTGGTCAAGCATCGGTCTGTGACCGGAGGGCGGAGTCAGGGAAGGTAAGTGGTAGAATCACTGCACCTGATGTCTATTAACGTGTGTTTGTGTGTCTTCCCCAGTGACCGCACCCTATTTAAAGAGAGAGAGAGAGAGCACAGAGGAGAGAGCTCTCTCCCCAGCCAGACGACCTGTGTGTGTGTGCCCATGTGTGACTGGGAGACAATTAGATAAGCTGAAAAGCTGAATAAATAATTTTTGTGAACTCAGTTGTGGCCTGCCGTCCTTCTGTGCTCCTCCCCCTCATACGAACTGCCACAGTGGTGCCGAAACCCGGGACCGGAGCACAGAAAAGAACAGCCCCATGGAGTCCTCCCCTTTCGCGGACCTGGTCCACGCCCTCGCCACGGCCCAGCAGAGCCAGCACCAGGCGCTAGTCGCCCTCCGGAAGCAGCAAGAACAATGGTCCGAGGCCCTAGTGTTGGCGCAGCAGGAAGATCGATAGGCGTTCCAGCACCTCCTCGCGTCGGCGGGGTCCAGCACCTCCTCGCGTCGGCGGGGTCCAGCACCTCCACCGCTGCCTCCCCCCCCCACCCTAACTAAGATGGGCCCGCATGACAACCCTGAGGCCTTCCTCACGCTCTTCGAGCAGGCAGCAGAGGCCTCGGGCTGGCCGGTGGAACAGCGCACGGCGCGCCTCCTCCCCCTGCTAACGGGCGAGGCGCAGCTGGCCGCGCTACAGCTCCCCGGTGACCGCCGGCTGGTCTACGTGGACCTCCGCCAGGCCGTCCTCCAGCGTGTGGGACGCACCCCTGAACAGCAGTGACCGCGCTTCCACGCTCTGCGCCTGGAGGAAGTCGGCCGGTCGTTCGCGTTTGGCCAGCAACTCCGGGACGCCTGCTGGCGGTAGTTGAGGGCCGACAACCGCAACACCGAGGGAATCAATCAATCAATCAATCAATCAGGTAGTACTGGAGCAGTTCATCCCCCGTCTACCTGAAGGGACCGCGAAGTGGGTCCAGTGCCACCGCCCGGCGTCACTGGATCAGGCCATCAAGCTGGCGGAGGACCATTTGGCGGCTGTTCCAACGGCAGGACAGCGGACATCTTCTCCCCCTCTCCCCCCCCCCTTCTGTGTCCCATCCTCGCCCCGTTCCCCCACTGCGGAGATGGGGCCCACCGCACCCGCGGTGCCGGCCCGCCGCACCCGCGGCGCCCTCCCGTTTCCCCCTTGTATGTCTGTCTCCTCCCCCCCCCAGGTGAGTGAGCCCCAGAGCGCCGGTGCAGAGAAGAAGCCCGGGCTGGTTTGCTGGCGCTGCGGGGAGCCGGGCCACCTCCAACAGCAGTGCTCGGTGATAGAGGTGGGTGCGGTGGTTCGGATCCCCGACGCGCCAGGAGCCACCCTCGATCGGGCCGGAGCGTATCGCATACCGGGGAGTGTCCAAGGGGATACATATCAGGCGTTGGTGGACTCTGGCTGTAATCAGACCTCAATTCACCAAAGCCTGGTGCAAGACGAGGCATTGGGGGGAGCACAGTTGGTGAAGGTGTTGTGTGTGCACGGGGATGTTCACAAATACCCTTTAGTGTCGGTCCACATTCTTTTTCGAGGGGAAAAATTTAGAGTAAAGGCGGCGGTTGATCCTCGCCTTACCCACTCGATGATTTTGGGGACCGATTGGCCGGGATTTGGGGAGTTAATGAGTCATTTAGTGAAGAGTGGGTCCTGCCATAGTTCAGCAGGGGGAGGTCCCGGTGTCACATTGGCGGGAGCAGCTGTCACAGAGCCGTCTACGTCATCTCTGCGTCAGAGTGAGGAGCAGCAGGCCCCTCCTTCTATTGGGGAATCCCTCGCGGATTTTCCATTAGAGCAGTCGCGAGACGAGACTCTGCGGCATGCGTTTGACCAAGTGAGAGTAATCGATGGTCAAACGCTCCAGCCAAACGCCACCCCGTCCTTCCCCTATTTCTCTATTATGAAGGATAGATTATACCAAGTGACGCAGGACACTCAGACTAAAGAGCGAGTCACGCAGCTTTTGATTCCAAAGAGCCGCCGGGAATTGGTATTCCAGGCGGCTCACTTTAATCCCATGGCTGGACACTTAGGGCAGGATAAGACACTAGCCCGAATAATGACCCGGTTCTATTGGCCAGGGATTCGCGGCGATGTCTGTAGGTGGTGTACAGCGTGCCGCGAATGCCAGTTAGTAAATCCAGCGGCCATTCCAAAAGCGCCTTTGCGCTCTCTCCCATTAATCGAGACCCCGTTCGAAAGAATTGGGATGGATCTCGTCGGGCCATTAGATCGGTCAACACGAGGGTATCGTTTTATTTTAGTTCTGGTGAACTATGCAACGCGATACCCGGAAGCAGTGCCTCTTCGCAATATCTCAGCACGCAGTATTGCGGAAGTGCTCTTCCGCGTCATCTCCCGAGTTGGAATCCCCAAAGAGATTCTAACTGATCAAGGCACCTCGTTTATGTCACGCACACTGAACGAACTGTATGGATTATTAGGAATTAAGCCGATCCGCACCAGCGTTTATCACCCACAAACGGACGGTTTAGTTGAACGGTTCAATCGCACCCTCAAAAATATAATTAAAAAATTCGTAAGCGAGGACGCACGTAATTGGGATAAATGGCTCGAACCCTTGTTATTTGCAGTGCGAGAGGTCCCACAAGCCTCCACAGGGTTCTCCCCGTTCGAATTGTTATATGGGCGTAAGCTGCACGGCATTCTAGATGTGCTGCGAGAAAACTGGGAGGAGGGACCTTCACCAAGTAAAAATGAAATTCAATATGTTATTGACCTGTGCGCAAAACTCCACACACTCACACACCTAACCCAGGCGAATTTGCGGCAGGCCCAAGAACGGCAAACCCGCCTGTACGGCAGGGGTACGCGCCTTAGGGAGTTCACACCGGGAGATAAAGTACTCGTACTGTTGCCCACATCGAGCTCCAAATTGATCGCCAAGTGGCAAGGACCCTTTGAGGTCACACGGCAAGTCAGGGACGTCAACTATGAGGTGAGGCGAACAGACAGGGGTGGGGCGCTACAGATTTACCACCTCAATCTGCTCAAACTCTGGAACGAGGAGGTCCCCGTGGCGTTGGTGTCGATGGTTTCTGAGAAGGCAGAGCTGGGGCCGGAGGTTCAAAAGGGAACATTGGCATCGCGTACCTCTCCGGTCCCCTGTGGAGACCACCTCTCCCCGACCCAACTCGCGGAGGTTGCCCAGTTGCTCAACATGGGCATCATCGAGGAGTCCCACAGTGACTGGAGCAGCCCAGTGGTCTTGGTACCCAAGGCCGACGGGTCGGTCTGGTTCTGTGTGGACTATAGAAAAGTCAACGCGGTGTCTAAATTCAACACGTACCCAATGCCTCGTATTGATGAGTTGCTCGATCGACTAGGCACGGCTCGCTTTTACTCGACACTGGATTTGACAAAGGGTTATTGGCAGATCCCCTTGACTCCATTATCCCGAGAAAAAACGGCCTTTTCCACACCATTTGGCTTACACCAGTTTGTCACACTTCCTTTTGGGCTGTTTGGGGCACCCGCTACGTTCCAGCGGCTGATAGATAGGGTCCTCCGCCCCCACGCCACCCATGCGGCCACATACCTCGATGACATCATTATCTATAGTAATGACTGGCTGCGGCACCTGCAACATCTGAGGGCCGTCCTTGGGTCGCTGAGGCGAGCAAGTCTCACAGCCAACCCGAAGAAGTGTGCGATTGGGCGGGTAGAAGTACGATATCTGGGCTTCCACTTGGGCAACGGGCAGGTGCGTCCCCAAATTAACAAGACCGCAGCAATTGCGGCCTGCCCGAGGCCCAAGACCAAAAAGTGGGTGAGACAATTCCTGGGGCTGGCTGGCTACTTTCGTAGGTTTTACCTAATTATTCGGATGTCACCAGCCCGCTGACTGATCTCACTAAAAAGGGGGCACCAGATCCAGTCCAGTGGATGGAGCAATGCCAGCGGGCTTTCTCTGAGGTGAAGGCTGCACTGTGTGGGGGGCCACTGTTACACTCCCCTGACTTTTCTCTCCCCCTAAAATTACAGACAGATGCATCGGACAGAGGGCTGGTTTGTCCCAGGAGGTGGAGGGGGAGGACCGCCCAGTGCTGTATATCAGCTGGAAACTGTCAGTGCGTGAGGGGCGCTACAGCACGATAGAGGAGTGTCTAGCCATCAAGTGGGCGGTCCTTGCCCTCCGCTACTACCTGCTGGGACACCCTTTCACCCTCTGTTTGGACCACGCGCCCCTCCAGTGGCTCCACCGCATGAAGGATGCCAACGCGCGGATCACCCGTTGGTATCTGGCACTCCAGCTGTTTAACTTCAAGGTGATCCACAGGCCGGGGGCACAGATGGTCGTGGCGGACTTCCTCTCCCGTCAAGGGGGGGGGGGGGAGTCGGCTGCAGGCCGGACAGCTGCCCGGCCTGAGTCAGGCGGTGGGGGTATGTGGCAGCGGGGGCGTGGTCAAGCATTGGTCTGTGACCAGAGGGCGGAGTCAGGGAAGGTAAGTGGCAGAATCACTGCACCTGATGTCTATTAACGTGTGTTTGTGTGTCTTCCCCAGTGACCGCACCCTATTTAAAGAGAGAGAGAGCAGAGGAGAGAGCTTTCTCCCCAGCCAGACGACCTGTGTGTGTGCCCGTGTGAGACTGGGAGACAATAAGACAAGCTGAAAAGCTGAATAAATATTTTTTGTGAACTCAGTTCTGGCCTGCCGTCCTTCTGTGCTCCTCCCCCTCATACGAACTGTCACAGACATCTAGCTTTAAGTGACTCCAGAAGTGTAATTTATATTTTTTTGTGAAATGAAACTATGATGTAGAGCGCGTACTTAAAGTTCCAGGGCTGCGTGGAAGGTTCCAGAACCGGGTGTGATTCTGCAAAACTCGGGCTGTACACGGGGTTGAGGAAATTCTGCTGCTCGCTTAACAGATGAGCCCACAAAGAGTACGTCCTCTCTTTTAACCTGGAAAGAAATCACACACACACACACAAATGCTATTTATTTGCAATTCAGCCCCTAAAAAGTGCAGCAATACATTTCTTTTGGAAACTGACTTTCATTTCTGAATATAATATCATCGCTTTAAGGGCATACGTCTTGTTCACTTATATATCAGTTTGAAAACACTGACTGAGTACTCATTTATCATCAGTTTCTCATGTGATTCCACACACTCACTGCAGCTCTTCTCTCTGCCGCTGGTTGTTCCCCAAGAAGTTTCCGAACTGACACGAGTGCACGTGCTCGTGGATCTGGATGAGGAACCACTCGCTGAACTGGAAGGCCTGAGGAAACTGCTCCGTCAGCTGCCACACACTCTCCAGGAACTGCGTGAAGATTGGAGATACCTCCTTCGGGTCGCCGTCCAACTGGTCGCACCTGAGGAGGTCATGCAGAGACGTCAGTGTGAGACAGAGAGACAGTGAGTGAGATGACTATATGGAGGATTTCATACACGCCCTGAAACACACCTGTCTGCAAACTTGTGTCCGAAGGAGATCCAGTCTTTCTCAATCAGCACCTTGGAGAACAGGAGGAGAGGAAAATTTGCTTCAGGAAAGAAAAACTGTGCTGAATATTAAACACAGAATCACAATGACCTGTTTATGTACTTATTTTTCCCCCCTATTCAATATAAACAACAACAACAAAAAAAGAGCAATTAAGAAAAATAAACTTTAGACGTTTACGACTGCACACAAGTGTTTTAAAGGTACAGTCAGTGATTTTGGAAGAAGGTTTGAATGAAGTTAAACATAAACCTCCAACAAATACAGCCATACAGCCCTGTCCATAAGCGTCCCCCCTGAATGTTAGACTTCCTGAATGTTTAGTGCAGCTTGCAAAATGATTGCGTTTTAGAGTATGGTAGGATGTTGATGGCCCACATCCTGTTCTTGGTTTAATTTTATTTCCATTACAGACACGACACACAAAAAAGGTATGTTGAGTGAACCAGTGTTTCACCACCGGCCCATTAAAGGTACAGTCTGTGCTTTTGAATGATTTGACACATAAAAATTAAAACAAATGTAAACATGCCCTCCAAAGCCACACCCCCAAAACATGTAATCCCTGGAACGTACGAGTCCTCCTCACCCTCCTTGTGATGAAGCGTTCTCTCCTGGGACACCTCAGAGACCAGAGTTTCTCCTCTGAGCAGATTATTTCAGTAAATTTTATCAAATTTAAGGAGAAAGTTATAATTATCACTGACCGCACCTTTAAAGTGAACACAGTTTTGTTCTGGAATTTTCTGCCTCCTGAGTATTTCTAGAGAGTAGAGTTGAGCTCATACCATGAAGCCTTTGATGGTGCGGTAGTAAGGGTCCATGAGCAGAGCACCCAGCGAGCAGACCTGAGCCGTGCGATCCCAACCATCTGAGCAGTGAACCAGGACGCTGGCGCCCTCTACTGTCACCGCCTGCGAACATCAATAACAGAAATACAATCAACAGTCCCCCCCCAAAAAAAAAACCCACACACACACACACACACACTTCTGCTTATGTAAGTACAGCCAATGTATAATTCATTAATATGTAAATACATGTAATTGTTTTTTTCGCAGTCCAGTTTCCATCAAATCCTGTGCTCTGATTGGATGGCGAATGGGTCCGTATCCTACGATACAGACCCCAGTTATGGACCTCTGGCGACTCGTTCGCTCGTTTTTTGTCAACATTTATCTTTTTTTTAATAAAAGATTTATTTATAAGATTATCAAAAATCTTATAAATTTTTGCCAGCATTTCTCAGGAGAATAGCATTAATTTTACAACATGGATAGCGATAACGACAGTGTTCACAGCGAAAGCGAGTTTTACTACCCTGAGGAAGAAGAAAAACATTTCAGGAGAAAGCTAAAAACCTCTAACTGTTGCTAACGCCAAGCAAAAACATGGCTGAATCCTGAATGACTCAATTTTGTATAAATAGGGGACTACATAGGCGGCAAAATGTAGTTTTTTTTCCTGCCATGGAAGTGCACTTGTATACCGGGGAGGAAGCCATTTGCATTACAGCCGTGAATGAGGATTCAAAATGGCGGCTCGGCTCGGTTTTCCCTTTCGGGCGCTCTCGTTTTCTGTTAGAATTTGGTAAAGAAAAAAATAAATCTATTATTTACCAGCTTAAGGTCGGTCCGTATGGTGAAATACCGTGACCTCGGCCTTGAATACTGACCTCGGCCCAGAGAGCCTCGCTCAGTACTTTCAAGACCTCGGTCACGGTATTTCACCATACGGACCTCCCAGCTGGTAAATAACACACACATACTCATTATATTATATTATATATATATAAAAAATTCTTAATCCTGGAGTGTGTTCCCTGACCTTTGTGAGGAAGATGGCAGCATCAACAATCGCTTTGATGTGACGCAACCAGCCGCTGTTTTCAAGTCCTACCAGGAACTCAGTCACGGAGAGACCACGAGTGCCCACCACTGAGAGAGAGAGAGAGAGAGAGAGAGAGAGAGAGAGATCGCTGATATAAGACAATGCAACATTTCTTAAATGAAAAAAATTAATAAATAAAAATGATTTTATATCTCTCTCTCTCGTCTTTCTCAAGACCTTCCAGAAGTTTCTGTAGGCTGGCTCTCATCACGTGGATGTTCTCGATGCCCACGAACTGGAAGCGGATGTTGGAGTAGTTGTCCTTGTTCTCGTAGCCCTTCCCCGCCGCCCGATTGGCCAGCGCGTTTAACTGAAACACAGTCACGGTAGAGCTTTTATGATTTACTGTTGCGTGTGTCTAATTTATTTATTTTTTTTTTAAATGGACAGTGAGATAACCTGGTCAAAAAAATTCACATGTTTACAGCATCACAGTATCATGAGGAACATTCTGGATCTTTGCGGAAGAAAATTAACATGACATTTTTTTCAACCAAAGCGTGACAGAGTCCAAAACAGTTCTGTGGAATCAGCTGAAAGAAATCCGTTATGTTTAAGAGTTTTTAACCACAGAATACGACCCTGAAGAAAATTCTCTCTCAATGGTGTTAATCATCAGTGTTTTGAAATGGTTAGAAAAGACAAAATATATTTAAATGAATATATAATGAAACATTATTACAAACAGCATTCTTCTGAGGCTGTATGGTGCTGGAAAACAGGGAGAGAGAGAGAGAGAGAGAGGACGAGTGTGTGAGCGAGAGAGAAAAAACCTTAGGCCTGGTGTCCATGACATAGACGAAGCGGTTGTTGTGGTTTGCTTTACTGATGGACTGCAGCATGTGTTCATCTTCCAGACAGCGAGCGCTGAAGCCTGAGAGGGGCTGACTGCATCGACACACTGCTGCCTAACACACACACAGTTATATAAAGCTCTTAAACTGCTGTGAACACAGCTCAGTTCCTGAAAACTATGGAAACATCTGTGTGTAATCATGTTTTACACACACACACAATCATAACCTTGATGATATAAAGCTATAAAGTGTAGCAGGTTCACCGACAGGAAGTACAAAAACACAGACATCCAACACCTCCCCCCCCCCAGCCCACAGAGAGACACACATTTTGTTCTTACCTTCTTTTCCTGGTAAAAGTAGGTCAGCACGGGGAAGCGGCCTTTACTCCTGAACTTGGAGCTTCCCACGATGATGGGTTTACTGGCCGTGATGGGAACATACAGGTCTCTGGGGTACGTCTCACACACCTGAACACACCACAGCATGCAGCTTACAGTCAAGCATTAAAGAACGACAGAATAACAGACTGAAAGAAGCAAGACCAAAAAGACACACACGCAAAGACACAGGCAGAAAGAAAGACAGACAGACAAGGAGCACAAAAGAAAAACAGAACTACAGAGGACACAGGAGTGCTCCGAGAGTGATTTATCCTGATGAATGGGGGACAGCCTGAGGCAAGAGTGTACACTGCTTTATCTGAATAAACAATAATAAACCTCTCATTTCACCTTGTAGTCTCTGTTCACGTCTGTCAGCTGCCACTGGTCACATGGTACACCCATACGCTCAAACTCCGCCCCCAGGTCAATGAGCTGCCAGCCCTCCTCCCTCTGCTGCTCGTTCTGCTTCGGGTTGTAGGAGAACGCGTAGAGCTCATCGTACGACACTACACACACACACAGTTACAAAAGCAAGCAGAAGTCACCATCTAATTCAAAAGATCACCATCTGGGCTGGAAGTCTGTCTCTCTCTCTCTCACACACACACACACTCATTTGACTTGAGCTTCTCTGACTTTCCTAATAAAGTCTCGGACCTGGTCGGAGCAGCTGGAGCAGTGAGCTGTAGATGTCGTGGCAGTCTCTCTCACGCGAGATCACAAACTGAACGACTCGGAAATTGCGGCACTGGATGAGCAGCGGGCAGCCGCCGGCAGTCAGAGAGTGTTTCTCTACAGATGCGATGTGGTGATGAAGAATCTGCAGGAAGAGCACACACAGCATCCGAGTCACATCCCAGGCGTGACGTTTCAGTTTTCCAACAAACCGATAACAAAATGCTATGGCTTCACATAAAAACAAGAAAGGCCTGTTTGTTTTTGTAGGCATATATGATGATATTTATGATTTATAGAGTCTTTCACACTTTTTTTTTTTTTTTAACTGCAGAATTTGCATAATGTTTCCTGTGCATGAGGTATAACACACCCCTCAGGCCTGCAGACATCTTTTTTAGGGCATAATGGGGGGAAAAATTACACATTATATTTAATTCAATTTAAAAATAAATACATTTTAAAAATAATTTCAATGATCTGAGCAGCTTTTGGATACGGATCAGGTCTGAATGAGCCTCACGTCCAATTACAATTTTTCAATAAAACGAAAACGCAAGAAGTGAGATAATCTGAGCAGCCTTTTTTTTTTTTTTTAATTTAAAATATTTTTCCCATGAATTTTGCCTTTAATTTTGGATTATTGTCTTGTTGCAGGATGCATTATATCCACATTATTTCTTCTTTTAAACATTTCTAGAGATAATGAGATGAGATGTATATACATGTTACTGTAAATAATATAAATATGGACATTTTCCTTTTTTAAACAATTTTAACATTTTTTTGTCCCCACATTTTACCGTGTGGTAGAGCAAAAGCTGCTCATGCCATGTTGTGTTGTTAAACACCCTGTATAATCATGTGATCAATTAACTGATTAATTGATTAAATCGATTGAGGAGCTGATTCTCAAAAACGGCTTCCTTCTCTCGAAGCGTGCATATTAATGAGGTAAATTTGCATGTAATAACCAAAGGACACACAATCAGACATGTTCCAGGACGCCCCTCTGCATCATTAGTGACTAATTTCATTTAAATTCACTGATTTAATTAATTAAATATCACCGCTTTGAAAATCAGGCCCCCGGGGGTCCCGTTAAAAATGCACATTTATTTGCACAAAGCGATCCGTTTGACCTTGAATATGAAAATCTGCAGACGACACAAAAGGAACCAAAACATGATAGACTCGGGGTAAATCCGCCTCAAATCATCAGATTTCAGAAAACGTTCCCGCCTGACCGTTCCAGATTTGCTTCATACTTTCAGAGATTAAGATCATTATGGCCCTTTTCCACTACCCTTTTTCAGCTCACTTCAGCCCGACACGGCTCGCGTTTCGACTACCAAAAACCAGCACGACTCAGCTCGCTTCAGCCCTGCTTAGCCCCTAAAACTCGCACCGTTTTGGAGTGGGGCTGAAGCGAGCCAAACCGTGCCGAGTGAGGTTGGGGGCGTGAGCAGACACTCCCCTGTGCACTGATTGGTGAGGAGGAGTGTCCTCACATGCCCACACACGCCCCGCAAGCGCGCTGGGATCTGTAAACACCGCAAACCCGGAAGAAGAAGAATTATGAATTTCGAGAATTTCTGAAGCCTTATGCGCCTCGCCTCATCTATACGCTCTTGCCAGTATCTGTCCGCGTTGTCGGTGACAACAAGCCACAGCACCAAGACCAGCAACACTAACGACTCCATGTCCTCCATGTTTATTGTTTACTATCCGGGTCGTGAGACTACCGCTTAAAAGCTCACTGAATCAGTGACAGACAGAGCATCGTGGATGAGTTCGCGGAGCGCAAGGCTCGTCGTATGCCCTTCAAATAATGCGCGCAGTAGGCTATTGATGTTTTATTATGAGCCATGTACAGTATGTCGCCTAATGTTTTTTTGTTTCTGAGTTACATGTTCGTTTGAAGGACTTAATGTACAAAATAACATAGTTGCACCCCGTAGTGTTGAAATTGGTAAACACAGTGCATTCAGTGAGGTTTGCACCGCCCTCCTTTTATTTCTGACTCTTCCTGTCACCGTTGCAACCTCTGAGCGCTCATTCGTATGCCCTTCAAATAATGTGCGCAGTATAGGCTATTGATGTTTTATTATGAGCCATGTACAGTATCCTAATGTTTTTTGTTTCTGAGTTACATGTTCGTTTGAAGGACTTGATGTACTAAATAACATAGTTGCACCCGGTAGTGTTGAAATTGGTAAACACCGCAGTTGCGGACATTTTGTAGCCTAAAATGATGTTATGATAAGCTTTAATAAAGGGCTCGGTCATTTGCCCCGCCCCGCCCCCGGCCCGGCTCTGACTTGTTCCGCCACTGTCACTGATGTCACTGTTTGCGCTGCTTAACGACATCACCTGACGTCCACCCACTTTCGCTAACTCCACCCAATGTGTCCACCCACTTCCAGCCAGCACGGTTCAGCGCGGTTGTAGTCGAAATGCAACTCCAACAGCCCCGCTCAGCTCGACTCAGCACGGCACGGCTCAGCCGCGTTTGTAGTGGAAAAGCGGCATTAGTCCCAATAAACGGTGTGTTTAAATGTGGAGATACAGAGGGGAGTGAAATTAATTTATTTATTTAAATGGATCAACTATATATATATATATATATATATATATATATATATATATATATATATATAGTGGTAAAGATGTAATTGTGGATCTTCAGTTGCACTATTTGAAAATATCTTGTACCTAAAAACAATTCCTGAAAATTTCATGCATCTAGTTTAAATAGTTCACAAGTTATGGCTTACGGAAGGTCAGAGTTTTTCTATAGCATTTCTTTTTACGGTAAAATCCGAGCCACGCCCCTTATTCATGCCCCGATACCTCAAAAACTAACAAAGGCATAAAGCTGAATTTTGTACACTGTTTACTGGGACGAGTGACATTAATCTCCGAAAGTATGACATGGTCAGTCAGGAGGCCTTCAATTTTGACGCACAGCATGAGCGATGAGCGCAAAATTAATGGCACCCAAGTAAAACCAGCCCAGCCTGTGTTGTGAACTTTTACGCCGATGCGATGAGTCACTCAGGATGATCACCGGAGCTCGTTTCTCTCAAACAAATCTTACAAAAACAGCCTGGTCGCATTACCCGGGAGTGCCGAGCCAGCGGGCGTGTACCTCAGCAAATACAGAAAGCGTTTTATAACTGCGGTCGTACACTGTCTCTAATCTTATTATGCTTTATTATTTTCAGGCCCGCAGCTCAGATGGGATTTTCTGGAACACTCAGTTTGAGCAGGAATGACTCTGCAGCCTGAAACATGAAAATAAACATGACATCTTTCTCTATCACGCTCGAGCAATAAACATTTTTCAGGACATAAATGACAGCTACATCTCTAACAGCACCAAACCGGGGCACTTTTTTTTTTTGTTGCGTAATCTTCCACATCTATTCCACAACAACACTGAGGCTCAAATTGGCAACGTGACAAGATTTTTAAAGAGTTGATTGTCATGCAATTATAAGATAAACACATCTCATTATCTCTAGCTGCTTTATCCTGTTCTACAGGGTCGCAGGCGAGCTGGAGCCTATCCCAGCTGACTACGGGCGAAAGGCGGGGTACACCCTGGACAAGTCGCCAGGTCATCACAGGGCTGACACATAGACACAGACAACCATTCACACTCACATTCACACCTACGCTCAATTTAGAGTCACCAGTTAACCTAACCTGCATGTCTTTGGACTGTGGGGGAAACCGGAGCACCCGGAGGAAACCCACGTGGACACGGGGAGAACATGCAAACTCCACACAGAAAGGCTCTCGCCGGCCACGGGGCTCGAACCCGGACCTTCTTGCTATGAGGCAACAGCACTAACCACTACACCACCGTGCCGCCAGATAAATACCGTACATGTTCGTATTAATTAAAACAACAACCTCTCTTCTCATGTGTGATGTTCTCTATAAATATGACTGTTCATCAAATCAGTAAGAAAAAAAACCTGCTCAGTCAGGTGTCAATATTTATTAGACTTCTCCACAGTAACTGTAGTATCATTGTAATATATAACTATACAGTTACATAACTCTCATTAATAAAGGCAGGGTCAGTGATACTGACATGAGTGGTGCACAAATTAAAATACAGATTTTATTTTATTTTTAAATATATAATGCTGTATAAATGAGGATTTTTTTTTTCCCCTCAAAAAATCTGTTACCCATATCTCCTGAGCACTGGCTGTGTTACTGTCTACGAAGATGAGGTGTGAGGCGGTCAGGTAAAGCGTGCCTGTCGTCGACTTGTTGCTGAAGCGATCCAGAAGCTTCACCTGCTCCACCTGAGGGGACACACACACACACACACACCATTCATTACCACGATGGCCGCTTTCCACCACACGGATCGATTCGGCTCAGGTCATTACCCATGATCCTCCACCTCAGCTAGTTTTAGTGCCCATTTTATTCTCCTTAAACGGCTCCCTGTTCACTAATGGAGCTCAGTGCCCTCCCTAGTGCCCTTGTGCATAGTGAACAGCGCCATTCTGGATTCAGCCGCGGGGGGGAAGAATTGGCACCCCAGGGTGTATTTATGCCATGAAACTTCACTCCTCTGCATGTTCTTTCAGGATTAAAGTATTGGCCCCCACTCTTTCTGTATGCTCGCTCAGCCACCCACAAAAGTATTGGCACCCCAGCTGTATTTGGGCCATGAAATACATGCTTCCCTAGCCTAGTAAACTAGACCCACCCGCCTAGCGGCCAAAAATATTTTTGCCTACGAGTGGGTCTAGCCGGCGGCACGGTGGTGTAGTGGTTAGCGCTGTCGCCTCACAGCAAGAAGGTCCTGGGTTCGAGCCCCGGGGCCGGCGAGGGCCTTTCTGTGTGGAGTTTGCATGTTCTCCCCGTGTCCGCGTGGGTTTCCTCCGGGTGCTCCGGTTTCCCCCACAGTCCAAAGACATGCAGGTTAGGTTAACTGGTGACTCTAAATTGAGCGTAGGTGTGAATGTGAGTGTGAATGGTTGTCTGTGTCTATGTGTCAGCCCTGTGATGACCTGGCGACTTGTCCAGGGTGTACCCCGCCTTTCACCCGTAGTCAGCTGGGATAGGCTCCAGCTTGCCTGCGACCCTGTAGAAGGATAAAGCGGCTACAGATAATGAGATGAGATGAGTGGGTCTAGCCTCGGACCATATCAACAACACACCCCGGGCATCAAATCGTGCCCGCCAATCACAACGCAAGGGTTTTGTTTGGATTCTTTGGGCGGGCTTTTGCAGGAATGACGACAAGGCTGCGCGACGCTGGAGAAAGCGCAACAGAAAAGATGGCTACGGCTATTGAACAGCGCGCGTTTGACTCCGCTTTGGAATCAGTTTTAGAAGAATTATACTTGGAGTTTTCGTTGAAACATGAGCAGGAAGAGGCTCTCCGCTCATTCCTTTTCAAGAAGGACGTTTTCGCTGTTTTGCCAACTGGCTATGGCAAAACTCTGATCTACCAGCTGGCTCCCCCACTGCTTTCTGTCGCTCTGACTACGTCACAGTCACTGTTGCGCTGATTGGTCAGAGCGTTGGCCTATACGCACAGAGACAGTTTGAAAGACAACGGGTTGTTCCTACCCACACCCTTCGGAAACGTCTACGACCGAGACCAGACTAAATATTCACATTTAGTCTGGCTTGCCAGGCTAATGCTTCCTCCTTTTTTATTTCTGGTTAAAGGCTAAACTATTGGCACCCCAGTTATGTTATGGTGCATGGGTTGCCATGATGTGAAAGTTTGTTTTTCTGTATTTACTTCAGGGTCTCCTCTCACAACCCAATTAAAGTTTAAAGTATTGCTATCCCAGCAGTTTTTGGATGCTTGGGCCAACATTAAGTGAATGTTTCCTCCCCCCCCCCCTTTTTTTTCCCCCTTCTTGGTTAAAGATTAAAATAATGGCACCTCATGGCTGCATTTTTATTGCACGGATATGAAACTTTGCTCTTCATTTTTTTTTTTTGGAAGGGGGGGGGGTTTAAATATTAAAGTATTGGCACACCCAAGCACATGTGTGTGCATGGATTAAGTAACCATTAAGTAAACGTTAGGTCCTGTGCGTGCATGTGTATAGATAGTGAGATCAAAGTATTGTCATCCCTTGGCGCACAGGTTTATGGGCTGCCATTAAATTAAAGCTTGTATCAACATATGAGAGCAAGAATGCATTTAAAATATTAGCTGGCTGTGTTTGGGTGTGAAGTCACAAAGTGACGATGGCTCCTTCGAATGACAAGCAAAAACATCAGGCAAAGTAACAAAGGCGTGTTGTTTGTCTTCCGTTTCCAAGAATATAACTACTATCCTAACTTTTATTTATTATACACTGCAGGTAGCCTGTGACAGTTTTTCTTGCACTTGGTTCTCAGTAACAAAAAGAACAAAATGGTGCACCACACCCTGGCAGACTGTAATGCAACTCCATGTTGCACAGAGCTTAACTGATCGCGTTTGTGTATTTATAGACGAAAAACATAACAGGTGCGATTAAAACTAATATTTAGTCCAGCGACTGACCTGTGGCTCAGTAATACACAAGTCTCAAATGAATCTCAGCTGCCAATAAATACAGCAGCTGATTAAAAGGTAAAGGAGATTTTATAACAAACTATTCACGCTGTGTTTACACTGTTTATATTGTCTGAGTGTTTAGTCTATGTCTAGTTCCTATCTAGAGTGTTTATACTGTTTATATTGTTTGTTTGTTTTTTCAATTATTCCATTTTTATTTATTGCATTGCCTGTTTGCACCGTGGGTCAGAGAGGACTGAAATTTCATCTGTGGTGTATGTCGAGCATATTTGACAATAAAGTTGACTTGTCGAGTCTCTGTAATTTATATCGGTTTTAAACGACACAGTGAAATATTTTCCAATACGGTATTATTTTGTTCTTCAAACATAAATCTGAAACACATTTTAACGCAATTAAATTAAACAGAGTTGCAGGAATTTCGTGACACATTTAAGCCACGTTGCACAAATGTAAACACGCCCGTCTGTCTAAACCAAAACACACACATGGGCCATCATCACTGAAGTTGGATCCTGATCAAGTTTAGCAATTTAAAAAGAACAATAGCACAGATATGATCACAGAGCAGCACAGTAACTTGTTTGACATGCTGATAACCGATGATCATTAACCTGCATGAAAAAAAATATTGCCACTCCCCTGATATTTCAGAAAGATAAGAACATTTTCTTGAAGCCGTGACAAACAGGAGGCACCAATGGAATGGAAAATGTCCTGGACTGGAAATTTACAGAGCAGAATCCATAAGCTCCTGAGATAAGTCTGGGGGACGTTTGCTCAGAAACAAATCAATCAATGCCGATGCATAGCCTGTGTACAAACTGTACCTGCACATAAATAAAATATGATTTAAAGAGGAAAAAAAAGACAGAAAGATGCAAAGTCTATAACTGGAGCCACCATCCACAAATTTGTGATTTTTTTTTTAAACAACAAGCATCACTTGGGAGGAAGAAAGGGTGCATCTTTTATGTAGGATTTAAATAATCTGTGTTTGCAGTTTTAGAGATTTCTCAGGACTTTAATAGAGCTAATGATGCCTAATTTTAAGTTTTATTTTAAAATAATAATAATACCCCCAAGCTTCCAACTAGTACTTACAACATTGCGGTGTCATTCAGATGTGTTCATCTAATATATTTAGAACATTATGTTCAATATGAGAAACATTATGTTTCTCAGCATTCAAATCAGTATGCTAATTTTATACGCAAAATCGCGACATTATCACAAACCGTGATAAAATGCTCGGCGAATATCGAAGCGTTGAAATTTAAGATCAATATATTTATCCAGCCAGCCAGCCAGCCAGCCAGCCAAGTGCATGCAGAATAGAGTTTCTGTCCAATCCAAAATCTAGTGGACTACGTAGTGCGTAAAGGCCCTGTTCATTAGTCTGTATAGTCCACTTAAAAAAATGGAGTCGAGATTGATTTGGGACGCAGCCTGAATTGTCGGCCTCTGAGACATTTTTTCGCGAAAAGAACAAGACACAGCAAGCTGGAGAAAGAAAAATAAAACAAAAAAGTGGTAGAAAGAAGGTCACTTGCAAATAAAAAAGCCTAAGGTTAAATTTAAATGAATTATGCTAGCAGCTAACAACAATATGAGCTAGCTATACGGCGAGCCGCTGAGCTGAGTGTTGTGTTGTGAAGTGAAGTGTGTGAGGGACATTTCCAGGTCTGCATCATCCAGAGAAATATCATTTCACCTCATACAAACTGATGAATCTTTTATTTGCATCATAATGCATTTAATCCCAAACGGACACCGCTGTTAAAGTTAAATAAACAGCGCATTAGCGACATTCTCTCACTGAGCTCACTGTAACGTGTATTTTTCAGCTCGTTACCTTCGGGGTCCGGATGTGCTCCATCAGCCCACTGTGCTGTTATTGATGCTGCTGTTGTTGTTACTGTTGTTTTAATCACGTATTAAGCGACAGACGGAAAAGATACCGTAAACAGGTAAAACCGTACATGGGAAAAAAAATCAGTGAAATTTCAGCTGCCTCTCCCTCCAATGAATAATCTCTGTTTAAGGTTCTGATATTTACTCAACCGCTGTTCGGATTTTTTTTTTCCGCAGCTGTATTGCAGCATACGCCCTCTGATTGGATAAAGAGTTAACGTTAAATTAATATCGTCCAATCGTTCACGTTTAAAATTGGAGATGCGTGAGTGCGTCATCGCTCAGGAGGCGGGCTTTACCTAGAAATACGGGTGGGAAATTGAGATGCATTTCAGTTAGCTTCCGGTTTGTACTTCCTATTAGGGTGGGGCTTGCAAGATTGAAGTTGTAAAAAAAGAAAATTTACATTTTAGAGTGAGATATTTGAAAATGGTTTGTCTTTTGTAACAAAAATAAATAAAATGTATGTTTAAAAAAACCCTTTTTTTTGTTTTGGTACAGCGAGAAACGAAACAGGATATACGTGAATGTATTGTTTTATTATATCTTCCAGGACAGTAGATGGCGCTAACAAGAGAAAGAAAGCACGATCCAGAACAAGAACTATTGAGCGCGGAAACAAATTCGTGCAGATTCTATTTTACTCATTTTTATGAAATTACGCCTCGTTTCCAGAACGTGATCACTTCTTTTATTGTACGCATTTCGAGTTTAATTGTTGGGGTTTGCAATTGCGACCTTTTTCGAAATTTTAAAGGTCTAATGGTGGGCGATTTTAGGGTTCTGGGCCGCACGAGGACGCAATGTTTGAAAGCTAGCATTGTTAGCTAGCTCTTGGCTCCTCCTGCTTTTATCCCGAGCACGCGGTTTAGTCTGAAAAACAAACAACAAGTAAATAATAAAAATGTCGGGGTTTAATTTTGGAGCGACTACCCTGGGTTCCACTAACCCCGGAGGGGGCTTTTCTTTTGGAGCAGTGTCCAGGTACAGTATGAGGATCAGGAACTTGGTCTCGAACCTGTTAACGAACCAGTATTTTACTAAATTTAGTCTTTAGAACACCTTAAATAATTATTTTTTCCTATGTAGGTATCAGAATGTACATTTAAACTTTTTGGCATGTGTTTTAATATGCTAATGATGGGATAAATCATTAAATATGCTCTTTATTTGCATATTATATCTTATAATAACCTATAAGGAGGAAGGTGCTGTCTGCCCTCTTCCTGATTGGCTAGTGTCACAGCCATGAGTCTGATCCAAGAGGGCGAAATTGGCCATGCTCTCAGGTGGGAGGGGCATACTACTCTCTCTCTCTCTCTCTCTCTCTCTCTCTCCTAAATCACTAAACTCCTAAAAACCAGACTACTAGGAAAGAAAAACCTCACAGGCCTAATGATGCAGTACCAGTCAGTCCCCCAGGATTCCGCGGGCCTTTTTTGTGATTGTTGCGGGCTAAAATGTCTGATGTTGCGGGGGGTTCCAAAAAATTGCGGTGTTTTTTAGGTTTTTGTTGCAATTACATTGCGGGAGGAAGTGAAAGTTGCGAGAAATTGTTGCGATTTTCTCTTTTTGTGATTAAAATTGAATGATATGTTAAATATTAAGTTATTACTGAAAAACTATTGATTAAAAAAACAAAGACACTGAGAAATGGTCCTATAAACAACTTTACCAATATAAAAGATTACCAGGACTACAAAAATGCAGAAAAATAGGCTTTACTTATCCAAATGCACCTGTTGGTTCAAAAGTTAAAGTGCAGAGAACCTCACAGCACAACATGAACTTACCTTAAAATATAATATAAATGCCTCAGGTTTCATGTAAGAAAAAAACTATTAATACTAGTCCTGTGTGCAGGCAGTCTCTCCTGAAGACTAAATTAAACAATAATTATAAACTAATAAAATAAATGGCTCAGGCTTCATAGAAGAAAAAAAAACAATTTGAACAGAATCTCACAGTATGATGCTGAAGCTGCCTAAACAATGGAGAATAAAATACCATTTTGGCAAAAATGTTGGCATCCATTAATTTCTTGCATTAAGTAAAAAAAATGTAAAGTTCACACAGTCCTTCACTGTAAACATAACACACTTTCAGTAACAGAATTTAAGCCTATATAAACACTGACTCGCGCATGCTGCTTCTCTTGAACGTATACACGGAAGTAAGGCGGAAGGTAGTTTGTCGACGTCACCTCAAGACGACGCCAACGACTGGTCAAATTTGTGGGAAAGTTGCGGTGATTGGATATAATTGCAACACCGCCCTGAATTCGTGGGGATTGGTTGAATTTTCATTGATGTTGCAAATCGCGAAATCCTGGAGGGTCTGACCATTAACTGTATTACTAAAAAAAACCTTAAACCCCACGCAGCTGCAGTGTAGTGAACATGAAAATTTGTGTTAATGTGTTCATGTACCCTGTGTCCAAAACCATTCCCTACTCACTATATAGTGGACTATATAGTGAGTTTGCCATTTTGTAGTGCTGTCCGAATGTATAGTGAGAATTATTACACCCTATATAGTGCACTCAAAGTATCCCAGGCGAACCTTGCATGACTAAGTCAGGTTAGTAATATGAAGCAAGTTGTTTATTTAGGAATACCTCCAAGGTTGTATGCGTTGTCAGGTGGTGTAAGCTGAGAGTTGTACACAGAGAAAGAGAGAGTAGTATGCCCCTCCCACCTGAGAGCATGGCCAATTTTGCTCTCTTGGATCAGACTCATGGCTGTGGCATTGTTATGGTCATGGTCGGGATAAAAATCCTTGGAAATATAAAAATGTTTAAACTTAAATCCTGATGTCATCCTTAAGTCCAAACACTACAGAACATTTTTTTTAGGAAATGTAAAAGCTTTCCAATGATCTTCTCCCCAAATTAATCGTAGCCTTACAACAGCTCCCCTGTGTCAAGGGTGAAGGCAGAAAACCGCATCAGTTTTTGAGGAAAGCGCCATCCGTGCATCATGGACTAGTGTCACTGACGGGTAGAGGTCGGGAGAGAATGCCCCTCCCACTCAGAGCATGGACTCCCTGTGGAAGAGAACTCGCGATCTCCAGATGATATGCTGAATGTTTTTCTGTTGCGCCTTTGATTTGTGAAAAATAAACCTTCACAAATTTGTAGAAAAGTTTTTTTTGTTGTTCTAAAAGAGCCTTTTTTTTAAGTTGCAAAAGCAGGAAAATCAGCTTTCGTGTGTGGTGCCTGCCTGTGAACCATCATTGGAAAGCTATAACTTGGAAAAATTAGCAAACTGAAATTTCATCGGTGTTTAAAGGGATCCTCCAGCGGATTTACTCTGAAACTTCTGTTAAGGAAAAGTATTCGTAGATTTCAACCTTCGTTTTCGGAGACGTAATAGTGCTCTAGAAAAATTAATTTTGATTAAAATACCAGACGGGCCTCCTGCGGAAGTGATGTATGCGATGACGTGGCGTAGTGGAAGCTTGGAGCAACTCGGCTCTTTATATCCTCTGCTTGCATCGTGGTTTTACTAGTAGAATTCAAACTAATAAGACGCTTTCATCTCCCAACAAAGAACACTGGCTAATCTTGTTTCTGACTGGTTCATCTGTTTGCACAGTAATATCCCTCTTTCCAGTCAAGTCACGTTCCGAGCACAGAAATGAAACTGAAACTCATCTCATTATCTGTAGCCGCTTTATCCTGTTCTACAGGGTCGCAGGCAAGCTGGAGCCTATCCCAGCTGACTACGGGCGAAAGGCGGGGTACACCCTGGACAAGTCGCCAGGTCATCACAGGGCTGACACATAGACATGGACAACCATTCACACTCACATTCAGACCTACGCTCAACTTATGGCCCTTTTCCACTACCCTTTTTCAGCTCACTTCAGCCCAACACGGCTCGCGTTTCGACTATCTAAGAAGAGCACGACTCAGCTCGCTTCAGCCCTGCTCAGCCCCCAAAACTCGCACGGTTTTGGAGTAGGGCTGAAGCGAGCCAAACCGAGCCGAGTGGGGCTGGGGGCGTGAGGAGACACTCCCCTGTGCACTGATTGGTGAGGAGGAGTGTCTACACACGCCCACACACGCCCCGCGAGCACGCTGGGATCTGTAAACCCGGAAGAAGGAGAATTACGAGAATTATGAAGCCTTATGCGCCTCGCCTCATCTATACGCTCTTGCCAGTATCTGTTGGCGTTGTCGGCGACAACAAGCCACAGCACCAAGACCAGCAACACTAACGACTCTGTGTCCTCCATGTTTATTGTTTACTATCCGGGTCGTGAGACTACCGCTTAAAAGGTCACTGATGTCACTGTTTGCGCCGCCTAACGACATCACCTGACGTCCACCCACTTTCGCTAACTTCACCCAATGTGTCCACCCACTTCCAGCCAGCACGGTTCAGCGCGGTTGTAGTCGAAATGCAACTCCAACAGCCCCGCTCAGCCCGACTCAGCCCAACTCAGCACGGCACGGCTCAGCCCAACTCAGCCGCGTTTGTAGTGGAAAAGCGGCATTAGGGTCACCAGTTAACCTAACGTGCATGCCTTTGGACTGTGGGGGAAACCGGAGCACCCAGAGGAAACCCACGCGGACACGGGGAGAACATGCAAACTCCGCACAGAAAGGCCGAAACTGAAACTACCATGAAATAAAAAACTTGGGAAATATCAAATGAGTAATTTTCTTATCTGGAGTACAGTAAACCGTACCTGAAGCTCAAAAGAAATGCTCCGTCTCTTGATCCGTCAGTGGTTGTTTTTAAACGTCGGTGTTTTCTTTGTTACGCGTATTTTCTTCCAGTTTACGCTGAAGAGTCTACAACACATCAGAATGCCGATTACAATTCACCAGGTAAGACACCGATAATATACCAGGGATGGCTCCAGATCGGGCGGCACGGTGGTGTAGTGGTTAGCGCTGTCGCCTCACAGCAAGAAGGTCCAGGTTCGAGCCCCGTGGCCGGCGAGGGCCTTTCTGTGCGGAGTTTGCATGTTCTCCCCGTGTCCGCGTGGGTTTCCTCCGGGTGCTCCGGTTTCCCCCACAGTCCAAAGACATGCAGGTTAGGTTAACTGGTGACTCTAAATTGACCGTAGGTGTGAATGTGAGTGTGAATGGTTGTCTGTGTCTATGTGTCAGCCCTGTGATGACCTGGCGACTTGTCCAGGGTGTACCCCGCCTTTCGCCCGTAGTCAGCTGGGATAGGCTCCAGCTCGCCTGCGACCCTGTAGAACAGGATAAAGCGGCTAGAGATAATGAGATGAGATGAGAATGGGTCCAGATTGATGTGCGTGGAGAAATATATGTGCACCAGTTGACCGGAAGTCAATGATTCGAACGCTATGTGGTCTCCGGAAATGAATGTTTGACTGCTGAAATCAGCGAATGCTTTTACTTAACATAAGTTTAACAGTAAATCCGCTGGAGGATCCCTTTAATTTAGCTAGCAATTAAATCTGCGTGTATTAGAAACCGGTACCTAGTACAGGTGACTTCATTTGCAGTTGCCCTTTTAGGCAACGTCTTTACCATCGATTAATGTGAATTAATTTCCACTTCCTCCAGCACTCCTGCTTCAGGAACCAGTGGTTTCAGCTTTGGTGGTCTGGGTCCAGCGACCACCACCACCACCACCACCTCATCTCTGGGCCTCGGCGGCGGACTGTTTGCGCAGAAACCGGCAACTGGGTTTTCTTTCAACACACCTGCCTCAGGTATGAGCGCTGTTCACACCACCGCTGATCACAGACTTGATTCGTCAGATCCAGGCAATGACGCTAATTGTTTTTGTCAACTTTTTTTTTTTTTAAATTCTGATTAGTTCTATTTGTTGTCAGGCCTGTTACCCTATCGACTGGCTTCGCCTTAAATACGCTGTAATTTATAAGGAAACACAACGACGTCCTGCTTCTGTAGCACTGTTTCATTTCTGAACGAGACCCTGGATGTGAATCTTTAGGCTGAGTCAACACGGAGTCGATTCAGAGTCATGTTGATTTGATACAGCAGTTCCAAGCCGACGCGTTGTATTTCATGCCCTGTGCCAAACCTTCAGCGGCGTCTTCTTACCCTTCAGGCTGTAAACATGGATTTAGCGAATGCAAAAGCTTTTCAGTAATAAATCTTTGGTTCCTGTTGTACACGAACATGACCTTAATCACCAAAAATATGTCGGCGAGGAAAGTTATTTTATTTTGTCAAAGGTGTACACGATCAGCCTTCTTTCGAAAGTTCGGTTTAAGTGCAGCGATTTACAGACGTCTCATTTCTCAGGAGCTCCCGCCGCCTCCACCGCGTCCTCCACCGGCTTCGGTTTTGGCTTTGGGAAACCGGCCGCCTCCGCAAGTCCGTTTTCTCTGAGCACAACCGCCACCAGCACCACCTCGGCTCCTGCAGCCACCGGTCTGACTCTGGGCTCCGTCATCACCTCGTCAGCACCTCAGAGCGGCTCGTCCACAGGGTTCTCGCTCAACCTTGGAGGAGCAGGAGCCGTGTCCTCAGCTCCGGCCACCGGGCTCAGCCTCGGCTCCTCCCTCTTCTCCAGCTCAGGCTCCACAGGTGAGAACATAGTCATAACACACACACACAGAGCACCTCACTCTCCGTTCACAAACCAGTGCTCGACCACGCCCCCAGTGCCACAGTGAAAAGGAACCCTGTACTGTCTTCCTCAGTGAAAGCGAATCGACAGATTGTTCACCAGAAGTTGTGCAGTACAGGTGTACACACACACACACACACACACACACACTTTTCATGCAGCGGTCTTCACCATCGCAGTGATAAAAAAGGACCTATGTAAGCACAGGGAGAATATTTACATTGTGAACTCGATACGTAATTTTCATTATGACTAACCAATATTGGCTAAAATACGCTCAGTGAAAAACGGACTTCAACAAGATGAGTAACCAGGCTCGAGTTCACCTCAAAAAGATACATATTTTGACTAATTGCAGCATGTTCTTCACTAATTACAATATTTACAATCAGGAGAAACAGACTAACCAGCATTTGATGCGTAGGATCCATTGGCTCCGTCGTATTTTCTGTCACAGCTTGAGTACTGAACTTGCAATGCAAATGTTATGGTTAGCTCCTCGTCTCGTGGTAAAATGACGTAACCGAGTCAGCACACGGTCAATGAGAACCTGCGCATGCGCACACGGACTTCCTCCGTCTGCTTGACTGCACATTATTTGCTCGGAAATCCACTCAAAATAAATAACTTCCCAGCCACAGAATGGCCTGGTTTTTTTTTTTTGTTTGTTTGAGATATTACAGAAATAAGCATACAGTACATCACAATGACCAAATTTCAAAGGGAACTAAATTTCACTGATTTTTATGAAATGGAAAGGCCGTCTCGCTTTAAGGATTCATCACCGCGCTTTGATCAGCGAGTGAAAGAGATTTGCGTGGACGTTTTCCTGCCATACGCATCACTCAGCTCTTTTGGTTTGATTTAATTTTGCAAAATCAAATCACAAATGATTCAAAAGAATCAAGTGTGTTCCGAATCGGACTGAGCAACCAGACTAATAGGTGTGAAAGCTCCTTATAGGCTGGAGTAGACCCCGAAGCCGTTTGTTTTCAGGATAATGGCTGGCTGATGAAATTATTGGCTGGCTAGCTGACTCAGCCAAAACCTTAATGGCTGCTGCAGCCACCAAAATGTTTATGGCTACAAATGGCTGATACTGGACGTCACTGTGTGGCATATATCCGGGCGAACGGATCAAACAAATGGGGGGAATAAATAGCAAATTACCACAGGTCCCCTGGTCTCTTACTTCATTGTAAATATAAATCTAGCAAGATTGTAGTTCAATGCTAATAATAAGCTAATCTGGATTGTTCGAGGAAGGCATCTAGCTATCTACTCTCACTAGCAATGACCAGTGAAGGACTGGCAGCTATCTTACTATGATGAAAGTAGAGTGGTGGAGTACTTTTTTTTTTTTAATCAATCTCGAAGTATGTGAAACAAACAAACAAAAAAAAATACCTTTACACTTTCCCTCAGCAGCAGCAAAGAATGCAGCCATCTCGTCGATATCGGAGTCGATTGATGCTCTGGGTGGGTTCCCGGGTTCCCCAGTGTATCGTGGTAACGGTGTGAGGGGCGGGAAGCCAGACAGGTAGTCACAACGGCAAGCTTGTGGTGGCTGTCTGTGCTGTGATATCAGTTCTAAATCTCTACAGTGTATGCCTATACGTCTCTATTGTGTTACTACTAGTGTGTACAGCTGATCATGTTTGTGTCACTTTTCTTGTAGCTCATGATGTGGATAAACCCATTATTTGATGTACACAATTCTTAGTGGCTCAGCCAAATTTTATTAGATAGCGGCTCAAATTGGCTTACAAAATTATTGGCTGGCGGCGGCTCAAATTCTAAATGGCGGTTTTAGCGGCGCCTGGCGGCGGCTTCGGGGTCTAGGCTGGAGTATATTAGAACATCTGGATTTCTTTTCTTTTTTTTTCTTAATATACAGTGCTCAGCGTAAACATCTCAATGAACACAAACAATTTCCAAAATGTTGACAAGACAAAGTTTAATCAGGGCTTTCCACTAAGGCTCATACTAGCCAGCCATGACAAATAAGTAGCCAGCCGGGGAGGGGGGGGGAGTAAACACAAAATAAACTCCTGTGCACGCAGTTCCCAGGATTAAATGTATTTTCCACAGACCATTTATTTATTGCAGGAGAGCATTATTCAAAAACCGTTCTTCTTCTTCTTCTTATTATTATTATTAGCCTAAGTATGCCACTGTGTTTCCGCTATGTACAATTGGCTGCGGCGGGCCGCCGCACCTTGATTTTTGCCGCTGCACCTTCAGGAATACCCCTAGGAGTTATATGCATTCGACTACATTATCCGTTGCTTGCCCAGTCTTTGCGTTTGGGGCGAAGCGCAGTTCCACTGGCCGAGCTAGCAGTTACTTGATTGGTTTCCACGAGTCGCCGTGGGCTCTGATTGGACAACGTTCCGCCTGGAGCAGCGTAGCCAAGCCAACCTGAGGTAAACTAACTGCTACGCGGCTGTCACTTCAGCTGCCAAATTGGGAAAGGTAAGTGTTGGCAACAATTCTTGAAAAGTAGACAGCAGATGTTATGTTACCTTATATTTCTAGTGTTACTTGAAATTATGTTTCGTTATGTCACATAATTACGTTATGTAAAACTATGTTAGGCCACGTTATGTTACATACTGAGTACTGACTACGGCTGAGACGTCTCGTTTGGCCTCCCGGCCTTCTGTGGTAGATTAGTCCATTCACAAACTGAGGGGATGAATATCCAGATGTAAACAACTACATAGATCTTCTAGATAGATTATCGTTTGGCATTTTCCAGATATAGTTCGTGAGAAATGTAAGGGCAGTTTTTTCGATTTCATTACAGCCTGTCGCCAGAGCGCTAGTTTTTATTTGAGCTTAATTAAGGGATTGACCAAGCTGCGGGCATGAGTGAGAGTGTTCGGAGTGGTAGTTTGCGAACATATAATACCCTAGGCTTGAACACACACTCCATAACCAAAGAGGATAGAAGCAGCAACTACAGCAACATATCGCTTATCCAACAGAAGACATGCATTGCGGAGCAATAGTCAAACATAAGCTCATAAGTTACAGTCAATTTCCAGACTAAACTCAGTTTAACAGAGCATGCTGCATGCTTTTTGGTTTTGTAGCGCAGAGTACCTGGCTAACTGCAGGAAGCGGTTAGCTGCACAGCTAATGTAGCCATTGCTAGGCTAACGCACCGATTTTAAAACGCGCCAAAACGACTTAACAGTTATACACTTACTTGTTCGGTGTTTGTTGCTGATGCGGCAGGGATGCTTGGTACGGACCCAGGCTTCAGTGACAGTTGATGTGCAAAACCTGCCCTGTACTGTCCCAAGTTGTGGAAACATTCCTCAGGAAAATGCTTCCGACAAACATACACCGTCTTAGGTAGACTCGACGGCGTATTATTGAAGTAAATAAAATTAAGCCACTGCGTCTTCAGGGGCTCTCCCGTCGGCAGTAAAAACAGACTCCTTTCTGTGTTGTCACATCCATGTACAGCGCAATTTCCATGTTTCGCTCGCTTAGGTGATGCCATGTTGTTGTGTCCTCTATGGTCTCCTCACTACAACTGGGCGGGCAATCCATACGGTGGGTGGGAATCCAGAGGGGGGGCGTGGGGATCATCTCCCTTGCTGACGTAGTAAAGGGAAGAGCTTATCAACGCGCCATTTTGACGCGCCATTCTCAAATGTTGACAAAGGGTGGGCATAGTTTAGTTTACACATTGACATTTCTAGCCACTGGGTGACTTAAGAAGGTCAGAGGAACTCATTTTAACGTTAAAAAACCTCAGAAAGTGAAAATTTCATGCCATGGGACCTTTAAAGTAATCATAATTATTGCTATAATTTATCCTATTATATTCCATGGCGGCCGGCGTCGGCCGTATTGCATCCCATAGCGGCCGGCGTCGGTGTTTTAATAGGCTATATAGGTGAACGGACGACGCCATCATCCCATTTACAGATAAGCCTAAATACTCTTAAGATCAATATTTCAGACCCTCTTCAATTTATTTTCATAATAAAAACACGTCTTTGTAATCAATTATTTTTAGATATTTTAGTTTTACTCTAGATCTTGCGGTTTGCGAGCCGTCCTTGGATACAAACCACAGGTTCTATCTGATAGCCTATACACTAAATATCGAAACTTCAGACCCTCTTCGGTGTGTTTTTAGAACCAAAGCCATAACGTTTGTATTTAACTATCTTAGTTTTACTACGAGATGTTCCAGCTCCTTCTTGTCCGTAGTCTAACACCGAGTCGATAGTTGGAATTGAGATGAACCACCACCGTCATTTTACAAGGCTCCGGTGCGCGCTGTTCAAATGGTAGGCTACATCATTTTTGTTGTGGATGAATTGTATTTATACGCTCCATTATAGTGACGACAGTAAACTTGGACATTTAAAAATGGTCCCACGCCACACTTCGCCGTGCTGCTTCATGTTGATTTTTAAGCGATTGACCTACGCTATGGAAGCTCGTAGGTAACTGAAGCCAGGGTACGGCCAAATGTTTGTCCGTGACAGACAGCGAAATTCATTGCTTGAAGACTTGCACAACGCAACAACCTATAGGCTATTCTTTTTTGTCGATGAACGTCATTCTTCTTAACGAAATTCTTAATGGTCAATTATCGATTAATCTAGGCTATTGGTTATATGATGTCCATCCCTAATTCGAGCATACACTGCTGCAGAAAGTACAACACCGACGCGAGTTTTTAAACGCAGCCCTTTTTCCGAACGTCAGTGGGTGTGTGTGATCATCTGCGAAATGCCATATCAGATCTGAAATGATCAAAACCACGTTAATTTCAAAATCATTTATTCCCTTACAAAGGGTCACCATTTTAGTGTGTTTTGTCAAAAAATTTCTCAGAATGCTCCCGTATCCTTGTACAGGGGTGGGACGTCTGAGCGCAGGTCTTGCCACCGCACCTTCAAACATTTTCTAGGGGAAACACTGCGCCTGCATAATAGACAAGCTATATTAATTTCTCAGACATTTGCTCTATTATTATTATTATTATTATTATTATTATTACTACAACATATTGCATCTTTTTTATTCATTAGTGTATGCCAGACGCTAATGCACCAATGAAAACTGATTTGCGCACCGAAAATAATCAGTAATAGGCTATACAAGCTCTCATATTGCATCATGAGGCGTTCCTGGCTTGTAAATCTCTTATTTTCGATGCAGGACACATTCACGCAGCTGAGCATGCTGTGAATTAACAACGGCAACGGTCTGCAGTGGGGCTACACAATTAAACACTCAGCGAACATTTCTCCATTTGTGTATGAAAATACACTTCAACCACTCAGTTTGGCTTCATTTACAACCAACGGTGTCTTTTGATGCCAGCACGGAATTGAACGAGAGAAGACTGGTTTACCGGAGACAAAATAAGCGTTATCTCTGCTTCTGTTCCCTCCCCGACACGCTACTGCCTCCACCGAGTGCGCGCGCGCACACACCGCATGTCGGGGCCGATTTATGCTGACAACGCAGTCCTCAACGCAGTCCTCGCAGATGGCGTCTGCGTAGCCCCCCCACCTTCGCAGACGCTCTGCGCGCACCTCCCAAAAATTGTGACCACCGCAGAAGCCTCGCAGACAGTGTCGCGGACAAGGGCTCTGATTGGTCCACTCTACATCCGCTGTACACGCACTTCCGCTTCCCTACTTTCCCGGTTTGGTTTGTTTTCACGACCGCCATTTTTAAAAACACGAGCGAAGATGGAGCAGCACGAAGAGCGGTTGATCGAGGAAGTGAGGAAGTACGTACATCTATACGACTCCAGTTCTAGTCATTATAAGTAACCGGAGGATAAACACTCCACTAACCACACCCACCAACTACTCCTAGCGATTTCGCGACTTCGCGCCCCCTTGCGTTGTGGCGGTGAATAACATCGCGCATGCCTATTACTCCCCGCTCAACGATAAATTACAACTGTCTGCGAAAAGCTATCTGCGAAAGCCTTGTCGCAAGAGCATGCAGAGGCCCTTGATCAACGAAGTCGGCGGGGAATTTGTGGTTATTATCGGTACAAACAGCGCGAATCACAACTTAAATGAGTGCGGTTCAGTTTGACATTATTGTCAGTCCGTTAGATAAACATTTAATTTTATTAAAATCGAAAATTAATATTTGGAGCCTGTGGGCTACAAAAATAAGTCATTAAAGTAGCCGGCTGGACTTAATTGTGTAGTCGGCTGTATGGCCAGCAGCCGGCGCTTGTGGAAAGCCCTGTTAATATAACATCTGTTTAACTTCTAACGGGAAAGTAAGGGTAATAATATAACTTAGATTACACATTTTTTCAGTTTTGCTCAAATTAGGGTTGTAAGGGCCAGTTAAGCAATAATAATTTAAGTTAAAAACAGTTAAAAATGAATGATGATAATTTCATTTTTATTCATACAGGCTTAGAGTATGTTAGTTTAAAATACATAATTAGTAACAAAAAAGGAATGTAGGAAAGAGGTTTAGAACATAGAAAAAAGAACGTAGCAAAGAGTTCCATGTTCTAAATCTTATAATGTGACGTCACTGTAGTGGTAACTGACTGTGTATGCCTTAAGTTTCGAGTCAGAACCCGGTGGAAGCAACGCAGTCTTTTGACCGTGCGCCAGACCTTGTGATTTACCTTGTTGTTTTTAAGTAAACATTTTAGAAAGACAAGGGAAGTTGTCATGTCTCGTCGCTCGCGTGGAAAAAGTGTTTTTTTTTGACTGACTCCAGAAGTGGTACAGTAAACAAGGAAGAGCTAACGGAGTGCCATTACAAGGCTGGTGCAAAAATGAGTACACCCCACTGAAAGTCTCTGGAGCAAAGCTAAATTGTCGACTACAAATGTCTAATTTAACAAGAATACAATCACCGCTGAGTCTAATTAGTCATTACACAGGTGTCCAGCAGACAGTTGACTATCAAAGGGTGTTACTTAAAGAAAACCCCTCCCCGTTTCACGCTGTCAGCAACGGCACCACACGGAAGAGAAATGACACAAGACCTGAGAAAGAAAATAATTTCTTTCCACCACAAAGCTGAAGGCTACAAGATGATCAGCAAAGCTTTACTTATCAGTCAGAATACTGTCGCAGAAGTGGTACAAAAATTTAAGAAAGATGGAACTGCAACCATCTCACAGAGACATCCAGGTCGTCCACGGAAGTTAACACCTCGACAGGAGCGTCTTCTGATGAGAAGGGTTGAAGAAAATCGGCATGCAAGTTCACTGCAGTTATGTAAAGAAGTAGAAAGCCAAACTGGGGTGACTATTTCGCGTGACACAATGTGGCGTACACTGCAGAGGAATGGCATGCATGGATGCCATCCACGAAAGAAGCCTCTCCTAAAGCCCAGGCACAAAAAAGCCCGCCTAGAGTTTGCCAGGGCCCATGCTGACAAAGATGAAGGCTACTGGGACTCTATACTCTGGAGTGATGAGACCAAGATAAATGTTTTTGGAACTGATGGCTTCAAAACTGTATGGCGTCGCAAAGGTGAGGAATACAAAGAAAAATGCATGGTGCCTACAGTGAAACATGGTGGTGGCAGTGTCCTTATGTGGGGCTGCATGAGTGCTGCTGGTGTCGGGGAGCTGCATTTCATTGCTGGCATCATGAATTCACAGACGTATTGCTCTATACTGAAAGAGAAGATGCTACCATCACTCCGTGCCCTTGGTCGCTATGCACTTTTCCAACATGACTAAACACACATCTAAGGCCACTGTTGGATTTCTGAAGAAGAACAGGGTGAAAGTGATTCAGTGGCCGAGTCTGTCTCCTGATCTGAACCCAATCGAACACCTTTGGGGAATTCTGAAGAGACAAGTTGAGCATCACTCTCCATCCAGCATCCAGTCACTAAAAGAGGTCGTTGTTGAAGAATGGAAAAAGATTGATGTTGCAAAATGTCACCAACTTGTTCATTCCATGCCTAGAAGACTTGGTGCTGTCATTAAAAATCATGGAGGCCAGACAAAGTACTAGCTGTAGTAGTTTTTGTTGTGGGGTGTACTCATTTCTGCACCACCCTAATTTGAGTAAAACTGAAAAATGTGTAATCTAAGTTATATTATTAACCTTACTTTCCCATTATAAGTTAAACAGATGTTATATTAAACTTTGTCTGGTCAACATTTTGGAAATTGTTTGTGTTCATTGAGATCTTGTTTAAAATATTTACTTTTCAAAGGGGGTGCACTCATTTACGCTCAGCACTGTATCGTCTGATGTGCTTTGAAAGCGTGAATGAAGGCGTTAAACACAATTACTCAGAGGTTACAAAAGCTAGACTGGGGTGCCGTCGTAAACCCTTCTGATGTAAACAAAGCCTGGGGAAATTTCAAAACCACGTTGATGGCTGTTGTGGATTCTGTAGCTCCAACTCAAACTGTACGTATAAAACAAAGGTCTGAACCATGGTTAAATAGTCAAATCATCCACTCGGTATACAGCAGGGACCAACTGTTCAGAGAGTTCAAAAATACTAATGACCCCATGTACATTTGGAATGTTCAAACGACACCGTAATAAAACTCAAAAGCTTATTGATGATGCTGAGCGATCATGCTTTAAAGATCAAATGAATGATAGCAGATGTAATCCTCAACAATTATGGAAGACCCTTAAGAGTCTTGGTACATCTGGTAAAAGTTGTCCAGCCAATATTGGGCTTGTCATTGATGGCGATGCATCGTTTGATAAGATGGCAGTGGCAGATAAACTCAGTGAATCTTTCACCACTGTTGCTCGGAATTTTGCAGGGATGAGAGTTTTCCGCTTTTCGGCGGATTTCCGCTTTTTCTGAGTAAAAATCGACCTTTTTATATTATGCCAAATCCGTTGAGATTTTTTTTTTTTTCATTTATTGAGGGGGGTTGGGGTATGTTCCTTCGTGATACTCGAGCGTAATTCATTCCTACGACGATGTTACATGTTTACATTTTCGCCATCTTTAGTCTCGCGGTAGAATACGTGTTATCTACAATGTAATTGGCCAAAACATCGATGGCGAGAGCATGATAGCCAATCATAACAGTTCTTACAAAAGTACCCACATCCGTTCTATTTTATCGAAACTTGCACATGTTCATCGTCACTGCTCTTCAACAGGGTTTCCGCGGAGTCTTAAAAAGTCTTAAGTCTAAAATTTGATGATCCTAATTTAAGGCCTTAAAAAGTCTAAAATACGAGCATATTTTGCATTGTAGATCTTAAATGTAATTTTGTGAAGTCTTAAATCCTTACGTCCATTTACCCCATTCGCTTTTTTTTGTTAAATGCGTTGGTGATATTCATAATTAGTCATATAGGCAAGGCCTACTTAGTATCAGTAGCAGGGCTTTGAACCAGAATTTTTTTCCTATTGGTTCGTTCCGAACAGAAACGGAATTTTAACGTTTCCGGTTTTGGGTTCCACCATTAAATAGACGTTCCCGAACCGGTTAGAACAAAAAAATGTCGTTCCCGGAACGGTTAATTACGTTCCCTGTCAGCTGTTTAACAAATGGCTATAAAATTATGTCTCTGTCTCATCCAGCTTAAGCCAAATGTAGGCTAATTCTATTACAGCCTTCATTAAATAAGACAAGAAATAATTCAAAACAATTATTATTTCAAATGTTGGTGATTTGGATTCTCAGTATGTCTTCCCATCTACACAAACAGAAAAAGTGCCAAAAATGAAAGATAATTCATTTAGTGTGTTACCAAAGGCTAGTCAGGCCCTATAGAGGGCTACCGCATGACGTCACCGCGCCGCGAGATTTTGTTAGGCGCCATATTGGAAGACCAAGTACACATCTATGCAAGTACATACATAGATAAAACAAACTACACCTGAAATGTAGCCAGGGCCGGTTCTGCCCTAATCTGGACCCGGGTGCAACATCGCGCAAACCCCCCCCAAAAAAACCCACCAGTCTAAATCAGGACAACCATCACATAACTATAACTATAAACATTTTATATCAACTATTTTAACTAAATGGGCTATAATAAATAAGCCTGCAGGCAGCCACGGCGGGCTGCCTCAGAAAAGTAACCATTCAATGACACAACTGAAAGCCTGCAGCCACAGTGGGCTGCCTTAAAAAGTAACCATTTGTCCTACCTTAAAACTCGTTTTGCATTTTCTGCCTCCTTTTTTGTATTTTCGACCCTCCGTTTATTTTCTTTCCTTTTCTGAAAACCCGATTTGTGTCCAGACATTTTGTTCTGCTACCAACAAACTAACTCGTCAGGTCTCGTCTCTCGAGCCCGCGATGATTCCCGTGGGAAGGGCAACAACTGATACATTTTTACAAACAGCCAATAGGGAGGTTGCATCGTTCAGGCTCTTCTTTGCTCAGACACTCAGTAATGCACTTACTCACTTATCACATGGAGACGTGATAGTAGTCCACCTTCCCGCTCTCTCCATTCAGTCAGCGAACGTCACACAGGAAGTGAACCCCAGCGGGTCATAGAAACTTGCGCAGGAGAAGAATGACTATTTTATTTGTAGGCTACGGAAACTTTGAGGAACGAAATAAAACCGGTATTAACCGGTTACCATTATTTTTAATAAGCGTTTCTGTTCCGGAACATAAAAAATAATAAAGTTTCTGGTTTCGTTTCTGTTCCATGTGAAATAGAAAAAGTTCCCGGTTTTCGTTTTCGTTCCTTGAACCGGTTCAAAGCCCTGATCAGTAGGCTACGCTGCAAACTACAAATGAGACACAGTGGAATCCGGCGTCTAGCCCGGTTGGCATGGTGATGCACAGGGCATGGCACGCGCGCATTTAGACAGTAGAGCCTAAAAGAAGCGAGGGAGATTGTCACGGTTTGTAGCAAAATGGGCAAATGCAAGTTTAACGACTGCTGGCTTGAACGCAATGGTTTCGTAGACTGGTTAAAACGTGTACCGAACAATCCGTTTGAGGCGTACTGCACATTGTGCAAAAGAACACTCAAACTCGGCACCCTGGGTGTAAAGGCACCGGAATCGCACGCGAAAGCGGAGAAGCACCAGGCTGCCCGTAAAAGTCTGCAACAATCGCATGCCACCACTCAATTTTGTTCACCGTTGTCAGGTCCAAGCACATCTCGAGACGGTGTATCAGCTAACTCCGTGCGAACTGTAACGTTACAACACGCAAACCGTACGGAATCAAACGCCTCATCCTCAAGTGATTTGCGGGATGTCTTTGGCTCCACTGCAACTTAGTTCCTCATGAATGCAAGAGCGCACCCTAGGGATGTAATGAGTTCATTGGTGAATGATAATAAATTTTGTTATTTTGAAAGTAATTCAGGCTCTCCCAATTTTCTTTATTTTTTTGTGCGGCATACCGTAAGTCTTAAATTTAACCTGTTATGGTCTTAAAAAGGTCTTAAATTGAACTTGTTCAAGCCTGCGGAAACCCTGTTCAAAAATACGTTTCTCTTTCGTCTCGGCTTTTTTACTCAAAATGCCTCAATTTACTCAATTAATACATTGAACATGTATATGATGGTCAGTAAATCTGAATGAATGCTGACCGTTTTGAAAACTTAAATATTTCAAAAGACTTTTTGAAGAAATCATATGCAACTTATGAGGACGTAGGGAGAAAAGGTCAGTCACCCTAAGAAATTTTATTTCAGGGTTCCCGCGGGTCCTTAAAAAGTCTTAAATACAACTTTCGGTTTTTAAGGCCTTAAAATGTCTTAAATTGTTTGGAATGACTGGAATTTTTGAACGGGAGGTATTAAATTTAATATTGGACCGAACGAGTGAAATGTCTCCATCCGGTTTGGGGTATTTTTTTAACCGTAATTTTAAAAGTGACCAGCGTACCTTTTGGGGGCAGCATTGGTTCTGTGCGTCCTGTAGATCTAACGTTAGGAGGCTACTGGAGGCGGTTCAGTGCGGTGTGGTGCGGTGGTTGTGGAGAGTGAGAGATGTGCAGGTAGCTTACGCGGGCGCGAGAAAGCGTTGATAATTATGGGAAGATGTCTGTTTAACGACAAGTGGTTGGGAGATGACAAATACCCCCAAAATAAGGAGAAGAATCGTTTGCGATAAAAAGTGCTGGATCCCACAAATGTGTTTAAAGACGGTAACGCAGCGCTGGGGACACGGCGGACTGGGAAACGGGCTTTTCACCGACACGAGGCGCGCGCGTGTGTTAGAGATCAAGCGCTCCAGAGTGAAACGCAGGGGGGTTCGCGCATGCGCACAAGAGTCAGGTGGAAAATGGGACTTATAGGAAATACTACTAATAATAGTGATTAGCATCATTTTTTTTACATAATTAACATTGTTTATTGTACTAAGTTTAATATAAACAACCTTTATTTCAAAACTCAAAAAGAACTCCAGAAAATACAATAATTCTAAATATAGTACAATATAAATTTGTATAAAAAGTTTTTTTAGTTTTATTACCTATCGTCTACAACAGTGTTTTTAATATAATAAGAATATTAACAACCACTAATAATTATTATTAGTAGCAATTATTATTGATTATTAATCATTACTACTTATGAATTAGTGATTAATAAGTACTAGGGATTATTAAATGTTATAAAATTAAGTTATTAAAAATTATTATAAATAATTATTAAAAAGTAGTAATTGGTAGAATACAAACAAATTAAATAGTGAACATTGATATAAACTGTACTAATAATAACTGTAATAATAATAATAATAATAAACAATAACACTACTAGTAATACTTGCTGTTAATGTTATTATCAGTACAATTATCAGTGTTCACTATTAAAAACAAATAATCTATAATCCATGAATAATTGTTTGTATCACTACTACTAATAATAATAATAATAACTACTTTTTTAATAATTTAACTAATCTTAACTCAATTTTATAGCATTTTAATAATCACAACTTATTAATTATTAGTATAATTAAGTAGTAGTTGATAATTACTACTTATTAATTATTAAATTACATTTTGATAATGACTGCTTATGAATTAAGTAATTAATAATGCTGAATTATAATAATTGCTACTCTTAATTATTAATTAATATAGCTAATAAGTAGTGATTATTAAAATATTATAAAATTGAATTAATTTTTTTATTATTATTAAAAAAGTAGTTAGTAGTAGTAATACAAACAATTATTCATGGATTATAGATAATAATAATTAATTATTTTTGAATGATGAACATTGATATAACAATTTCACTGATGATAATTAGTTTACAGTTATTGCAACACATTGATTAATATTGATAATAATGGTTATGAAAGGTGACAGTTGTTTTTCTGTGTTTTAATGTAACGCTCTGATGATTGTATGGCTGCATAAACAGGTTTATGTTGTTACCTGCTATAATGCAGAAGATACTCGAGAACTTCCTCAGCCAGCTGTGTACTGTACCACACTCAGGGCCCGTTTACACGAGGACGCTGTCGGGTAAAAACGACTAAATATTTTATCGGAAGTGCCTTTCGTCTACACGGGGACGGCGTTTCCGAGGCTGAAAAACGGAAAAAATTGAAAACGCCTTCCAGAGCGGATAAGTTAAAAACAGCCCCCGTTGCATATCCGTCTAAACTACCCAATACGCGAAACTCTGCTCGGATCTGCTCACGTCGGGTACGCGTTTACGTCATACATATGTCATATACTGTACATGCCAGCCGGGGAAGTAAGAAAGTAAGTAAAAAAGTAAGAGCATGTCTGATTACATCGATCCAACGGACCTTCAAGCTGCTCTGGCAGCTTTAATAAACGTCCAGGAGTCCTTCGAACATCTATACCGAATCTGCACATATACCGTTAATGAACAGAGGCGGGTATAGTATGCTCTTACTTTCTTACTTACCAGAGTAGTCAAAGCTTTCGCAGCGCAGATGTGCAGATCAGACAAGACGGAAGACGTTGCGCATGCGTGCAGACATAGCGGAGGTCTTTCACAGCACCGCCTGGCATGCACATCTGTGACAGAGCGCAATGCGTCTGTCACTAAACAGCGGTTCCTCCCGCTGGTCATGTTTCAATGGTCAAGTGCAATGGACTAAACCACAGTTGCAAAGACATTCCAAATACAATCTGTGTTGTATGTTTGCTGTGGGTTTGGTAATGGGGGCTTTACAAGTATGTTTTGTTACGGGTACATTTGTTACAACTTTTAGATATGTAAACCTGAAATGTTTGGTCCATGTGTTCATAGTAAAAGACGCGACACAGGTTTAAACAGCGCAAGCATTTATTAGTTTTCACTATAAACCAGGGGTTCTCAACCTTTTGCAACCTGGGCCCCACCAAAGCTGGTTCATTGCAGTTGGGGGCCCCTCTTCTCGCCCCGCCCCCCCCAAAACACACTCACCCGCAGTGACGCCACCCGACCTACAGCACCTTAGGTAGATAGATAGATAGATAGATAGATAGATAGATAGATAGATAGATAGATAGATAGATAGATAGATAGATAGATAGATAGCCCTGGGCTAGATTATTATTAGTAGTAGTAGTAGTAGTAGTAGCAGCAGTAGTAGCATTATCCATAGTAGACTAGCAGTAAGAAAACAACAAAAACAACAAATTATTTGGGTAGAGCTGAAATGGGGAAAGCAAAAATACAGTGTGGGGTAGTAGTCTTTAAAAAGACTGTTTGGGTTTTGCGCTGTATCGATGGATTGATGATAGTAGACTAGCGAGAGTCGGCACGAGTTAACTCGGCAAGAAACCAGACTAGTGTGTGTGTGGCAAGCACTCACACGGTGGCCACGGTATGCAGACTCACTCACGTGACGTTGCGTCATGTTCGCGTCACGGGCTTAAAATAACCTACACACAAGATTTTATGATAGATTGATGATAGATTTTATAATAGTATTGATTTGTATGTAATAGTCCAATGTCCTGCATTTTGACATGGGTAAATGTGTTGCATCTGCTTAGCTACTATAGCCTGTTAGCCCCAGATATTTTTTTTTCCTCCATACATGAAGCCTACGACCCCCTGGAGTACCTCCGCGCCCCACCAGGGGGGCGCGCCCCCCCGGTTGAGAACCACTGCTATAAACAATAGAGTGTAAAGATTCATTAAGTGCGCACGTTTAACATCTGAATCTTTTCTGCTAGAGTTTATCTAACATCAGCCAGAAATGTTTGTAGCCGTTTACCTGCTGTAGTCTTCCGGGTGCGGGACCAAACCAGAATGCAGGTCTGAAAGCGCTTTTCAAGGTTTCTTCCGCGATGCGCGGGAAAGCAGCTCATTAGAGCGGAGAGAAATGGTCTAAAAATCTTACGTAAGTGTTTGTTGTCATATTTAAGGTCTGCACATTGTTGTAGGAGTGTAATGCAGGCAGTGAAAATGTTTAGAACTGTTAAAATCTGTCTAGATGTGTTGATTGATTTTAATTGTGTTAAGACTGTCTGTGACGTAGTCTTTTTTTTTAAAGATATTTTTTTTGGGCTTTTTGCACCTTTATTGGATAGGACAGTGTAGAGACAGGAAATGAGCGGGAGAGAGAGACAGGAAGGGATCGGGAAATGACCTCGGGCCGGAATCGAACCCGGGTCGCCCGCATTCATGGTATGGCGCCTTAACCACCTGAGCCACGACGCCCCCATGTGACGTAGTCTTTTAAATATGCGCTGCACCGTTCATTCAGGAGATGGCCTCGGCAGGGAGAGGACGCATGACTTGAGCTCTGTGTGAGTAATGCCAGAGTAGCCTCGCTTGCGTGGGCATTTTGTCCCAGAATTTTTTTGTTTGGTTTTGTCATCAGTGTTTTTTTTTGTTTGTCCTGTTTGTGTTAACTGCCGGCTTAAGAATAAAAAGAAAACTATTTTTGTACAAGAATTTTCCTTGTTTTGCTCATCATTCTGACTGACTACTCCATCCGCTCGGCACACTCTATTACAACATCCAAATGAATTCCGCACATTTATGCGTCACCGTATAGACGCAGATTTCCTCCTTGAAAACGGTCGTGTAGACGCGGAAAAAAGTGAGAACGAAAACGGACTTTTGCGTTTTTGTTTCAGACTGTCCCCGTGTAAAGTGGGCCTCAGACTGATTTTGCTGTCGGACACAAAATCACACATCAAAGCTAATCTTTGGGGATTGAAATAGTGCCGGCTAAGGTTGTTCAGCTGGTTCTACTTGCCATTTATTGTTTTGGTTTTTGAAATGATTCATGGTGTTTTCTCCAGTAAACCCCAGTCTTCTCCTTGCTGCTACAGTAGTTCTGCAGGCCCAAAACACACGGCTTTGCTTCAGCTGTTTGCATGTCTAACAGTTGCCATTGATGCACCCTGATGTTCACCAATTGTGTGCATTCTTCTTAAAGTTAGTAAAAAAACCTATTGCAGAAAACAGTTTTAAGTTGTCGTATTTATCATTTTCTTTGCCATGGTACAGTCTTAATTTTTCCATTTAGAGGTCTTGAAAAGGTCTTAAAAGTCTTTAAATTTGAACTTGAAAAATGTGCAGATACCCTGTATTTAATATATGAACATTTTGATAATTAATAGAACTTAAGTTTAATGTGAATTTATGGCCCTTTTCCACTACCCTTTTTCAGCTCACTTCAGCCCGACACGGCTCGCGTTTCGACTACCAAAGAACAGCACGACTCAGCTCGCTTCAGCCCTGCTTAGCCCCTAAAACTCGCACCTTTTTGGAGTGGGGCTGAAGCGAGCCAAAGCGAGCCGAGTGGGGCTAGGGGCGTGAGCAGACACTCCCCTGTGCACTGATTGGTGAGGAGGAGTGTCCTCACATGCCCACACACACCCCGCGAGCACGCTGGGATCTGTAAACACTGTAAACCCGGAAGAAGGAGAATTACGAATTACGAGAATTTCTGAAGCCTTATGCGCCTCGCCTCATCTATACGCTCTTGCCAGTATCTGTTGGCGTTGTCGGTGACAACAAGCCACAGCACCAAGACCAGCAACACTAACGACTCCATGTCCTCCATGTTTATTGTTTACTATCCGGGTCGTGAGACTACCGCTTAAAAGCTCACTGATGTCACTGTTTGCGCTGCTTAACGACATCACGTGACGTCCACCCACTTTCGCTAACTCCACCCAATGTATCCACCCACTTCCAGCCAGCACGGTTCAGCGCGGTCGTAGTCGAAATGCAACTTCAATAGCCCCACTCAGCTCCACTCAGCACGGCACGGCTCAGCCCGACTCAGCCGCGTTTGTAGTGGAAAAGCGGCATTAGTTTGTCATTTTTGTTGATCATGAATTATAACCAGACCCTTGAATGTAGAATGTGATTTTATTTTGAATTCAAACAATACTCCTATTGATTTGAAACATATTTTCATGTAAATGTATAAAAAAGACAACAGGTGTGTGTGTGTGTGTATGTGATATATATATAATTTTTTTTTTAATCTACTACAGCTCAGATTGCAGGAAAAGTGGTTTGTAAGGCCTTATTTTTCAAAATTTTCCTGGGGGGTATCCACCCCCCCGTTTTCTGCTTTTTTGATGACCACCCACTCTCATCCCTGATTTTGGTTTCCAGACTCTCTCAAGCTAGTGGTCTATTGGATTTGTCATTTGTGAGTTCATTCTACAGGTCTGAAGGTATAAACAGTAATTGTTTTAAATTTGCACCTGCTGATGTGGATGGAGTTTGTAGGGCTTTTGAAAAATGTCAATAAAAACGACGCCACAGGTATAGATTCATTCACTAGCAGGGTGTTGCCCGGGTTTTGCAAAATTCTTGACTTCCACATCAGATTTGGTGACGATCCGTCAAGAAATGGTAATGTTAACCCGAGGCAAACAAAAATCCAAACATCCACCACGCAGGCACCCATCAGGGACCTCCTGTGGCCCAAATATGGAATTTCTGAGTTCTGCCAAATTGTTGCTATCTCCTGTACCAACGTGCCAAGTTTAGTGAAGATCTGTCGAGAGTTTGTGTTGATAAATTAGTCATGAAAGTGTTCTGGATTTTCCCAGAATTCCGGATTTTTAGATTTTCATGAAAATTCCTCCGGACTTTTTCCGCTAATGACCAGTCTTCTGGATTTACCCAGAAATCCGGATATTTGACAAAACTCTTGAAAATCTCCGATTTCCCGAATGGAGAAATTTATTTTTCGGATTTTTCGCGTTCCTAGACGCAGTGTAATACTTCGCATCGTCCTTGCATGGGCGCGGTCCTTAAATAGCCCAAACATAGTTCATTGATTAAAGACAGGTGTTCTTTAACGGCGCGTGCCGGAGCTCGTTAGGCGCGCGCGCGCAAGGCACACCGTCAGGTGCACGAGCTAAGGCGCGCAGGACTGACACCGTTCTGCGCAAGCACAACACAATCGCAGTAGAAAGCATGTTCAAGCTGCCAGTGTAGCTGCAGTCTTTTTAGTTGCGAATTACGAGTATTTCCTCGTGTTAATAATTCGCCATGTTAAAACAAGCAAAACTTTCCTCCTTCTTTCGACGTGAAGAGAGGTAGCAATTTATCTCATCTCATTATCTGTAGCCGCTTTATCCTGTTCTACAGGGTCGCAGGCAAGCTGGAGCCTATCCCAGCTGACTACGGGCGAAAGGCGGGGTACACCCTGGACAAGTCGCCAGGTCATCACAGGGCTGACACATAGACACAGACAACCATTCACACTCACATTCACACCTACGCTCAATTTAGGCTACGTTTACACTAGACCGTATCTGTCTCGTTTTCTTCGCGGATGCACTGTCCGTTTACATTAACCCCCCTGAAAAAGCGGGGAAACGGGAATCCGCCAGCGTCCACGTATTCAATCTAGATCGTATCAGCTCCGGTGCTGTGTAAACATTGAGAATACGCGAATACGCTGTGCTGAGCTCTAGCTGGCGTCTCATTGGACAACGTCACTGTGACATCCACCTTCCTGATTCGCTGGCGTTGGTCATGTGACGCGACTGCTGAAAAACGGCGCAGACTTCCGCCTTGTATCACCTTTCATTAAAGAGTATAAAAGTATGAAAATACTGCAAATACTGATGCAAATACTGCCCATTGTGTAGTTATGATTGTCTTTAGGCTTGCCATCCTTCCACTTGCAAGTAATAAGTGATCTGCGCTGGGATCTCACACACAGCGGCTCAGTCCCGAATCGTGGCTTGTTCACTTCACTCGCGCGCTCTGTGAGCTGCGCAGGGCCGGAGTGCGCACCCTCCAGAGGGCACTCGCTGTTCAGGGCGGAGTGATTTGGAGCGCAGGATGCCTGCGGAGCCGAGCGTATCCGCGTATTGGTGTTGCTGTGTGCACGGCTAACGGTTTTAGTGTAAACGCGAATCGTTTTAAGAACGTTAATCTGATGATCCGCTGATTCGACGTAATGTAAACGTAGCCTTAGAGTCACCAGTTAACCTAACCTGCATGTCTTTGGACTGTGGGGGAAACCGGAGCACCCGGAGGAAACCCACGCGGACACGGGGAGAACATGCAAACTCCGCACAGAAAGGCCCTCGCCGGCCACGGGGCTCGAACCCGGACCTTCTTGCTGTGAGGCGACAGCGCTAACCACTACACCACCGTGCCGCCCGGTAGCAATTTATTATATATATTTTTCCATCAAAGTTGCATTTTGTGGTTTCGAAGCTAAGTTTTAGTGCCGTTTCTAGAACACAACATCAAGAAAACATGGAAGAAACAGCGATAATGGAAGAGCCGGTTTCTAAGCTGCCTAAAACTAGCAATGGTCATTATTTTTTGTTACATAATGCACTCAGGCTGCCAGTCAGTGTGTGACACACACACACACACCCTGAAAAATCCTAGCTACGCCCTGATTTATATGAGAAATTTGGTCTTCATTGGTGTGTTTTGAATTTACAGACAATATGAACTAATGTAAACTATTGGCTTCAACTCGCATAAATCTGAATTAGAAATGTTTAGTTCACTTTAGCTTCTGCAAACGCACAACTCTACTAAAAGATTGATAAACGAGGCTCAACGTCCCCAACATTGAAACCTGAAAGCTTTAGAAACTCGAACAGACCTTTACTTTTTAACAGTACGGTTTTGGGATTTTGCTGATATTTTTCAGAGTAATGAACTGTGTATCAGGAAAATCACCGCGTTTTCTAAACGCACTCCTGAAAATGACTCATTAACTAGGGGAATTAAATTTGATATTTTTGACATGTTAATCATTAATGTACATGAAAGAAAAAGGCTTAAAAGTTATAACTTGTTTTAGTGAAAATAAGTACTAAAATTCACGAGAATGCAGGGGCTTGCGTGTTATGTTATTAAAATATTTTCGGGGGACGTTGCCCCCCATCTTAGTTTGACTTTCAAAAGTTCAGGATTTTTTTCTTTGTTCCACTTTCATCTCTAATAAATGTAACGTGAAAGGCATTGAGGAAGGGGGTGGGTGGATGTTGTGCCCCCCAGGGACCTCCCTGGGGCCCATACATGAATTTTGGTTAAATCTGCAAAATTCCGGGTCATCCCCGGACCTACTTGCCAAATTTGGTGAAAATCCGTCGAAAAATGGCGACGTCAGCTCAACACAAACAAAAACTTTGCCGCTTATTATATAGATGACCTGCTGTGTTCATAAAAGATGGTTCTGAACAAATCACTCTAACGATCGCTCATACTGTTAATTTGTCACTTTGTACACAGATTGTGTCTGATGACTTCAAGATGGCGCGTGTTGTACCGCTATATAATACAGCTTGTAAAACTGATGCTGGAAATTATAGGCCTGTGTCCATACTTAGTGTCATGTCCAAAATACTAGAAAGAATAGTATATGATCAAATCTATGAGTATGTACAGTGTAAAAATCTTTTATATATGACCTACAATCAGGATCCAGAAGTAATTATTCGACTGAATCATGTCTTCTTAACCTCACTGATTTTATTCACACTGAGATGGACAAAGGAAATTGTGTTCTGGATTTACAGGAAGCGTTTGACACTGTTGAGCCGAGCATTCTTTTAGGTAAACTCACTACCATTGGACTACGCCAGGATTGTGTAAACTGGTTTAATTCTTATCTTAAAGGGTACCTGTAGTGAATTTTAATTACTAGCTATTTCAAAAGTTCACGTATGATACCAGTGGTTCCGTCATGTAACGTTCGTCATAAGCTCTTGTCAAGTACGCGCAAGTTGTAAGTCGCTGCTCCATCAGTCAGGCATGGTCAGAGACGTTGCCTCCTTCATGGGCTGTTCCAGCACCGGTAGTGACACACAGTCGTTGGTTTGTCCGATTGTCTGGGCTGCAGTGGACTGGTTACTGACCCCGTGTTGCAAACACCAGTCTAAGAGAACACATTATCATCTTATCTGCTCATAAATATTATACTTACTCGAGCTGATCTTTGGCTGGATCGAATTGAAGTTTAAAAAAAAAAGGTTCAAGATTGAACCAAATCGCTGTCCTGAATCATGAATTGAATCGCTGTTCTGAAATTGAATCATTGTCCTGAATCACTAGCTACATTAATCATGAATTGAATCACTGTTCTGAAATTGAATCATTGTCCTGAATCACTAGCTCCATGAATTGAATCACTGTTCTGAAATTGAATCATTGTCCTGAATCATTAGCTACATTAATCATGAATTGAATCACTGTTCTGAAATTGAATCATTGTGCTGAATCACTAGCTACATTAATCATGAATTGAATCGCTGTTCTGAAATTGAATCGCTGTCCTGAATCACTAGCTACATGAATTGAATCACTGTTCTGAAATTGAATTGCTGTCCTGAATCACTAGCTACATTAATCCTGAATTGAATTGCTGTTCTGAATCACTAGCTACATTAGTCATGAATTGAATCGCTGTTCTGAATCACTAGCTACATTAATCATGAATTGAATCGCTGTTCTGAAATTGAATCGCTATACTGAATCACTAGCTACATTAATCATGAATTGAATCGCTGTCCTGAATCACTAGCTACATTAATCATGAATTGAATTGCTGTCCTGAATCATTAGCTGCATTAATCATGAATTGAATCGCTGTTCTGAAATGGAATCGCTGTCTTGTATCACTAGCTACATTAATCCTGAATTGAATCGCTGTTCTGAATCACTGGCTCCATTAATCATGAATTGAATCGCTGTTCTGAAATTGAATTGCCGTCCTGAATCACTAGCTACATGAATTGAATCGCTGTTCTGAAATTGAATCGCTGTCCTGAATCATTAGCTACATTAGTCATGAATTGAATTGCTGTTCTGAATTACTAGCTACATTAATCATTAATTGAATCGCTGTCCTGAATCACTAGCTACATTAATCATGAATTGAATCATTGTTCTGAAATTGAATTGCTGTCCTGAATCACTAGCTCCATGAATTGAATCACTGTTCTGAAATTGAATCATTGTCCTGAATCATTAACTACATTAATCATGAATTGAATCGCTGTTCTGAAATTGAATCATTGTCCTGAATCACTAGCTACATTAATCATGAATTGAATCACTGTTCTGAAATTGAATCGCTGTCCTGAATCACTAGCTACATGAATTGAATCACTGTTCTGAAATTGAATCATTGTCCTGAATCATTAGCTACATTAATCATGAATGAATCGCTGTTCTGAAATTGAATCGCTGTCCTGAATCACTAGCTACATGAATTGAATCACTGTTCTGAAATTGAATTGCTGTCCTGAATCATTAGCTACATTAATCATGAATTGAATCGCTGTCCTGAATCATTAGCTACATTAATCATGAATTGAATCGCTGTTCTGAAATTGAATTGCTATACTGAATCACTAGCTACATTAATCCTGAATTGAATTGCTGTCCTGAATCACTAGCTACATTAATCCTGAATTGAATCGCTGTCCTGAATCATTAGCTACATTAATCATGAATTGAATCATTGTTCTGAAATTGAATTGCTGTCCTGAATCATTAGCTACATTAATCATGAATTGAATCGCTGTCCTGAATCATTAGCTACATTAATCATGAATTGAATCGCTGTTCTGAAATTGAATCGCTATACTGAATCACTAGCTACATTAATCATGAATTGAATCGCTGTTCTGAATCACTAGCTACATTAATCATGAATTGAATTGCTGTCCTGAATCATTAGCTACATTAATCATGAATTGAATCGCTGTTCTGAAATTGAATCGCTATACTGAATCACTAGCTACATTAATCATGAATTGAATCGCTGTCCTGAATCACTAGCTACATTAATCCTGAATTGAATCGCTGTCCTGAATCACTAGCTACATGAATTGAATCACTGTTCTGAAATTGAATTGCTGTCCTGAATCATTAGCTACATTAATCATGAATTGAATCGCTGTCCTGAATCATTAGCTACATTAATCATGAATTGAATCGCTGTTCTGAAATTGAATCGCTATACTGAATCACTAGCTACATTAATCCTGAATTGAATCGCTGTCCTGAATCACTAGCTACATTAATCATGAATTGAATTGCTGTCCTGAATCATTAGCTACATTAATCATGTATTGAATTGCTGTTCTGAAATTGAATCGCTATACTGAATCACTAGCTACATTAATCCTGAATTGAATCGCTGTCCTGAATCACTAGCTACATTAATCCTGAATTGAATTGCTGTTCTGAATCATTAGCTACATTAGTCATGAATTGAATCGCTGTTCTGAATCACTAGCTACATTAATCATGAATTGAATTGCTGTCCTGAATCATTAGCTACATTAATCATGAATTGAATTGCTGTTCTGAATCACTAGCTACATTAATCTCATCTCATCTCATCTCATTATCTCTAGCCGCTTTATCCTTCTACAGGGTCGCAGGCAAGCTGGAGCCTATCCCAGCTGACTACGGGCGAAAGGCAGGGTACACCCCGGACAAGTCGCCAGGTCATCACAGGGCTGACACATAGACACAGACAACCATTCACACTCACATTCACACCTACGGTCAATTTAGAGTCACCAGTTAACCTAACCTGCATGTCTTTGGACTGTGGGGGAAACCGGAGCACCCGGAGGAAACCCACGCGGACACGGGGAGAACATGCAAACTCCACACAGAAAGGCCCTCGCCGGCCCCAGGGCTCGAACCCAGGACCTTCTTGCTGTGAGGCGACAGCGCTAACCACTACACCACCGTGCCGCCCTAGCTACATTAATCCTGAATTGAATCGCTGTTCTGAATCACTAGCTACATTAGTCATGAATTGAATCGCTGTTCTGAATCACTAGCTACATTAATCATGAATTGAATTGCTGTCCTGAATCATTAGCTACATTAATCATGAATTGAATTGCTGTTCTGAATCACTAGCTACATTAATCCTGAATTGAATCGCTGTTCTGAATCACTAGCTACATTAATCATGAATTGAATTGCTGTCCTGAATCATTAGCTACATTAATCATGAATTGAATCGCTGTTCTGAAATTGAATCGCTATACTGAATCACTAGCTACATTAATCATGAATTGAATCGCTGTCCTGAATCACTAGCTACATTAATCATGAATTGAATCGCTGTCCTGAATCACTAGCTACATTAATCATGAATTGAATTGCTGTCCTGAATCATTAGCTGCATTAATCATGAATTGAATCGCTGTTCTGAATCACTAGCTACATTAATCATGAATTGAATTGCTGTCCTGAATCATTAGCTACATTAATCATGAATTGAATCGCTGTTCTGAAATTGAATCGCTATACTGAATCACTAGCTACATTAATCATGAATTGAATCGCTGTCCTGAATCACTAGCTACATTAATCATGAATTGAATCACTGTCCTGAATCACTAGCTACATTAATCATGAATTGAATTGCTGTCCTGAATCATTAGCTGCATTAATCATGAATTGAATCGCTGTTCTGAAATTGAATCGCTGTCTTGTATCACTAGCTACATTAATCATTAATTGAATCGCTGTTCTGAATCATCCGAAGGGCATAAAATCCGCATGCCATCTCGCAACAAGTTTTGCCTCCAAATAGCCCAAACTATGTCACACAGAGTTTATCCTGTTTACAGTGGGCGTTCCCACCGCGAAAGAGAAACCAATTGAAACCGAAAGCGTGAAAGTGATTATCATGCCATTACTGTCCCTGTGTCCGAAATCACACTTATTCACTACTCCCTACTCACTGTATCGGGAATCACTCTATAGTGAGCTCATTGGTAAAATAAAAAAAAAAAAAAAAACCACACCCACTTTCAGACATTAATCCGTCACGCTGGTATTTACGTCATTACTGTTGCACAAGTCGGCTGGTGGGTTTTCAAAAATAATAAACACGTATTTTTGTGATAAATCCATATTATACTGAGTGTATTTCCCACATTAATCAATAGAAAGTACTTTGTGTCTGCTGCATCTTTCAGTTTATTTAAAATCAAGGCTGAATCCTTTCTTCTTTGCTGCTGCCTTTTATTTAATCAAATTTCAGACTTTTAATTTGATTTCTTTCAGCGCAACCGCAATGCATGATGGGATATATTGCTTGGTTAGTGACCACCGGTTGTACACTACTTTTCATGATGCATTGTGGGATACTTTGAGTGCACTATATAGGGTGTAAATAATCCTCACTATCGTTTCAGACAGCGCTACAAAATGGCGTCCTCACTATATAGTGCCCTATACACAGGGCATGTGAATTTTATGAAGGCGGAAATGCGTGCTCTGATGTGACTGAGTAAGGTGACAAGATTTATGTTTCATCTAATTTAGTTAATTTAAAAACTGTAATATTTGGCAGTGGGCACATAGGAAAGTATAAAGTTTCTGTCAATATGTTTATCATGCTTGTATGATTTAAAAAAACTCGTGAAAATATTTATCTCAATACATGACCTACTCATTCTAAACCTGTTGAGCTTCACCGGCAAAGCTCTTGACCCCAAAGTATAACCAAATCGACTTGCACATAATGCCATGAAATAATAGATATGTGCCATAAAATAAAGATCTATTACAAGTATTAGATCTATATTTATTCAACGTGTTCTGAAGTTATTTGACTGGGAACTGAGAATCTCGACCCACAGAACGCTGCTTGTTTACTCGCATCTGATAACCTGGAATCAACAACTGTACGTCACTTCCGGCTGGCAATGGCTGCTCCACGTGGTTCTGCCTCCGCGGAATTCACGGAATAAAACTGTCCACAAAAGCGCTTTTACGGGGTTTTTTTTTTTGACTGTGTGCGTCTTTTGTCAAAGTAATACATAAAGCACGATTAATGTTGTAAACATGACCAGTACTGGTACACTTTCGCTACGTTCACACTGCAGGCTGAAGTGACTCAAATCCGATCTTTTCGCCCATATGTGACCTGTATCCGATCTTTTATTGACAATATGAACGACACAGATCCGATTTTTTTCAAATCCAACCCAGGCCGTTTGGATATGTGGTCCTAATTCCGATTCCTATCCGCTCTTTTCATATGCGACTTCAGTCTGAACCGCCAGGTCGCATTCATCCGACTTACACGTCATCAACAAGCCACAAACGTCACTATTCTGCACTGAAGTAGGCGGTGGGTCTCTCAAAAAAAGTTACAACAACATGGCACATAATCACGGGCGCAGATAGAGGGGGGGACGGGGGGGATTCGTCCCACCCAGATTTAAATTCACCTCGTTCGGTCCCCCCCACTTATAGGGAGGAAAAAACGTCTATGCTGTCTTTCTTTGCATAAGGCAAACCTCACGGAAAAATCAAAAGACTAATTACCATTCGGTTTATTGAGGTGCACAGCAGTGTATACATAGTTGCAACAATTCACATAAAACAAAGACTGATATTCGGTTGGTTGAGCTGTGCAGACTGCACAGGTTGCGAGCTCGAGCTTGGTTGCTATGGTTACTAACAAGTTTGACAGGCATATCGGGGTTGGGGTTGGTTTGCTGGCAGCTTTGTCCCCCTCCAGTTTTTTGTCCCTCCCAGTTCAAAAAAACGTATCTGCGCCCCTGCGCATGACATCAATGCGAGGGACGCTTCGGGCTGTGAAGGTTCTGAATCTTCTCAATGGAAGGACGCAGAGGTTAGGGAGCTGATTTCCATTTGGGGGGATGCAGCTATTCAAGCTAGATTGGATGGGTCATACCGCAACCGGGCGGTTTTACTTCCGTAAACACTGGCCATGCTCACTGCGTGTGACGTCGTCGTATCCTGCAATGCGCATGCGGAACACTTTTAGATCGCTTTTCGTTCATACTGAGGATCACATACAAGTCGCATATATTTGTTAATGTGAACGACCTCACAAAAAAATCGGATTTCACAAAAAAATCGGAATTGAGCATTAAGCCTTGCAGTGTGAACGTAGTCTAAAACTCTAGGAAACAAGTTGTGGCACATTATCTGGTGAAAGGTCAATCACATGTGGAGTTCCACAGGGTTCAATTTTAGGACCCTTACTGTTTTTCGGTATATGGAAGGTGCTGTCAGAAACATGTTACTATATGCAGATGATTCAACCATTATTGTATCTGGAAAAGATGTAAATGAAATTGAATATAAACTTGGATTGGAACTTGAATCCCTGAACAAGTGGACGGTTATTGACAAATCGTCTTTGCATCTCAGTAAAACTGAATCAATCCTGTTTGGTAGTAATTACCAGATCAATCAACGTTCTCAGATGGATGTTAAATGTAATGGTAATGTCATACAAGCTAAATGTTTAGCAAAATACCTTGGTGTGTACTTGGATCAAACCCTGTCTGGGAGTATTATGGCAAACGAAGTTTGGCAGCAGATATAGAAACCAGTTCTGTCCGTCCGGTCACATTTTCATTTCCGGGTCATATCTTTAAAACTACTGAAGATATCTTCATGAAACTTTGTAGACATATCAAGCAACATGTGAACTGGTGCCTTTTTTTCTCCCAAAAAATCCAAAATAGTATTTTTCTAATTTTTACATAGAAAATAGATTTTGACTTGGTTTCTAAGAGCAATATTGGTTTCCGGAGCATATATCCAAAACTGTTCATGCTACAGATTTGATACTTGGTGTACATGTTAACAAGGTGATATAGATGTGCCTTTTCACACTAAGAAATTTGAGAAATGTAAATTTTTCATGTTTCCATGGAAACAAATTCAGCCTTAGTCTCTCAGGTTAGTCTTAGGGGTAGGTTTTGTTTCCGGAGCAGAACTTGAAAACTGAGTGATATGGTCTTGAAAGGTGGTATATGTGTTGATTAAGTAATGTATATGTGCCTTTTGATACTAAGAAATGTGAGAAATGTTAATTTTTAGCTCAACTGGACCAAAGGTCCGATGGGTTTATGCCATGGACTGCTGAGGTCAGTGGAAAGAGGTCGGGTTGTATGGAATCAATTTTGTGCCAAAATGTTCATACAATACTTTTGAGATATCAAATGAAAACGACAAATCAAAATACAAAAAAAGAACAAAAAGTCAATTTTTTTAGAATGGCAAACAAATTATTCGTGTAATCGTGCAAAATATCAGTCTATTACTCTTCAGAAACCTTTTATTTTTGTTCCGCGTCTTTCTCAGTTTTGTTTGACGTAATTTATTTTGGTTGCGATTCCAGCTTTCTCGTTTGCGCTCCCTGACTTTTTTTTGCTTGCAGTTTTGGCACAAACTTGACGTGTGGGCGGGCTGTCCAGGAATGCATTCCCATTGGCTAACTTGTGTTTGACTGACAGCTACGCTCAGCCATTCCCTACTCGGATTCTGGCGGACTGTTTGACGAGTGACCGATCCATTGACGGTAAACAAGGATCGAGTGGACTTCAGCGGCGACTATGATATTGAATTAATTCAACAAAGTGTAACTTCAATATCATAGTCGCCACCGAAGTCCACTCGATCCTTGTTTACCGTCAATGGATCGGTCACTCGTCAAACAGTCCGCCAGAATCCGAGTAGGGAATGGCTGAGCGTAACTGTCAGTCAAACACAAGTTAGCCAATGGGAATGCATTCCTGGACAGCCCGCCCACACGTCAAGTTTGTGCCCCAACTGCAAGCAAAAAGTCAGGGGGCGCAAACGAGAAAGCTGGAATCGCAACCAAAATAAATTACGTCAAACAAAACTGAGAAAGACGCGGAACAAAAATAAAAGGTTTCTGAAGAGTAATAGACTGATATTTTGCACGATTACACGAATAATTTGTTTGCCAGTCTAAAAAAAATTGACTTTTTGTTCTTTTTTGTATTTTCATTTGTCGTTTTCGTTTGATATTTCAAAAGTATTGTATGAACGTTTTGGCACAAAATTGCTTCCATAGGGTTGGGTTCCTGCAGCAGAACTTGAAAAATGTGACAAATAATATCTTAAGTTGGTATATAGGGTGGGGGATATAGAGGATTATTATTATTATTATTATTATTATTATTATTATTATTATTATTAATAATTTGTCATTCTGTTCTGTGCGCATGCATTCTATTCCATCTTAATATATACTAATTTATCATGTTCTGTTCTCTCCTAAGTTATCCTACTCTATTCTCTATTTCTATCCATAATGCATTATACTGTCATTCTTACTCCTGGGTATGACTTTAAACTGCAACTGGTGGTAAGTCTCCGGTCCAAGAGGACTTGAGTATTGGGGAAAGTGGAGTTAGCCCTTAATCACCATTGCTCCCAGATCCGCTCTGACCCGGAGTGGTAGCACCTGCCTGGGTTCCAGCTATGGGTTAAATAGTACATCACCAATAAGGCGCTGGCAGCAGGGTGCTTCTCAGTGTACTGTGGCAGATGAACCCAACAGGGTCAATGGTACACCACCTGATGGCATGCGGAAGAGCCACTCAAATGGCCAACGGATGGCATCACTCGGCAAGTCAGTTGTTACTGTGGGGCAACTTCCATACCCATCAGTCTGTGGCACTTTTGTGCACCACTTGGCAGCAGGTCAGTCTGGAGGTCCAGAGAGGCAACACGATGGGGGCACGACATCATTTGTCTTACTTTACTGTGCAAGGCGCTTCATTAGGAGAGGCGCTCTGGTGCGGGCCTCGCGGCCCATCTGCGCATCCTAATGAAGCAGACGTCATCGCTAGTGACTTTGTTAAACAAATGATTTTTTTCATCACACAAGGACTTGTCCATTTCCTCCATGATGTTTTCGTGTGGTTCAGCCTGTATTGTGTGCAAACGTTTTATTTTATTCTTCTTCTTATTTTTGGACTTTTCTGCACACTGCAGAAAATATCCAAATATCATCAGTTCAGCTCCGAGGTCGTTCTCTCATTCACCATGTTGGCACCTTTAGATAATTTTAAAAATCTGCTGCTTCTCGAGCCCTCAACACATCATCGGATAACTCTGGAGGACATCCTGCTGTGTCCTGGTAAAGTACCATCTTCTGTTCACGCGCAAGAATGTGATAATTCCCTGGGATTTGTGCTCAGGATGGAGGAAAGAGGAATCAGTTGTTCATCTGTGTTACATCAGCGCTCTTTTTAACTCTGTCCTGAAATTCTTTCCAAAATAATCTCCGACTCGGCGTTTCATTCTGTTCCACTTCCTGTTTTGTGAAATCGGCGTGAAAGTTAATGAACATGTCGCTGATTAATTCACTTTTTCTTGCTTTTCAGATTGTATTACTCTGTGTGTCTTATACACGTATTTACTCACCAAACAGACTCGGATCCTCTTTGTGATTCAAGAAAAAAGGGAATAAAACGGCAAGTTATACTGTGGTTTGATAAACTATCTGACAAAAACGTGCATGCGAGCGCACACCGTGCATGTCCGTGTTCGTGATAGTTTAGCTCATTTGCTTAACTTTGCAATCGGGTACAGGTTGTTGGTGGACAAGTCACTCACCTGGGATCCGTGTTTTACATTACATTCTGATCGACTCGAAGCGGTGATCCGTTTCTCCACCATTTTGATAAAGGACCCAATAAAAGGAGGTTGAATATGAAGCTTATTGAGTTCCATTGACTTCGATTCCACTGTTCTTCTGATTTGCATTGCTGACCTTGTAAAGCCGTTCTGCTGTCGCTCAGTGCTGAGTTTCAGATCTTGTCGATTGTTCTGTCCTCTCCATTCCTACTTCCGGCTTCCCGTGTTGTGACATATTACCCGACCCTGCCTTACTGCCACACGTCACCATTTAACGGCGCACCGGAGCGACGCCATGTGTCCGAAGTCGCTCCCTACTCATTATATAGTGAGGACGCCATTTTGTAGTGCTGTCCGAAATCTTAGTGAGGATTATTCCACCCTATATAGTGCACTCAAAGTATCCCACAATGCATCACAAGAAGTAGATGGTCGCTAACCGAAGCAATATATCCCATCATGCATTGCGGTTGCGCTGAAAGAAATCAAATGAAAAGTCTGGAATTTGATTTAATAAAAGGCAGCAGCAAAGAAGAAAGTATTCAGCCTTGATTTAAAATAAACTGAAAGATGCAGGGACTTTGTATTGATTAATGTGGGAAATGCGCTCGGTATAATATGGATTTATCACAAAAATACATGCATGTATTTATTATTTTGAAAACCCACCAGCTGACTGATCTGGCACGTTTTAATTGTGCGACAGTAATGATGTAAATACCAGCGCGACGGACTCGTGTCCGAAAGCGTTCTTTCATTTTGCCAGTGAGCTCACTATATAGTTGTCTGTATAGTAATTCTCTGAGTAGGGAGTAGTGAGTGATTTCGGACACAGGGACTGTGTGGCTTCTCTATTCCGTGTTGTCTTTGTTATTGACGTGATGAAATCCAGAATGCGTCGGTTACGTAGAGCTAAAGCTCGGTTGGTTTTAAGAAATGTGTCGCGAACGTCGAAGCTGGGAAAATTTTGTGGACGAAAGCACTGTGTGGCCAGGTGTGCGTTTCCTCGTCGCAAGCCATGTGTGCCCCAGCAGAGTCAGTTCAGGATGGTTTCCTGTGAGATTGAAACCCTCACACACGCCTTCTCTCAATTAAGTATGATGAAGCCTTTATCCTGACTGTTTAATATGATGTAGATATTCATAGTTGGGGTGTGTGGTGTTTTTTTTTTTTTTTTTTTTAAATAAAGGATATTACTTACTTTCTGATCCTGACTCTAGGTGTATAACGATTCTCCCTATTCATGATTCAGTTTGATTCACAATATTGGTTTCACGATTCGATTTTCCTATGATATTTAAAAAAAATTACATAATGAAAATTTTAATCCCATAAAATGCAGAAAATATTTTCCTTTTTTTATCAACTTAAATATTCCTCTTTTTATATATATTTATTTATATATATATATATATATATATATATATATATATATATATATATAAAAAACCAGCAATAATTATTCACCCACATTTGTAAAGATTGGAGTGAAATATAATAGCCTAGTAACTATTCCTTTTATTAAAAATAAAAAGTTACTAACAAATTTCTTTTCTTCATAAACTTTTATTTTTCTGCCTCCATTTGTCTGTTTGTTTTTTTTAAAGCAGCCTGTAAAAAGAGAGCTCTGATTTCACGTTAAATCTATTTGTACACAAGCACACAACAGCTCTTTCACAATTTGCTTTTTTGTGTGTGTGTTTTCCCACAACAGTAGAGCGGTATTAATTCCACCTACAGTGAAGTCATGTATTCCTGCTATTGTACTGATATTGTCCCTCAGTGCTGTTTAAACAACGCAAGAACAGCAAGGAAAAACTGACACATTTCCCACCCTGTGAACAATAATCGATTCAAATCATCATAAATTCGTATCGTGATTTATGATCGTGTGATGTATCGTTACGTGCCAACCTGATACACCTCTACTGTCTTTATTGCTGTGTTTCAGGTCTCGGCCAGTCGGGTCTTGGCGGAGGGCTGACTTTAGGAGGTTTGCTCTCGTCCTCCACGGCGACTACAGCTCCCGTTGCTCCGGCGCCCAGCGTGGGTTTGGGTGGAGTCGATTTCAGCACATCGTCGGAGAAGAAAAGCGATAAATCATCTGGTGCTCGAGCTGAGTGAGTTTAAAAAAAAACCACACTTTTTTTTTTTATTTTGCTCTGATTGGTCATAATTATTGTAATTTTTTCTTTTTTTTGCTATAGAGACAGTAAAGCACTGAAGGATGAAAACCTGCCTGCTCCTATTTGCCAAGATGTCGACAACTTCCAGTACGTTCCTTGGTTTTTGTCATCAGGTTCAATGTTGTACTAAACCAGGGGTCACCAAACTACGGCCCGCGGGCCAGATCCGGCCCGCCACCCCCCTTTGACCGGCCCCCCAGCCCCTCTGCCCCCCATCACTTGAACCGGCCCTATGAGGCAATCCCCAAAAGTGGTCATGGCCTATTTTTTTAAATTGCTTTTTGGCAAATAATAACATGTCTGCATCTCGTATTTTGTTGATTTTATCAATTAAAATTTATATTTAGTTATAAAATGAACTGTTCATATTTTCCGAATTTTCGTCATATGCTCGCGATCAAGCAGTGACAGGCAGCGCACGCGCAGAGAACTGTCAGTGTTCAGGACAGCAAAATGGCTAGCGGTAAGCGAAAAGCTGACAGAGAGTGCAGAGTTTTTAAAGAACAGTGGACCACCGATTATTTTTTCGTTCAGTGTAAGGACCGTGCAGTTTGTCTTGTATGTAAAGAAAGTGTGCTGGTTTTCAAAGAATATAATCTGCGTCGTCACTATGAAACCCGCCACAAAGAGTATGCTAGTTTGCGAGGGCAAACAAGAGAAGACAGGATTCGGAGGATGAAATGCGGACTGGCTGCACAACAGAATGTATTCCTTCGCCAAACCCAAATCAACCAGGCTGCTGTCCGAGCTAGCTATAAGGTAGCTCACCTACTAGCTACCCATGGAAAGCCGTTTACTGATGGGGACTTTGTTAAAGTACGCATGCTTGCTGTGGCCGAGGAGGTGTGTCCCGACAAGAAGGATGCGCTCTACGCGGTGAGTCTCTCCGCACCTATTATGACCAGGCAAACCGAAGATTTGGGGGACACCGTGTATGACCAGCTGAATGAGAAAGCGTCAGAATTCGAGTTTTTTGCTTTGGCCATGGATGAGAGCAATGACGTGCAGGACACAGCACAACTGCTGTGATCTATTGATCTATTGCTCATATTATTATAATTTCACTGTTTTTTAAAATGTATTTATTTTATAGGCCTATTTATTTGACCTTTATTAAGTGCTGCATACAATTATTATTTATATTATTAATAATATCAGCAAGCCTACCTACAATTTATAAATTTCCACACACCTTTGCCAGTGTCAATCACCTCAAATAGGCAGATGTTTCTTACCTTGACAGCTTTGATATTATTTTTATTAGAAAATAAATGGAATATCAGTGGTATTTCAAATTAAAACAAAGTGTGAAGACTTGATTACTACTTTTGCAAACCACTAGTAAAGATAAACAAATATGTGCCAGGAATCAAGTGTGGATATAGTAGTGTGGATATAGTAGTGTGGATATAGTAGTGTGGATATAGTAGTGGGGGATATAGTAGTGGGGGATATAGTAGTGTGGATATAGTAGTGTGGATATAGTAGTGTGGATATAGTAGTGGGGATATAGTAGTGGGGGATATAGTAGTGTTGATATAGTAGTGGGGATATAGTAGTGGCGATATAGTAGTGGCGATATAGTGGGGATATAGTAGTGGGGATGGCCGTGCCAGGCTAGTAATCTCTACTACACAATGAGGCCTGCTGGTGGTCATATTTGTCTGGGTCATACAATTCTATGTTATATAGCTGACCCGACCCCGGCCCCCATCACAGTCAGGAACAACAGTGTGGCCCCCAGAGAAAAAAGTTTGGTGACCCCTGTACTAAACTTTTCTTATTCTTTAAGGCATTCTTGCAGCTCGCATACTCGACACACACAAAACAAGTTAGTCTTTAAAACCAGCGCCGTTTCTTCCACCACAGAAAAGTAGCTCCTCCCACAGTGTCTTGTTGCTATGCAACAGAAATAATACTGGCCTCAGGATCTGTGTCGGTATCAGATGGATTTCTGAAGGTTCTGAAACTTCTCTTTCTTCGTACTCGTGTGCGTAAGTTGATCACCTGTAAAGCACAAACCACGTTCCTGTCACAGCTCGTTTGTATGTAGCGACACCCACAAAACTCCATAAAAAGTAAAGTACCCAAAGAGCTGGGAGCACGAAATGAGTGATCGGGGTAAAGACTGAACAACAGGAGTGGAAGTGATTTTGACTCGCTTCTACACCAATAATAATAATAAGCAAGCACAAACTCTTCCATCGGCTGAGGTGTGTGTGTGTGTGGTTTACGGCTCTGCTCATATAGACCGACCCGTCCTCTGGTTATACGACACCAATTCTCTTGTCATAAGTGAATGATTAGTTTTATTTGTCTTAATGTACAAGTTTGTACTGGCTCACTTTCTTTCGTTTCGATTTATTTATTTACTTACTTACTTGCTTAAATTAATGCCAATAATACAGTCAAGCCAGAAAGTCTGCACACCCCTTTTACCTTCTCCACATTTTATTACGTTACAGACTTATTCTACAATAGATTGAGTTCATTTTTTGTCACAAAATTCTACACAAAACAGCCCATAATGACAAAGCAGGTTTTTAGACATTTGTGCTAATTTATTAAAAATCAAAATGTAAAATATCATATGTACACAAGTGTGCACACCTTTTGATATGACTCCCGAAAGTGAGCTGAGGTGCATTTAAAAAAAAAAAAGAAACCTTTATTTGGTCACATGCACACTTTAAGCACAGTGAAATTCATCCTCTGCATTTTTAACCCATCTGAAGCAGTGAACACAAGCGCGCACTCTGGTGTGGCTGCCCACTGCTCTGAGCACCCGGGGAGCAGTCAGGGGTTCGGTACCTTGCTCAAGGGCACCTCAGCCCAAGGCCGCCCCACGTTAACCTAACCTGCATGTCTTTGGACTGTGGGGGAAACCGGAGCACCCGGAGGAAACCCACACAGACACGGGGAGAACATGCAAACTCCACACAGAAAGGCCCTCGCCGGCCGCTGGGTTCGAACTTGGAACCTTCTTGCTGTGAGGCGACCGTGCTAACCACTACACCACCGTGCCGCCCAAATGGGCACTATTCCTGGAGGTACTGCAATACCAGGTTGATGCATGGAGCGGAAGAAGCAAGCCCCTCGTCCAGCTACCTGTTTGAAAAATCTGTTTAATACAACGTTCTCATTTAGAGAACATGTCGGATATTAAACTGATAAGAACAGATACTACACTTGATCTTAGCCAAAAGATCAAGTGTAGATTGCCAAAAGATTATTTCCACTGATACTGCTCGAGATGTTTCTACAACTTCATTGGAGTCCACCTGTGGTAAATTCAGTTGATTGGACATGAATGGGGATTGCCAGCACCTGCCTATGTAAGCTCCCACAGTTGACGGTGCATGTCAGAGTGTGAACTCCAAGCCACTCAAAGGAATTATGTGCAGACCTCAGAAACAGGATTGTGTCGAGGCATAGATCTGGAGAAGGGTACAGAAAAAATTGCTGCAGCTTTACAGGTCCCAAAGAGCGCAGTGGCCACCATCATTCGTAAATGGAAGAAGTTTGGAACCACCAAGAATCTTCCTAGACCTGGCCGCCCGGCCAAACTGAGCGATCAGGGAAGACGGGCCTTGGCCAGGAAGGTGAGTAGGAACCTGAGGGTCACTCTGACAGAGCTCCAGCGTATCCTTGTGGAGATGGGAGAACCTTTCAGATGATCAACCATCCAGGCAGCACTCCACAAATCAGGCCTTTATGGTCGAGTGGCCAGACGGAAGCCACTTGTTGTAAAAGGCACATGACGACCCACTTGGAGTTTGCCAAAAGGCACCTAGAGGACTCTCAAACCATGAGAAACAAGATTCTCTGGTCGGATGAAACCAAAATTGAACTTTTTGGCCTGAATACCAAGCATCATGTCTGGAGGAAACCAGGCACCGTTCATCACCTGGCTAATGCCATCCCTACAGTGAAGCATGGCGGTGGCAGCATCATGATGTGGGGATTTTTTTCAGCAGCGGGAACGGGGTGACTAGTCCTGATGGCTGCAGTCATCTTTCCCTCTAAGGACACTGAGATCCTTGAAGAAAACCTTCTCCATAATGCTCTGGACCTCAGACTGGGGCGAAGGCTTGCCTTCCAACATGACAACAACCCGAAGTACACAGCCAAGAGAACAAAGGAGTGGCTTCAGAGAAAGTCTGTGAATGTCCTTGAGTGGCCCAGCCAGAGCCCAGACCTGAATCCAATTGAACATCTGTGGAAGGAGCTGAAAATGGCTGCATCCCGATGCGCCCCATCCAACCTGATGGAGCTTGCAAGGATATGCCAAGAGGAATGGGCAAAAATATCCAGAAACAAGTGTGCCAAGATCGCAGCTTCTTTCCCAAGATGCCTTGAAGCTGTAATTGCTGCCAAAGGTGCATCAACCAAGTATTAGGCTAAGGGTGCGTACAGATATGTAACCCCTAAATAACCTACAGTGGAGGAAATAATTATTTGATCCCTTGCTGATTTTGTAAGTTTGTCCACTGACGAAGAAATGAACTTTCTATTATTTTAATGGTAGGTTTATTTTAACTGTGAGAGACAAAACATCAAAAAGAAAATCCAGAAAATAACTTCATATAAAAGATATAAACTGATTTGCATTTCTTTGAGTGAAATAAGTATTTGAACCCTCTAGCAAACAAGACTTAGTATTTGGTGGCAAAACCCTTGTTGGCAAGCACAGCGGTCAGATGTTTCTTGTAGTTGATGACCAGGTTTGTGCACATGTCAGGAGGAATTTTGGTCCACTCCTCTTTGCAGATCATCTCTAGATCATTAAGGTTTTGAGGCTGTCGCTTCAACTCGGAGCTTCAGCTCCCTCCATAGGTTTTCTATGGGATTAAGGTCCGGAGACTGGCTAGGCCACTCCATGACCTTAATGTGCTTCTTCTTGAGCCACTCCTTTGTTGCCTTGGCTGTATGTTTTGGGTCATTGTCGTGCTGGAAGACCCATCCACGACCCATTTTCAGTGTCCTGGCAGAGGGAAGGAGGTTGTCACTCAGGATTTTACGGTACATGGCCACGTCCATTCTTCCGTTGATGCGGTGAAGTAGTCCTGTGCCCTTAGCAGAGAAACACCCCAAAGCATAATGTTTCCACCTCCATGCTTGACAGTGGGGATGGTGTTCTTTGGGTCATAGTCAGCATTTTTCTTCCTCCAAATATGGCGAGTTGAGTTAATGCCAAAGAGCTCAATTTTGGTCTCATCTGACCACAGCACCTTCTCCCAATCACTCAGAATCATTCAGGTGTTCATTAGCAAACTTCAGACGGGCCTGCATGTGTGCCTTCTTGAGCAGGGGGACCTTGCAGGCACTGCAGGATTTTAATCCATTACGGCGTAATCTGTTACCAATGGTTTTCTTGGTGACTGTGGTCCCAGCTGCCTTAAGATCATTAACAAGCTCCTCCTGTGTAGTTCTAGGCTGATCTCTCACCTTTCTCGTGATCATTGATACCCCACGAGGTGAGATCTTGCGTGGGGCCCCAGACCTAGGTCGATTGATGGTCATTTTGTATTTCTTCCATTTTCGAACTACTGCAGCAACAGTTGTCTCCTTCTCACCCAGCTTCTTGCTTATGGTTTTGTAGCCCAGTCCAGCCTTGTGCAGCTCTACAATCTTGTCTCTGACATCCTTAGACAGCTCTTTGGTCTTGCCCATGTTGGAGAGGTTGGAGTCTGATTGATTGATTGATTGATTCTGTGGACAGGTGTCTTTTATACAGGTGTCAATTTAAGACAACTGTCTTTAATGCAGGTAACGAGTTGATTAGGAGTGTCTAACTGGTCTGTGGGAGCCAGAACTTTTTAATGGTTGGTAGATCAAATACTTATTTCACTCAACGAAATGCAAATCTCATTTCATTATCTCTAGCCGCTTTATCCTGTTCTACAGGGTCGCAGGCAAGCTGGAGCCTATCTCAGCTGACTACGGGCGAAAGGCGGGGTACACCCTGGACAAGTCGCCAGGTCATCACAGGGCTGACACATAGACACAGACAACCATTCACACTCACATTCACACCTACGCTCAATTTAGAGTCACCAGTTAACCTAACCTGCATGTCTTTGGACTGTGGGAGAAACCGGAGCACCCGGAGGAAACCCACGCGGACACGGGGAGAACATGCAAACTCGGCACAAAGGCCCTCGCCGGCCACGGGGCTCGAACCCAGACCTTCTTGCTGTGAGGTGACAGCGCTAATCACTACACCACCGTGCCGCCCGAAATGCAAATCAATTTACAGTTAGGTCCATAAATATTTGGACAGAGACAACATTTTTCTAATTTTGGTTCTGTACATTACCACAATAAATTTTGAACAAAACAATTCAGATGCAGTTGAAGTTCAGACTTTCAGCTTTAATTCAGTGGGTTGAACAAAATGATTTGCATACAAATGTGAGGAACTAAAGCATTTTTTTAAACACAATCCCTTCATTTCAGGGGCTCAAAAGTAATTGGACAAATTAAATAATTGTAAATAAAATGTTCATTTCTAATAATTGATTGAAAACCCTTTGTTGGCAATGACTGCCTGAAGTCTTGAACTCATGGACATCACCAGACGCTGTGTTTCCTCCTTTTTAATGCTCTGCCAGGCCTTTACTGCAGCAGTTTTCAGTTGCTGTTTGTTTGTGGGCCTTTCTGTCTGAAGTTTAGTCTTTAACAAGTGAAATGCATGCTCAATTGGGTTGAGCTCAGGTGACTGACTTGGCCATTCAAGAATATTCCACTTCTTTGCTTTAATAAACTCCTGGGTTGCTTTGGCTTTATGTTTTGGGTTATTGTCCATCTGTATTATGAAACGCCGACCAATCAGTTTGGCTGCATTTGGCTGGATTTGAGCACACAGTATGTCTCTGAATACCTCAGAATTCATCCGGCTGCTTCTGTCCTGTGTCACATCATCAATAAACACTAGTGACCCAGTGCCACTGGCAGCCATGCATGCCCAAGCCAGCACACTGCCTCTGCCGTGTTTTACAGATGATGTGGTATGCTTTGGATCATGAGCTGTACCACGCCTTCACCATACTTTTTTCTTTCCATCATTCTGGTCGAGGTTGATCTTGGTTTCATCTGTCCAAAGAATGTTCTTCCAGAACTGTGCTGGCTTTTTTAGATGTTTTTAGCAAAGTCCAATCTAGCCTTTTTATTCTTGAGGCTTATGAGTGTCTTGCACCATGCAGTGAACCCTCTGTATTTACTTTCATGCAGTCTTCTCTTTCTGGTAGATTTGGATATTGATACGCCTACCTCCTGGAGCGTGTTGTTCACTTGGTTGGCTGTTGTGAAGGGGTTTCTTTTCACCATGGAAATTATTCTGTGATCGTCCACCACTGTTGTCTTCTGTGGGCATCCAGGTCTTTTTGCATTGATGAGTTCACCAGTGCTTGCTGTCTTTCTCAGGATGTACCAAACTGTAGATTTTGCCACTCCTAATATTGTAGCAATTTCTCGGATGGGTTTTTTCTGTTTTCGCAGCTTAAGGATGGCTTGTTTCACCTGCATGGAGAGCTCCTTTGACCGCATGTTTTCTTCACAGCAAACTCTTCCAAATGCAAGCACCACACCTCAAATCAACTCCAGGCCTTTTATCTGCTTAATTGAGAATGACATAATGAAGGAATTGCCCACACCTGCCCATGAAATAGCCTTTGAGTCAATTGTCCAATTACTTTTGGTCCCTTTAAAAACAGGGTGGCACATGTTAAGGAGCTGAAACTCCTAAACCCTTCATCCAGTTTTAATGTGGATACCCTCAAATGAAAGCTGAAAGTCTGGACTTTATGTCCCTGTACATTATATAACTATAACTTGAATATGTTTCAGTAAACAGGTAAAAAAAAAAACAAAATTTGTGTCCGTGTCCAAATATATATGGACCTAACTGTATATATTTTATAAAATGTGATTTTCTTTTTGATATTCTATCTCTCACTGTTAAAATAAACCTACCCTTAAAATTATAGACTGTTCATATTTTTGCCAGTGGGCAAACTTACAAAATCAGCAAGGGATCAAATAATTATTTCCTCCATTGTATTTTTGTCAGTAAAATAAAATAGCATATTTTCTAAAAACTTGTTTCACTTCGTAATTATTGGCGATCATGTGTAGACGTTTGAGACAAATAATGAACTCAATCTGTTGTAGAACAAGTCTGTAATGTAATAAAACATGGAGAAGGTGAAAGGGGTGTGCAGACTTTCTGGCTTGACTGTATAAAATGGCTGGATTTCAGTAAGTGTTCTCGCCGCAGCTCTTGGTCCCTGAACGAGCGAACGAGCAGGAGGATGTTTTTCTTTAAGTCGCTGTGGATCAGGGTGTCTGCTAAATGCTGTAAACATCATAAAAATGTAAACGTCATGAGAGATAATTTACCTTCCAAACAGGGCTTTACATTAGCACCTGCCCACCTGCCAAATGCGGGTAAAATTCGGCTTTGGTGAGTAATGACTTTAGTCCCACTCTAGCTACTTTGGCGGGTGGTTTATTCTGTGGTATGACAATATATTTTAATCGTAGTTTTCTCTGAAGGCATCTGATATAATAAACGCATTGCAATGTAATATTACGCGCCTACAGCTCCCATGAGCACCTGCATAAACATTCTGACAACATGTTAGAATTGTTTTGAACAGGGCTTTTCAAAGTGTGGGGCGTGCCTCCCCTAGGGGGCGCCAGAGTTCTTCGGGGGGGGGCGCACAACGTGAGGAAAAATAAACCAGAATAAGTTACTATCGCGGACATTTAGCGAACTTCAGCTAGCCTTTGCCAGAGACAAAATGGATCGATTTTTAGTACCTAAAGCTACAGTGAGTGAGGAGACAGAGTCTGGGCCAAGCAAAAAAAGAAGAAAGTATGACCACGATTATTTAAAGTTTGGATTTTCATGGACTGGATCTGAAGATGCTCCACTGCCACAGTGTGTTGTCTGCCAAGAGGTGCTAGCTAACGATGCTATGAGATGTTTAAAATGTGTAAAACAAGATGTTTTAAAAAAAGCACAGATGTTTAAAATGTGTTTAAAAAAAAGTTTTTAAAAAGCACAGATGTTTAAAATGTGTAAAAAAAAAAAGGTTTTAAAAAAGCACAGATGTTTAAAATGTGTAAAAAAAAAAAGAGGTTTTAAAAAGCACAGATGTTTAAAATGTATATAAAAAAGAGGTTTTAAAAAAGCCCAGATGTTTTAAAATGTGTAAAAAAGAGGTTTTAAAAATGCACAGATGTTTAAAATGTGTTAAAAAAAGGTTTTTAAAAAGCACAGATGTTTAAAATGTGTAAAAAAAAAGGTTTTAAAAAAGCACAGATGTTTAAAATGTATAAAAAAAGGTTTTAAAAAAGCACAGATGTTTTAAAATGTGTAAAAAAAGAGGTTTTAAAAAAGCACAGATGTTTAAAATGTGTAAAAAAAAGGTTTTAAAAAAGCACAGATGTTTAAAATGTGTAAAAAGGTTTTAAAAAAGCACAGATGTTTAAAATGTATAAAAAAGAGCTTTTAAAAAAGCACATGTTTAAAATGTGTAAAAAAGAGCTTTTAAAAAAGCACATGTTTAAAATGTGTAAAAAAGTGGTTTTAAAAAAGCACAGATGTTTAAAATGTGTAAAAAAGTGGTTTTAAAAAAGCACAGATGTTTAAAATGTGTAAAAAAAAAGGTTTTAAAAAAGCACAGATGTTTAAAATGCGTAAAAAAGGTTTTAAAAAAAGCACAGATGTTTAAAATGTGAAAAAAAAAGGTTTAAAATGTGTAAAAAAAGAGGTTTTAAAAAGCACAGATGTTTAAAATGTGTAAAAAAAAGAGGTTTTTAAAAAGCACAGATGTTTAAAATGTGTAAAAAAAAAAGGTTTTAAAAAAGCACAATGTTTAAAATGTGTAAAAAAAAAGGTTTTTAAAAAGCACAGATGTTTAAAATGTGTAAAAAAGGTTTTTAAAAAAAGCACAGATGTTTAAAATGTGTAAAAAAAAAAAAAAGGTTTAAAATGTGTAAAAAAAAAAGGTTTTAAAAAGCACAGATGTTTAAAATGTGTAAAAAGGTTTTAAAAAAGCACAGATGTATAAAATGTGTAAAGAGGTTTTAAAAAAGCACAGATGTTTAAAATGTGTAAAAAAGAGGTTTTATAAAAGCTCATATGTTTAAAATGTGTAAAAGAAAAAAATGTGTACAACACCCATTTTTTAAAATACGAATGGAACATTAAGTATAGCAACAAGAAAAATTGTAAGGGGGGGGGGGGTGCTGTTGTTTATTTGCTCTCTGAGGGGGGGCTGACTCTCCCACACTTTGAAAACCCCTAGTTTAGAACGTTCGTTAATGGCTCAGATAAAATCAGTTATGCGGTAACCTGCCGTTAATGAACGAAGCAACAAAGTTGCTGACAACTGACAAGCGCACTATGTGGCGGCATATAGCTGGAGTTTCAAACCCTGCTGCTCAGGGAAAAAGGGGCAGAGATGATCAGGGCCGGAGCAGCATTTTAAAATCCCCGAGGTCCGTGATGCGCAAAGCGTGCGCCGAAAATGTTCGACATATTTAAATGAGAGGGGTGAATTACATGCCACACGAGATCTATTCCTGAAATTACTTTTAATGGTGTTTGAACTGAATATCATCAGTTTTGTAAAAAAAAAAAATCATGTGGCAAGAGTAAGAATAATTTAAGCTTGTTTAATGGTTTGATCTGGCCCAAGCAATGAGGACAAAAGATCCCCTAACCATGTAGCCTATGGAACTGAGATACATTAACAATCTGGCATCTGTTATACCTACACACACAAAAAAAAAATTCTGGGAAAAAAATCAGTACACGCCACCATGTTTTAGGCAAAGTTATCCAAGGCAAACATAAGTTGAAACTTTCCACTCTATTGCTTTGGCTTATCGAATGATTTATTTTTAAAATCACAAACAAGGCAGGCTACAACTGCGCTGCTGCACATGTAGTCCAGAGTAAACCTGAAAAGTAAACCCGATCTGCTCAGAGAGTCATATGAGCTCTTCTTTAGCCTCTTTCAAGATATTGAATATAGGGTTTTGATGGCGCATCCTATATGGAAAGCTACTAGAGGCAAAACATGGCCACGTTCACATTACACCACAGGTTCCTGAATGTGTTCCTGAATGCACCATTTTCCCCTGATTCAGCTATAATCAGCTAATTAACTAATTATACAACGGTTCAGTAATATACAGACTCACTAATTTGATTGGCTGAGCAGCGTTCCATTAGTGCCCAGTATAACCGAACTGGGACATTACCCCTTTTCGACCCACAGAGAACGGATTCTGTTCTTGTTCAAAGAATCCTGAATGGAATTGGTTCAAGAACCTGTTCCCTGTTGGTCGAAAAGGCGTACCTACTCATTTGTAAGGGTTTTTTTTTTTTTGGGTAGGCTGTAGCTACGATGTCATCATGTTGTCAGAATCAGTGTAATGCATCTCTCATAACCCGGGACGGAACAGTACCGTTGTGTGTGTGTGTGTGTGTATTATTTACCAGCTGGGGGGTCCGTATCGTGAAATACCATGACCGAGGTCTTGAAAATACTGACTGAGGCCTCTGGGCCGAGGTCACGGTATTTCACGATACGGACCAACCTTAAGCTGGGAAATAATATATTTTATTTTTTCATCTCATCTCATTATCTCTAGCCGCTTTATCCTGTTCTACAGGGTCGCAGGCAAGCTGGAGCCTATCCCAGCTGACTACGAAGTTCGAAAATGTAAATTTAACAGCTTCATGAAAGTGCGCTGATGGTTACCATGGAAACCCCGTGTCTCCTGCACTGCGTTCCTCCCCCAAGTCGCGCGTGCGCGCTCATTCGCTTTTGTGTTCTTGGTCTCAGAGCCGCGCGCACCAAACAGAGACAGAATCAACGTTTAACATCATGAACAATGCACTTTTTATGGAGACGTTTTAATGTTATTCTTTTTTTTTTTTTTTTTTTTATCCAGTTGAATATTTAGCATACATATGTATTTTCAGCTCTTAAAAATGACCGAGGTCCGGACCGCGGGGGCCTCAGAGCTGGCTGCGGCCATGGAAGATAAGACAGTTCAATGACAAATGGAAGTTCGGGTGAGATTGGCTAGTTCATAGCAAAACCAAAAATACCCTGTACTGTGAAGACTGTAGAAAGTCTGGCAAAGACAGGCACCAGTAATTTTAAACTCGAAACTATAAAGGACCACGAAAAGTCAAATGCACTCATCAGTACTATTACATCAAAACCGGCAAAGACGGCTGGTCACTACAGGACAGCATTGCTTTCAGTCCCTGGCTGAACTGGAGAGGATGGAGCTGCTGTTTAGAAACGTTCACGCGATTGTAAAGAAGTTGATCCTGCCCCAGCTATCAACTTATGGCCTGCTGGAAGCCTCAGGTCACGAAGACCATTTTTCATGGACCATTCAGACTCATCTGATGATGAATGTAATGAGGACATTTAATGTCTCTCTCTACACATGTTCACACACAATTAATAGATGATACATAATAATACTTGATAATACACAATACTTGCATATCAAAACATCAAATGTTTTTCAATGATGAATGCTTTGAATTGGATTTTTAATATTAGAATCAGTTCAGTTGTACTGAATGTTATTTTTCATATTATACGATATTCCATATTGTAAGGGGCTTGAATTTGAGTTCAGTAAACAGAATACTCTGTTTATATGTTTGTCTGAACTGGTTGCATGTTTTCATCTAGGGAGCGACCTTAACAGCACTGAGTATTGAGTGCTACTGTAGAGATGCATTATACGCTGCCATTCATAATTAAATCTAGATCTTCCGAACTTTAACGTATCATGGTGAATAAAAAACTTCAATTTCCTGGCATCAAAATTGTGGCGAGTGAAAAGGCTGAATGGCTAGTGACTCGGGAAAACCACTAGCCACAGTGGCCGGTGAGCAAAAAAGTTAATGTAAAGCCCTGCTTCTAAAGTACATTCAAGATATAAAAGTGCAGTAATCCGTGCTGCTGATACGAGTTGAAGTCAGTCGAGTCGAGGTTTACATTAGTTCGTCGTCTTGTATGAAAATTTACACTCGAGTAGGTTCTGAACACCAAATCCTTTGACGCTCGTATGAATGATTTGTGAGCAAATCTGTTTGTATCCAGTGTTTTTATTCTTTATTGTTGCATTCGTTTTTCTTCTTTTTGTTTAAATACCCAAGCAACAGAAAATTACTCCGATTCAGCTGAAATGAGAAATGACCCATTCGAGTTTTCCTGAAACTGTTTTTGCAGGAAGTTTGTCAAGGAGCAGAAACAGGTTCAGGAGGAGATCAGCCGCATGTCCTCGAAAGCCATGCTGAAGGTGCAGGACGACATCAAGAGCCTGAAGCAGCTGCTGTCCGTCAGCGCCAGCGGGCTGCAGAGGAACGCCCTCTCTATAGACAAGCTCAAGATGGAGACGGCGCAGGTACAGAGAGGACACGCCCGTGTTTACTGCTGAACTCCGACATAAAGAGAAACAAATGTTTAATGTCCGGCTTTTTCCTCCTGAGGCATACCTGAAAATGCCGTAAATTGTGTTTGTTTATACACAAGGCCGCTTGTATAGGGATGACGAATTTCCATTTCAGAACATTTCCAGTTCTGTTTTTCTTCCGTTTCTGTAATAAGAGATGGGAAAAGTTTCCATGTCCTGATTGATACAGTTTTGGAGTTTTGAAATCCATAAAAACAAAACTTGAGCAATAACTTTTTTTTCTTTTTTTATTCAATTTCTACTAGGGCTGTGCGATATGGGAAAAAATGAATATCCCGATACATTTTCTCCATTTCACGATATACGATATATATCTCGATATATTTAAATCTCCTCTAAAGGACCCTATGAAATCTAACTTTTACTCTTTACTGTTTTCACTACAATCCCTGCAGATTAAATAACATTCTTGGTTAACTTTACAGGTGGTTTTCAACAACACATTTTACATTTTCATGTTGGTGATTAATCACAATTGAGTTGAAATAAGACTATTTTTATTCAACAAAGATGTGGCACAAACTGCAAAAACAATCTTGAAAATTGCAACAAAGGGGCCGTACAATACAGAGCTGCTCAGAGCTCAAACCAATAAAGTGCAAGCTCAACACTGAGAAAGACATTTAGCCTAAATAAGAAAAGTGCTCATTCATTAAATTATTTAAAAAATAGATCTCCAAGCTATTAACCTGACTACTGCAGGGGTGATAGCGTTCCGGCGCCGCGCCGGATTTCCGGCGTACCGTGGCTGGGGAAAAAAAAAATCTAGTTCGCCCATTGTCCTGTGTCATTCTGAGATGCGCAGATAGACAGTAAAGGGAATTCGCATGATATGGAACTAGTGGGGAAAAAAGTGCCTTTTCCCACTAGTTCCATATCATGCGAATTCCCTTTACTGTCTATCTGCGCATCTCAGAATGACACAGGACAATGGGCGAACTAGATTTTTTTTTTTTTTCCCCAGCCACGGTACGCCGGAAATCCGGCGCGGCGCCGGAACGCTATCACCCCTGCTACTGAGAACCACTGGAACATTCACAATAGAGAGAGAGATTGAGGGAGAGAAGAGAGAGATCTGCAAAACATCATTTTTCTCTTTGCACACTTTTGAACTGAATGTTTTCTGGCTCTGCCTCTCAGATGTGTATAATTCCGGCTGCTGCCTTTCTTGATGACAGGGTTTTTTTGCACACTTTACAAACTGGCATTTGCTGTTCCACATCCTCCTCGCGATATCCCAAAAAATGCCAGATGACTGACCCCTTACTAGTTCTTTTAGGAACCAATTCGTCCGCTTCCATTTTTAATTTGTCGCTGAAATTGACAGAGCTTACACAGTAGCCTATGCAGCACCAGCGATTGCACGAACTGAGTCAGCGCTGTTAACCGAAACTAGAAAATCTTCCCGCCGGCAGTGTTGCCAGATACTGCTGACGTTTTCCAGCCCAAAATATGTTCAAAACCCGCCAAAACGCACTTAAAACCGCCCAATCTGGCAACACAACCGAAACTAGAAAATCTTCCCGGAAGTTCCTTTCAGCACCGAGATGTCACCCGGGATTGGTTGGCAAGTGCATGACGTTATTGTTTTCTTTACCCTTAGGCAGCCTCTCACGTTACTGCCTGGGGGACAGGGAGAAAACCACCGGGAAATGTTTTAAACAAACACAAAACGAACGCAAGTCGAAAGATGACCATAAAATACTCCATAGTTACGATATAATAATTTTATGTATCGCACACAGAATTTTCGGCGATATATCGAGTATATTCGATATATCGCACAGCCCTAATTTCTACATAATTATTGACTTTCAGGTTCAAATTAGGAAAGCGAGAGAGAGAAGTTGAAATGTGTGGTATCACCTCCGCTGAAAGACATCACAATGAAATAAGAGGTCATGTGCATGATGAAAGGTCACCGTAAATTCACAATCCCTGTGTCCAAAATCGTTCACTACTCACTATCTAGGGAATTACTCTATAGAGGACTATATAGTGAGCTCATTGGTAAAATGAAAGAACGCTTTCAGACACTAGTCCGTCGCGCTGGTATTTACATCATTACTGTCGCACAATTAAAACGTGCCAGATCAGTCAGCTGGTGGGTTTTCAAAATAATAAATACATGCATGTATTTGTGTGATAAATCCATATCGTACTGAGCGCATTTCCCACATTAATCAATACAAAGTAGCTGCATCTTTCAGTTCTTTTAAATCAAGGCTGAATCCTTTCTTCTTTGCTGCTGCCTTTTATTAAATCAAATTTCAGACTTTTAATTTGATTTCTTTCAGCGCAACCGCAATGCATGATGGGATATATTGCTTGGTTAGTAACTACCAGTTGTACACTACTTGTCGTGATGCATTGTGGGATACTTTGAGTGCACTATATAGGGTGTAAATAATCCTCACTAAGGTTTCGGACAGCACGACAAAATGGCGTCCTCGCTATATAGTGAGTAGGGAGCGATTTCCGACACAGGGAGAGTACTCAAGTCACAGAAATGGCAATGAACACGAACTGATAACCTGGTGAGGAAACAGACGGGAGACCGATTCAGCAGGATTCACCCAGACCGAGCCTTAATATCACCACTGGACATCAGTATTGTGATTTCCAGGGTCAGGCGTTCCCATTTATAATCCCCACGTCTTTATTTAAAATCCAATGAACATAAGCCCTTGTCATTTACAACGTGGCGGGACGTTGATGGTTCAACAACCCGGTTTACACCGAGATTCAATTTATTTTTCTCATCTCATTATCTGTAGCCGCTTTATCCTTCTACAGGGTCGCAGGCAAGCTGGAGCCTATCCCAGCTGACTATGGGTGAAAGGCGGGGTACACCCTGGACAAGTCGCCAGGTCATCACAGGGCTGACACACAGACACAGACAACCATTCACACTCACATTCACACCTACTGTCAATTTAGAGTCACCAGTTAACCTAACCTGCATGTCTTTGGACTGTGGGGGAAACCGGAGCACCCGGAGGAAACCCACGGGGAGAACATGCAAACTCCACACGGAAAGGCCCTCGCCGGCCACGGGGCTCGAACCCAGGACCTTCTTGCTGTGAGGCGACAGCGCTAACCACTACACCACCGTGCCCAATTTATTTTTGTTAAGAAAAAAAATCCCTCAGTGTTTAGCTGCGTGGATTAAATTTCCCAGGTTTTGAAACCGGATACCGACACAAACCTGTTTTCTGTTTCAGAGAAGCGATTCCACAGTTTCTGGGAGGGTTTTCTGTGATTGCAGAAAATCATTTTCCCTACTGATAATAATTGAAAATTTCACAAATTTTTTGTTTGTTTTTTAACTGAATACTGTTAGTGTGCAAGAATACTTTTTTTTTTTTTTTTTTTTAATTTGTCCGATTCAGTATCGCTCTTTCAGGCTAAAATGGGGGGGCTGTTTGGGGTTTGTTTCCCGTCCCCCTTTTCTTTTTTTTTCTTCTGCTATGGTTCAAACTGAGCCAGAGTTAAACAGACGACTCTGACTCATATTACAGGCGATTACTAGTCCCCCTTTTAGATGTCACGCTCTTGGGTAACTTTTGCTGTATAGTATTTCATATCTCATTCCTACTGAATCGGGGCTGAGTCACATCGGATTGAATCAAATCATGAGAATCGAATCGAGGCATCTGTGCTGATATCCAGCCCAACTCAGTAAAAAGAAGCGCTTAAGAAACACACTAAATACAAAAGGAGCAAAAAACTACTATATTCCACTGATCAGTAATAATTTTTTAATATATGCGTAAGTACATAATAATAATCCTTTTTTTTTTTTTTTGTGGAGTGCGATAATGGTGTTACACTTGTATAATTTTTGGCTAAAATCCATGTCCGACTGTTTGGATGATTGATTCATGTGAATTTAAATCTGATTTATATTTAGACTATGAATGCAAACCGCGTATAACACTGTGGTGCTAACGTCAGGAACAAAACTCTCCGATGCTAATTTTATTTCCATCCATAGTTGAGAGTTTTGTCTCAGAGCTGTATTTCTTGATGAATAAATAGAAATTCGTGCAGCACGGCAAAATAATTCTCACAGATCTGGGTCGTGGAAACAAAAATAATAAGGCTCTGTTTTGACAAAGCCGTGAGAGATGTGAGAAACGTGAATGAGTGAGTGTTCACGGCTGCGTTTTCACACCCTGCTGAGATTCAGAGAGAAGTGACAAGTCTAAAAATATTTTGTGAACACGCCGCCATGTGATTAGAAACAACACTTTATCTGACTTTTTCTTCACCGTGTCCCAGTCGAGACCAAGGTGTTTTCAGTAACGTGTTCGTTTTTCGAAAAGCTGTCCTGAGGGATTCGTCACACGCTGACTGCGTTACCCTCAAACGTCAGAGCGGCGTTTTCCTGTCCCGTACCCTTCTCCTCACTCAGTGCTGACGGTGTTTTTGCCCCCTGTAGGAGCTGAAGAACGCTGACATCGCGCTGAGGACCCAGAAAACTCCTCCTGGACTGCAGCATGAGAACACAGCCCCCTCGGAGTGAGTACCGGCATTCAGCATGATCACTGTCGATCAGAAAGATCCGAAAATATCCATAAAGTCCCAGATCAGCCTCGTAACAGATCATTTAAACGTGTATAAAGTTATAAAGGGAAATGATTTTTAAATCCTTTGAAGAAACCTGGCACATTTGAGAAGTGTGTGTTTGGGGGTGATATAAATCATGACTGTTATTTTGATCTTTTCTGTCATATATAAATAATAAATAATGTTCTATTACTAGTGTAGTTTAACGAAGAAAAAAAGGTCTTGGATATCACAATGAGTCAAGGACTCTGATATTGGGGCGGGGCTTAGCTGTGATGTAATGCACAGTAGAGCCCTGCACTCCCGCGGGAGTCCCGCGGGACCCGACGCAAAGCAGTGCGGCGCGGGACAAATTTTGAAAGCTCATTGCGGGCGGGGGGGGGGGGGGGGGGGGGGAGTGCACAATGCGGGCGCGGGCGGGAGAGGTGATGAGCTGCAGTCCCGCTAACTAAAAACGTGTTTACAATAAAATTTTATAAATTATTAATTTATGTCTATCATATATAATTTGTGCTGGATATTTTATTTGGCATTAATAAAAACATTTTAAGATGCCTAAATTTGCGGATGTGGTCTAATCTCGCGTACGTTTCCGATTCCTTTCCGCTCTTCCGTGTTTAAGATCTCCGATCATGGCAGAAGAGCAGAGCTCCTCTAGTGAAGCTCACAGTGCTTCAGAAGTAAGTGCTGCTTTAAAAAGAGGTACATTTACCGTTAAAAAGTCAAGAGTATTAGTCCTAAGTATTAAAAAAAGTATTAAAAAGTATTAACTAGTATTAAAAAGGACTGTGTATCGCACAGATTGTTCAATTTAAAGCGAGAAATAGACAGTGTATAATCTGAGGAGCTGGTTGTGGTTGCGCAGCACTTCATATGAGAGGAGAATGAAATCGCGGTTGGAATCATAACGCCACAGACTCGGGAGTGCGAGTGCGCAAAGCGAGAGCTGTCAATCAAAGCGAGAGCTGTCAATCAAAGCGAGAGCTGTCAATCAAAGCGAGAGCTGTCAGTCATGAGCGCATGCAGCGCTCAACTTGGAATGTGTCAGCAGAATGTCAGAGTCTAAGCAATAAACTTACAATAAATGAAGGATCGGTCAGTGGAGAGCTCAGCTAAGCTCAGCATGTTTAATTCCCCAAGCCAATGACAAGAACTTTCATGAGAAATAACGCGAACGTCTGCATCATGCGGGATTTGCGGGCGGGAGCGGGACAAAATATGGCAGGCGCGGGCGGGAGCGGGACTGAAAATCATAATTCTTTGCGGGAGCGGGCGGGAGCGGGACTGCACAATGCGGGAGCGGGACTGAAAATTCTGTCCCGCGCAGACCTCTAATGCACAGTATGATTAAGAGATGATCTCAATTTGAGACGCAGTTCATGACGATGATATCAGAAAGTTTTAAGCATTATAAAGGTTATCTAGTGTAATGGAACTGTGTGTGTGTGTGTGTGTGTGTGTAGTTATTTCCGGGCTCTGGTGGAGCAGTTCGAGGTGCAGTTACAGCAGTACCGCCAGCAGATCGAAGAACTAGAGAACCATCTGACCACGCAGAGCAGCGGTTCTCACATCACTCCTCAAGGTAGTACGACTCCAAAAGTTAATGCACCCCTCTTCAAACCTTCACAGCATTTGAATCAGTTAAAGGCTTCAGTGGATTTTTTATTTATTTTTATTATTATTATTTTTTTATTTCTGATTTACCGAACTGGACTGATGTTCACTCCTCTGTGTGTACAGATCTGTCTCTGGCCATGCAGAAGCTCTACCAGACGTTTGTAGCTCTGGCTGCACAACTGCAAGCTGTTCATGAGAATGTAAAGGTATACGTGTGTTCCAAATCACCTGAAACGCCATAAGTGTTCAAAAATCTGATGCGTCATTTAAATTCCCACTTTCGAAATCGTGATTCCAGCAACACGGACGGTCATAATAATTTAGTATAAATACACAGGTGATTTATAGGAAATCGAGCGTGCTGATTGGTCAGGAGATTCGGACTATTTCTCGATAACCATCTCGAGTGACTCGGCAAAATGGTTTCCAACCGCTTCGTCGCTGTAAGTGAGGAAGACTTACAGATGATGAAAGAAAATGTTGCTAAAGATGCTCCGAAGTTTGGTCTAAAAGTATTCAAAGGTAAGGTGGAGTTGGGATTTATTTTATGTGATTCGGCATAGAGAAGTGACAGTTATCCACCTCAGGCTCAGTGAATATCGGTGACTAATGAATAATATTGGCTGGCGTTGGGGCGGCATGGTGGTGTAGTGGTTAGCGCTGTCGCCTCACAGCAAGAAGGTCCGGGTTCGAGCCCCGTGGCCGGCGAGGGCCTTTCTGTGTGGAGTTTGCATGTTCTCCCCGTGTCCGCGTGGGTTTCCTCCGGGTGCTCCGGTTTCCCCCACAGTCCAAAGACATGCAGGTTAGGTTAACTGGTGACTCTAAATTGAGCGTAGGTGTGAATGGTTTGTGTCAGCCCTGCGATGACCTGGCGACTTGTCCAGGGTGTACCCCGCCTCTCACCCATAGTCAGCTGGGATAGGCTCCAGCTCGCCTGCGACCCTGTAGGACAGGATAAGCGGCTACAGAGGATGGATGGATGGCGTTGAGTGGTATCTCATCTCATTATCTGTAGCCGCTTTATCCTTCTACAGGGTCGCAGGCAAGCTGGAGCCTATCCCAGCTGACTACGGGCGAGAGGCGGGGTACACCCTGGACAAGTCGCCAGGTCATCACAGGGCTGACACATAGGCACAGACAACCATTCACACTCACATTCACACCTACGGTCAATTTAGAGTCACCAGTTAACCTAACCTGCATGTCTTTGGACTGTGGGGGAAACCGGAGCACCCAGAGGAAACACACGCGGACACGGGGAGAACATGCAAACTCCGCACAGAAAGGCCCTCGCCGGCCACGGGGCTCGAACCCGGACCTTCTTGCTGTGAGGCGACAGCGCTAACCACTACAGCGTTGAGTGTTATATCAGATATATTTCATTCAGCTAGCATGATATTGAACGAGTTGAAGACGAGTAGCTGAATGGAATATATCTGATATACCATGGAAAAAGCCGGCCAATATTATTATTATTATTATTATTATTATTATTATACATACGCATTCTCTTCATATCAGCATTCTCAAAGGCCAACATGAGCTTAGTCGCGACTCGGTGCTGTTAGCGCGGCAGTCCAGTTACCTTCTAGCTGGTGTAGCATTCAGCACTAGTGTTAGCGAAGGCCAGCGCGAGCTTACCCGCGCCTCAGTGCTGTTAGTGCAGCAGTGCAATTACCTTCCAGCCGGTGTACTGTTGGTGAAGGCTGACGCTAGCGCGGTCAGGCCGAATATTATTATTAATTTCCATGTGTAATTTACTTCGTTACTTTTAAAATCAACATCAACACCTACACACAACGGAGCGACCTGGCAGCCAAAATTCTCTCAAAATCTTCTGCTTTTAATGAAGCAAACTTCCCGGCCATATTTGTTTACAGTCGGTCAGTCACTCACTAGCGCGGAAGTTCTGCATCTCCGATGTGTCTCTTTTTCGATGTCCGCTGGTCTGTTTTTCTCTTGTAAATATGCATGAAGAATATCTAAAGTTTTGGTAGCCTTTCGGGTGTTCAGCGCATCTTTAGTTTCCGTTTTCAGTATATTTATTTACTGCTTAAACCGAGCACTGAATTAACCCCGTCTCCTCTCTCTCCCGGCTGACAAAGAAATGATTGTGCGCACGCGAAGCAAAAAAGTTTTTTCATTGGCTCTTCGCATGAGCTCCGATGTGTGACGCCATGTTGTCTTGACAACATGCAATATTATAACAGTATTGCACGCTCATTCTCCAGTGGCCCGTGTGTGTAATAATCACCGATAATGATAGTGAAGCACTTTTATTTAAAGGAGTACGCCACCCCCAGGTGAAATTGAGTCAGTCCCTGCAGTCCCTAGAGTTGGATGAGTGAGCCAAAGCGTTTTGTAGCCGACCCAGCCATTGTCCTGATCTATAAACGCCCCGGTTAGCTTTAGCTTAGCGTAGTCGCTGTAATCCGGCGTGTCCAGCTAGCATTGTCGTTGCAAAAGTGAATTAAATAACTCAAGATTTTTTATAATTATTTCTCATGACCTGTACATTCACATCGAGTACACATATCAATGCAAATTAACACGAAGGGATTTACTAGACCGATTTATATTTGGAACTATTTTCGGCCACAGCACAGGCAAAGCACCGCTGCAGGCGCAAAGACACCACGCAGCGCCTGAAAACCCTCCGGGTGGTGTCTTTGCGCCTGCAGCGGTGCTTTGCCTGTGCTGTGGCCGAAAATAGTTCCAGATATAAATCGGTCTAGTAAATCCCTTCGTGTTAATTTGCATTGATATGTGTACTCGATGTGAATGTACAGGTCATGAGAAATAATTATAAAAAATCTTGAGTTATTTAATTCACTTTTGCAACGACAATGCTAGCTGGACACGCTGGATTACAGCGACTACGCTAAGCTAAGCTAACCGGGGCGTTTATAGATCAGGACAATGGCTGGGTCGGCTACAAAACGCTTTGGCTCACTCATCCAACTCTAGGGACTGACTCAATTTTATCTGGGGGTGGCGCACTCCTTTAAAAAAAGAACGAAAAAATTATGTACAGAAAAGCATGATTTGTATAAAACCACGTAACAAAAAATACAATCATATTATATAAATGTTTTCAATTCCAGTCTTTTCAACTGAATCAATGTTTGTTGCTAGTGTGATTCATCCATAATGATGAATTTCAGATTTTTTTTTTTTTTTTAAATTGTGACTCCTGGTCACTGCTCTTAGGTTACACCCTTTTTTGACTCCCACCCCCTCACTGACCGACTCTTCTGCCCCTTCAGGTGTTAAAGCACCAGTACCTGAGCTACAGAAGAGCTTTCCTGGACGACACCACGGACGTGTTCGAGTCGAAGCGAAGCACCGCCCGGAAACTGCAGAGCACTCCGAGAGTCACCACCGGCCCTACACCCTTTGGCGCCGTCCCAAACGCCGCCGCTGTGGCCATGGCTGCCACACTTACACAGCAGCAGCAGCCTGCTCCAGGTCTGACCGCCTTCAAGTTCTAAGACCTCTAACTGACCTCTAGGCTGTGAGGGAGCGAGAGAGAGAGAGTTAAATCCAGTCAGAGTGAAAATGATAAAGGTGTAAACCAGCGTCGTGTCTCTGGCGTATAGTTTTCTTCACTGTATTCTGACTTTTCTTTCTTTCCTTTTCTGAAGAATCATCACTTACGATGGAACGAACACAAGTCTACACTTTTTTTTTCTTTATTTCACATTTAAATGAAAGCAAAAGAGATTAAACTGCACTGTCTTTGTATTTAATTTTTATTTCAAGAAAAAAACCAAACAACTAATCCATAATCCTCGATAACAGGGTCCTTACATTACAGGGTCCTCGGTATAACGTTGTGATTAAAAGGTGCTCGCTTGGCACTGGTGCAGATACTAATCCCAAAACAATACAGACGTTGCCTTTCACAATCTTTATACTCTCAATCAAATATCAGTGAGGTGGCTTTGTTTGGGGTTTTTTTTTTTTTCTTTATAATCAAGGTTTTAATTAATGGATAACTACTAAATCAAGGTTTTGGCGTGTTTAGGTAGTGAGTGATGTTAACAGCACTTATGTAGCGATCTTAATACGATTCTCCGACTCATGAACACGTCGTCTTTCATCCGAAAATCGTTTACGATCGAGCGCGGGTGGCTGAGCGAGGCGTTTCCGAGAGTCGAAGAAACGCCACGTGTTCTGGCTGATGGTCGTGTGTTAATTAAGCAGCCGCCTTGCGTGAACCTAAGACACAAGGAAAGCACATCACTTGAAAATCAGGCGACATGGCGGAAATATTAACAAGGTTATTCGCAATATTCAGGGTTTGCTGTTGGGTTTTTTTTTCTCCGCCACAGAGAAAAAGGAGGAAAAAAAAGAAATGACTGATGTAATCTTTTTAATTAAATAAGCAAAAACAGGGAGACGGTGTTGGTGCAAAAAAAAAAAAAAAATTGTTTAGCCTTTACTGCCGTGATGTTATCAGCGTGCGACGACTCCCATAAACAGTCCTCTCGTTGTTTTTTGTCAGTGCAGAACAATACTGAAGCTGCGTTCACACTGCGCACACACACTTAGTGTTTAACAACAAACATTAGATCATTTAGCAAAATATTGCCCAACCCCCAAGCGGCTCGGCAGCAGGACGCGCACACTGATGATGTCCCAGGACAGTTAAGAGATATCGTCGCCCTTCAGTTCGTTATGACCACATGACCTGACTGGTTCAAGACTGTTCTTTATTTACTTCTTAGAGCCAGGAATATTATTATTATTATTAATATTAATATATTGTATTTTAGTCTGTGCTGATCCCGATGTTACGGATATTTATAAATCAGTTAGTGGTCATTTTTAAAACATTTCAGTTGCGATAAAACACCATGAATAAGCATCAATAATAAATGCTTCATAAATTTATTTTTTAATATTTAGTCAAATTCTGTTCTGTTTAGTCAGTGAAATTTATTATTATTATTATTATTATTCAGTGTTTTTTTTTTTTTTTTTAAATATATAAATGTTTTATTTTCTTCGATTTATAACAATGATTCCAATATGATGTGCCATGATGGATTTGATCCAGTAATTTTGGACGAAATGAATGTGATGAACCTATTGGGATATGTTTTACACACACACACACACACACACACACAGTACTAACACTTTTAGACGTGTGAATTATTTTAGATATGAAATATTTTGCCTATGCATTTTTCTACTGATTTACAGGATGTTAGTGTTTTGAATACAGTATTTTCTTTAAACACACACACACGTGTTTCTAGTTGCACTTTTTTTTTTTCTTCATCTTGTTCATCCTTTGATGGTAGCCATAGTAACCATCATGGTGTCCCCCTAACGATGATAACCGGTTACGGATGCGAGGAACGATTTGATAGTCCAGGATAATTACAGCTCTCTGTAATCACAGCTTTTGGAATGTTTAATTTTCTGACTAGGGTTGAAAAAACGCGTGCGTGCGCACCACACACTCTGTCTCTCTGTCTCTCTCTCTCACCGCTAACTGAATCTTGGCTCAACTCGTGCATCATCGTAAACAGCGGTGTAGGAGACGAAGCGAGTGTGTTCGAGCGGATGTTTGAGCCTCTCTGATCCTATTTCCTGTTAACAGCTAAACAGTAGCACGTTTAGCGTGTGTGTGCTAACACTAATCTGCATAAGAGCCAGATGGGCTGAAGCTTTTTGTCACGCGGCTGGACGAGTGCCTGCTGCGTGTCTGATGCTCTTTGTACTTGATTAGATGACCCTTTTTTTTTTTTTCCCCCCCTTTTTCGGTCTTCCTTATTATTTTATTAATTACAAAACAATCAGTTTGAAGTTTGAGCATATGGAGAACATTTAAAAAAAAAAAGTGTAAAGGAATAAGCAGTGTTTCTGTGTGTCGTAGGGATTCTGTACGGGCTGTAGTTATTTTCTTTTACAAAATATTGAATCGTTGTATGAAGGGACGCATCGATCCCGAAATGAGTAAACCTACTAATTATTAATTGATCAAAATCACAGAACGGTTCTTTGAGAGTTTTGCATTTCAAGGCTTTAAAGATTCCTATTTGTGTAAAATGGCTGCCACATGTAGCCTGTGGTCATTTGGAGCGTTTTCTTGTGCGTGAAAGTAACAAGCCATGCCCTCGTGTACAGCACCATGTGACGGCATCAGCAGCTGAATAAACAAAGGGTACAAGCGTTGTCCTGCACAAACCGCACCATTATGTCGACTTTTTCTTTTGTATACTGTTAAGTACTTGCACGAACTGGTTTTCCTGTTACAGTTTGCATTTTAATTTGAAAAACCTCTTGAGACGAGTATCAGTCGTCTTGGTAAATGTTTTTAAACGTATGGCGAGGATTTTCGATTTGAGATCACGCAGATCATGACGACAATCACGACGACAGCAGGAAATTTTGAAGTGAGAGAAAAGGAGAGAGAGAGGGAGCGCGTATCAGCCTGTTTAATGTCGCCGTGCCTATGGTAAATCTCTAAACGTTACAATTTGATTTGGAAACAAGATGGACGGAGCCATTTTGGCTTTGTTGCTTTCTGGACGTATGTAAGATGCACAAACGAACATGTGAAGGAAAAATAATGCTCATGAAGGTGAAGTTAGTTAGTTTGCACGTCACAGCGTTTGACCTGTAACTGAGCACGAGGTCGGCCCGCGCAGAGAGCGTGAAAAATGAGCGCAAGATCCTTGAGTTGCGTAAGCGATGTGTAAAAGGACTTGGAGTGCTCAGTGCTTGCTGAACTGCACTGCTCTCAATATCTCTCTCTCTCCTCTGCACACTCCAACACGGCACAAAGCCAAGAATTTCACCGGTTATCTTGATTTGGATCGAGGCATCAGTATAGTCATGCTGTTAGAGATCTGCTCTGTGACGAGTCCTGGAGAAACGTTGGCATGATTCCATGTCGTACCTTTTTTTTTTTTTTGTGAAGGTGTACGCTAGGATTACATCACACCGTTTCACCTCTAACGATTAAATAAGCGACGTGTCGGACAAATTCCTGACCGCAGTGTCCGTATCGATGCATCCCTGTTTGTCAGAACCGTCAGTGCTTGGAGTTTGAGCCTTTTTTTTTTAAATTTGTGCCTTTAAACCTTGATCGCATTTCATCCTAAACTAGAAGGAAAAAGGACCGCCCACTTTTTCTTCCACACACGACCACATCAGTGTAAGCGACAGGACGCGTGGCGTTTCTGAGGTTTTTATAGAAACCTTTGGTTCGTTTTAGTTCCGTCTTTAAGGGCTACAGTGTTCTCGCTCACCACGTGAAGGGCGAGGAATTTAAAAATAACGCTGCTCCATGGACAGGATGTGAATTATTGTGCCAAGATATTCAGTATTTAGCGATGCAGAATTGAAACGTTGGTCTTGTCGTTAAACAGCTGCTAATCTGGACATCGGTCCAACATCCATTTCTCTCTCTGCTTAGTTCTCTTTCTTTTTGTGTACACTGAGGAAAAAGTTATTAAAGGAATATAGTTAGTTTTTTGTTTCTATTTTTATCAGACATCTAGTTTTTGGGTTTGTTTACCTGACATGTTTCGACGTACGACTGTCGTCTTCCTCAGAGTGTCACCGGATGTTATTGGTGACGCATCTTTTATCAGCTGATGTTTCCGAAGGCGTGGCCTTCCTGTCTGGATTGACAGGTCGGTCACGCCTTCTACTGTCAGTTCGTCCCCTGCAAGATGGCACTCCAGGTATGGGAGAGCATGTATGCTCCCTCATCTCGGTTGATGGTCCTCGGGCTTCGCTTACGGATCTCCATGGCCTCCCTGATCCAGCGCTGATGTTTATTATCTTCTGTACATGCTCTCCCATACCTGGAGTGCCATCTTGCAGGGGACGAACTGACAGTAGAAGGCGTGACCGACCTGTCAATCCAGACAGGAAGGCCACGCCTTCGGAATCATCAGCTGATAAAAGATGCGTCACCAATAACATCCGGTGACACTCTGAGGAAGACGACAGTCGTGCGTCGAAACATGTCAGGTAAACAGACCCAAAAACTAGATGTCTGATAAAAATAGAAACAAAAAACTAACTATATTTAATATAAGACATAATGAACGTAATCGAAATATTAAAGGAATAGTTCAGCGCTTTTCCCCCCCCCCGATCTTTAGCCAGTGTGTGTGTGTGTGTGTGTGTGTGTGTGTGTGTGTGTGTGTGTGTTTAACACCTGAGGATTTGAACACGTTTCCCTGCATTGGGGGGGGGAAGAAGAATGAATTTATGACAGATTAATTTGTAAAAGAAGTCTAAGGGCAGATGTTGAATTTTGTCGATGTTAGATGTTCGTAATGTAAATGAAGCTCTAAATTAATATAAAAGCACCACTCAGAGATGGAGCAGCTTCGTCCACAGGAGGAATTTGTGCATCTGTGTGGCTCTGATGATGTAAGGAAACCAGTTGAAAAAATAAACTGGCAGGAAAGTGTAAAGTAACAGGAATGACTTTTCACTGTATTGCCCTGATGTTTTAGCCTGGCAAGCCAGACTAAATGTGAATATTTAGTCTGGCCTCGATCCGTAGACATTTCCGACAGGTGTAGGAGGAACAACCCGCTGTCTTTCAAACTGTCTCTGTGCGTATAGGCCAACGCTCTGACCAATCAGCGCAACAGTGACTGTGACGTAGTCAGAGCGACAGAAAGCAGTGGGGGAGACCTTGAAATAAATAATTTTTCAAAATGCGTATTAATTAATAAACAGGTTCGAGATATTAAGAAGTTTGGAGATAATGACCACAAGTTTGGAGTCTGTACCACATACACTTTTTTTTTCCAAGTGTTTTTCAAGGGTTTGCTTAAACTGTTTTTGAGAGTTTTTATTTAGTGGTGTTTGGTGAAATAATTTCCCTTACATTTAAAATAACGGGAAAATAAGAAACAATCAAAAAGTAATGTTTCAAAGCTGTTTATTAATTCTTCGTACTGCACAAACTAGCCCCATCCTTTTGGCTACGAGCGGAGCCAGCTGGTAGATCAGACTTTTGCCATAGCCGGTCGGCAAAACAGCGAAAGCGTCCTTCTTGAAAAGGAATGAGCGGAGAGCCTCTTCCTGCTCATGTTTCAACGAAAACTCCAAGTCTAATTCTTCTAAAACTGATTCCAAAGCGGAGTCAAACGCGCGCTGTTCACTAGCCCGTAGCCATCTTTCCTGCTGCGCTTTCTCCAGCGTTGTGCAGCTTTGTCGTCACTCCTGCAAAAGCCCGCCCAAAGAATCCAAACAAAAACCTTGCGTTGTGATTGGCGGGCACGATTTGATGCCCAGGGTGTTTTTGTTTATATGGTGCGAGGCTAGACCCACTCGCTAGGCAAAAAATATTTTTGGCCGCTAGGCGGTTGGGTCTAGTTTACTAGGCTACCGATGTTTGAACGTTTGATACAATCTACAGAAAGAGCTTTCAGACTTTTTTTTTTTCCCCCCTCAAAGTTTTCAGAGTGTGGTGGGTTTTTTTTTTTGTTGTTTGTTTGGTTGGGGTTTTTTTTGCATATTTTAAAGTCTTCTTTCATAATAACAGGATTCAGCATCTACCTTTAGACCTCCATTACATGTGAATTTGGTGGAAAAATCATTTATGGTGTTCTCAGTGCTGGGAAACGTATCAATGTTCTTGTTTGTCGTCACACACACTACAGATACGCTTTATATAGCGTACGTTGAAAATGTTTGGCGTTCTCCTTTACTGAGCTGTATGGGCTTTTAAAAGGCTGTAGTTTTGATTGGACTTTTTTTGTTTGTTTTTGTAAAAAATGATGTGGAACACATGATCATAAACATGCAACGTCGGTGAAAAGAGACCTTGCGTTCACGCTAACACGTGACTAAGCAGCAGGTTGAGTGGTGGTTTTATAAGAATGGGTGCGACACGTAACTACAATTTCAGCATTTCTGTCTGCAAATGTGGCATGATGCTGTAAAGAAGCGATAAATCCAAACGATCGTCTCGAACGATTCGCTGGAGCGAGCCTCACAGATCATATCTTTAGTTCTTTGCGATAAGTTGCACAAATGGAATTAGCCTGGTGTCATCTTATCCGACTCTTGAATAGAGCAGCGTTTTCCCCTACCATTATATTGGGCTTGTTGTGTCCCAATTCCCCCGCACACGTGCGCGCACACATTTTAAGCTGGGTGGGGGAACAAGGGTACAAACATGGTTAGCAATATCAGAACCCGCCAAGCGGCAAAAGATGGAAGACATATGACTTTTTTTTTTTTTAAGGAATATGTCTTCCATCTTTTGCCGCTTGGAGGGTTCTGATATTGCTAACTATGTTTGAATCGAATCATTTTTGAGCACAGCTTGAGTGGGGGCTGTTTCCGCATGGTCCTAGTGCCTGTACACCCTACTGTTTTTGAGCAGGCACACTTTCCGCATGGTCCTAGTGCCTGCACATTTTTTTTCCCCCTCCTTCCCTAACTTTGTGCGTGCATGTGAGAGTGATGTCTTCAGACACGCACTATATTAAGTTAGCTAACATTGTTATGGATATTCATCGTGAGATCATGTTAAGTTAGCTAGCTATAGAATTACTCATTTATTTAAATTTTTTTTTTTTACATTATTTCAAACGAGCACAGTCTGTCTACTACTGTACTACTTCACTCGACACAAATCCAGAGTAGTGATAGACAGTGGGGAGGGGAGGGGGGAAAAAAAACATTACAGGAAAAAAAAAAAGAAAGAAGCTCTCTAACTTTCTCATTGGAATTATAAATCGGAACTATAAATGGTTCGTATGCCATTTTAATCTCGAAATCACTACAGTATAACGCTTTCATACTCGGCAGGAACAGCTTCCTCAGGTGACAGGCAGGGAGCAGGAACAGCATGTGGAGAGGTGAGTGAATTACAAATTGCAGGAACACGAAGGTATGAGAAGCTGTGGTACAGATGGGTGACAAATCCAAAATGAAGTGTCTTAAGGTGATGATACACGAGGCAACTTTTTGGGCAATGTTGCCAGCAACAGGCACCCAGGTGAGACACGGGGCAACTAATTAGGGCAACAGACAATTGGCATCAACCAATCAGATAAGAGCAAATCTGTTGCCAGGGAGACAGACACCACAAAGACGGACACACGTTTACAGCGTCACTTTTGTCTCGGCTTCAGCCTTTATTTCGCTCAAGTAAGGATCACTTCTGGAACAAAACTGAATCGATACTCTGGTCAAAAGATAATTTGCCTTTTTTTTTTTTTTTTTTTTTTAACATTTATAAGTCAAAGTAACCACATTGTTAATAACGAGCACTTTTTTTTAAATCCCTTTAAAACGCGACTAGCCTCAATCGCATGTGCTATGACTAATAACTTATACGTACATCACCAAAACATAGTGGTTTAATTCTCACCTCAGCAAAAAAGGACATGGACCAGGAGATGCTGAGGAGGAAAAGGGGCTGACAGAGCTCCTGAAAGGCTTTCTTTCTTCCATCCATCCATCCTAAAGTTGGGTTCCACAAGTAGTCGTGCTCTGTATGCGAGTTAGATCAGACAACAAGTTCAACAATCGATTACAACTCCTCAAAAAAAAAAAAATCACGAGCTGCCCATCACTTCTAACTTGACACGAGAGCTAGCATTATCCCTACGTAGCTAGCGATAACATTCAGCTAACTATGTTAGCAAAAACCACCACTAGTTATCGAAATCCCATTCAATCTCTATGGAGCGGTGGTTAGCTAACGGCAGTTTACACTTGGCTGAAAAAAAAATAAATCAAGGTCTTAAAATCTCATAAAAATAGAAGTCTGTTGATTTTCTAAGCGTTTGATGAGGTAAATTCGCCACCTTGGGTTTACACAGAACAACTTGGGAAGACGCCGCCATCTTTGTTGAAAATTTCCGGAGCCCTCACTCAGGTGGTCATGTGATTCGCTGCTAGCACTCTGATTGCATGATCTTAAAAAGTTGCCCAAAACTATCCGATTAATTCAGATAGAAATTATGTTGCCCCAGTCTCAATGGGAAAGTGTCGAAGCGCAATTGCCAGGCAACATTACCCAAAAAGTTGCCCCATGTATGATGAGGCCACCATGGCTACGTTCACACTGCAGGCTGAAGTGACTCAAATCCGATCTTTTCGCCCATATGTGACCTGTATCCGATTTTTATTGACAATATGAACGACACAGATCCGATTTTTTCAAATCCGACCCAGGCCGTTTGGATATGTGGTCCTAATTCCGATTCCTATCCGCTCTTTTCATATGCGACTTCAGTCTGAACCGCCAGGTCGCGTTCATCCGACTTACACGTCATCAACAAGCCACAAACATCACTATTCTGCGCTGAAGTAGGCGGCGGGTCTCTCAAAAAAAGTTACAACAACATGGCGCATAATCACGGGCGCAGATAGAGGGTGGGACTCGTCCCACCCAGATTTAAATTCACCTCGTTCGGTCCCCCCCACTTATAGGGAGGAAAAAACGTCTATGCTGTCTTTCTTTGCATAAGGCAAACCTCACGGAAAAATCAAAAGACTAATTACCATTCGGTTTATTGAGGTGCACAGCAGTGTATACATAGTTGCAACAACTCACATAAAACAAAACAAAGACTGATATTCGGTTGGTTGAGCTGCGCAGACTGCACAAGTTGCGAGCTCGAGCTTGGTTGCTATGGTAACCCACAACAAGTTTGACAGGCATATCGGGGTTGGGGTTGGTTTGCTGGCAGCTTTGTCCCCCCCAGTTTTTTGTCCCCCCAGTTCAAAAAACGTATCTGCGCCCCTGCGCATGACATCAGTGCGAGGGACGCTTCGGGCTGTGAAGGTTCTGAATCTTCTCAATGGAAGGACGGAGAGGTTAGGGAGCCGATTTCCATTTGGGGGGATACAGCTATTCAAGCTAGATTGGATGGGTCATACCGCAACCGGGCGGTTTTACTTCCGTAAACACTGGTCATGCTCACTGCGTGTGACGTCGTCGTATCCTGCAATGCGCATGCGGAACACTTTTAGGTCGCTTTTCGTTCATACTGAGGCTCACATACAAGTCGCATATATTTGTTAATGTGAACGACCTCACAAAAAAATCGGATTTCACAAAAAAATCGGAATTGAGCATTAAGCCTTGCAGTGTGAACGTAGCGCATGAGTCTCCAAAATATCTTCAGTGCTCCTTACCGAGTCTGTGGATCTGTATTGGAGGGATGAAGTTTCCTCCGAGATAAGATATTCCCTCGTTTATATACAGTACAGCCTTTCTTTAATCAGGTAATTTAACTGAGATCAAGATTTCTTTTGCAAGACAGACCAGAGTACAGCGGATAGACCTCAGGTGGGGTATGTGAAAAACTTAAAGCCCTTTTGAGGATTTGTGCCTGTACTTTGTCCCCTGCCCGAATAGAACACGACCAGCTGTCCTGCTGAAACTGCATCCCTTCAGCACAGGACTCGCCACAGGATCAGTGGCTCCAATCCAACTCGGATTGGAAAAAAAGGAGCTCTCTGGTTAAAAAAAAAAAAAAAATTGTTCTAAAATAAATGTGAAGACTTAAATAGTAGGGCTGTAACGATATGCGTATCGAAATCGCGATACGCAGAGCCACGATCCGTATCGCGATACAAGAAGGCAGAATCGCGGTACACCCTTTCAAACTTCTCCTCAGCCCAAAAACAGAGGCGCTTCCAAACTTCAATTTATGAATACTTTACTTTTTATTTAAATTACATTTTAAACTTACTTAAATTACTTTTATTTTTTATATCTATTAGTCAGTCGTTTTTTCGCCGACCTGCGACAATCTTTTGCGAGTCACGCAACGTCCACACTCGCCACTGGCAGAGCATTCATTTCTTTTAAGCGGTCGCCATTCTGGTTGCGACGCGGGGAGCGAATCTGTAAACAAGCAGCTCATTGGCTGGCTAGGTGTGCCACAAGCCAATCACAATCACTTGACCGGAAAGGCATGCAGTGTTGCCAGATTGGGCAGGTTTAGGTGCTTTTTGGCTGGTTTTGAACATATTTTGGGGTGGAAAACGTTAGCAATATCTGGCAACACTGAAGGCATGTCTGCTTGGGCGGAAGCCTTCTGCGGCAGTTACATTTTGACACGCGAGCAATGTTTCACCATAAAAATTCCGTAATTTCCATCTGTTTTCCGCGATCACAGAAAATCATTGGCCCTATGAGAGTGAGACAGTGAGAGAGCCGCCCCCCCCAAAAAAAAATCTTAACGGATTTACACGATTTGGAAAAATGACTTTTTCAGAACCGAAAAAACCAGAGCTTCCGGCTCAACAGTATTATTTTGAGAAATAAAACAATCTTTGGGTATACATTTGTTCATTTTTGCATACATATTACTCATTCTCTGCAGTGGGCTGAATTATTTGTTATTAAATAGTTAATGTAAGTAAGTAAATGTTAAGTCAAATTTACTACTTTAAAAACACATTTTAAAAAAATCGTGAGCGTATCGAATCGTGGGTCAAAAATCGCGATACGAATCGAATCGTGAGTTGGGTGTATCGTTACAGCCCTATTAAATAGGACTCCTTTAACTGTTTGTTCAAGTCCAAAGGGGTCCTGCAGGTGACCGATCCTCATCCAGCATTCCCCCCAAGCTGGTACACTTAGGAGAAACACTGTAGAGACTTTACAAAAAATGAAATTAAAGTTCGGTGTGTATGTAGCTAGTCGAGTTGGCTCACTTTGCTAATCTGATCTGAGAATGAAGTTCGTACAAAGCCGAGTAAGTAACACACAAGTCAAGCAACCACATTTTTAGTGTTTAGTAGCTATAAACTTATAGCTACTGGACAGGCCACGCCCACAAGGGATACGAGTGCTTGCTAGTCACTTGCTAGCGTGACTGTAGGGTCAGCGTCGTAGTGCATGGGGTAGAAACACTGAACATTCGTGCCGTTAATGCAGAATGAACTCTAATAACCCCGCATGCTGTTTTTGTACAGATTTTACTTTAACGTGGTACTTTTCAGAATCTCCAGATCAGGAGTTCAGAGGCTTGTGATTTTGATTGTTTGCGCAGTAACGTGTTCAGCTCGAATTTTATTTCTCACATGTTTGTGTGTTGAAGTGTGCATTGAAGCTTTATTTAATCCATTACATAGTACTAACACACATGACTATGGTGTGCCTTTTGCACAACATACAGGAAAAAAAAAGATACAAATTAATCTGGATTCGTTACTGTTTTGAACTGCATTTTTTATTATTATTATTATTATTATTTTAATTTAATTTTTTTTTTTTTTTTACAATTGAATCAAATCGTGAAATCGAACCGTGTTCATGCAGATAGCGAGTAGGAATCCGTTTGTTCTGCAACTGTTTGTCATGTTTTTATGTAAGTGCTTTTAAATCCACAATAAATCAGTTTTAAAAAAAAAAAGAAAAGCCCTTGTCTGTTTCTTTTTGACTGACTAATCATTTATTCTTGTTAATTGGATAATCAGTGAGATGCGGATTTGTTTTTCAAAGCATCTCTTTGTTTAAAAAGAAAAAAAAAATCATAAATGAGCCAGCTAAAAGGAAACAAGACAGGAGCACAAAAAAGTTTGGAATAATTTAGTCATAAATTACAATTCAAACAATTGTAGGTTTATTTGAAAAATGTGTTTAATGTAATAAACTGCTAAATATGATGCAGTTATCAGCTAAAATTATAATAGTGTTGCATATAAATAACATGAATATTGATTAAGCGAAACATTTCTAATACCCTGTTACAGCCTGTATAACAGTGTTATTACAGATTTACAGGATACGGGATTTCCGACATTATCAGCAGTTTAGTATTTGTGTCCTTTTTGTGCCGACTGCCTCATAGAGACGAAGCCACTATGTCATCATAATGTAAGAATGAGTGTAACAATAGCGCAAAGCGCGTAAGCATTACAATCACCAGAACGGCGAATCGTGATCTCACGATATGACCGGCTGATCTCACGTTATCAAAGGTACACAAGAACGAGTGGTGCAGCCACGATGTCATTGTGTTGTAAGAATGAGTGTAGCAATAGCGAAACTTCGTAACCAATCAGCACTTATCCTGATCAAGTTCGATTACCTGTTCTGCTTTTTGATAAACTTTGGAACCAGTCAGAACCAGAAACGAAATCAGAGAAACCTCATTATAACTTCGTAGTATCGGAAGATAATCGGCAGATAAAAAGATCAACGAAATTCACCTCGTGGTTCGCCAAGGCTACTGATTGGATATCAAGTAAGTGGTGTTTATTTGAAGAAAATTTACCTTTTGATTATCACAGCTTTAGTTTGGTCCTTCTGAAAGGTCAAATGAAAGGTTTTGTAAGGGTCTTTTTTTTTTTTTTTTTTTTTTTTTAGCTTTTTGGCAGATATTTACGCCAAGAATTCCAGCCATTCAACAAAAACTTGAAAACAGCGAAGACAACATTGGAATCTTTTGAGCAATCCACTCAGTTTGGAATTACAGAAGTCCCACATGAGAATAAATCAGCTCCTTCGGGGGATTATTGAGCCCTTTTTGGGGGATGGTTGAGCCCTTTTCGGGGATGGTTGATAATTGAGCTCTTTTCGGGGATAATTGATGATTGAGCCCTTTTTGGGGGATTGTTGAGCCCTTTTCGGGGGATTATTGAGCCCTTTTGAGGATAATTGATAATTGAGCCCCTTTCGGGGGATTATTGAGCCCTTTTGAGGATAATTGATAATTGAGCCCCTTTCGGGGGATTATTGAGCCCTTTTGAGGATAATTGATAATTGAGCCCCTTTCGGGGGATTATTGAGCCCTTTTGAGGATAATTGATAATTGAGCCCTTTTTGGGGGATGGTTCAGCCCTTTTCGGGGGATTATTGAGCCCTTTCGAGGATAATTTATAATTGAGCCCCTTTCAGGGGATAGTTGAGCCCATTTCAGGGGATTATTGAGCCCTTTTGAGGATAATTGATAATTGAGCCCCTTTCAGGAGATGGTTGAGCCCATTTCAGGGGATTATTGAGCCCTTTTGAGGATAATTGAGCCCTTTTTGGGGGACGGTTGAGCCTTTTCAGGGGATGATTGAGCCCTTTCGAGGATAATTGATAATTGAGCCCTTTTTGGGGGACGGTTGAGCCTTTTCAGGGGATGGTTGAGCCCTTTCGAGGATAATTGATAATTGAGCCCTTTTCGGGGGATGGTTGAGCCCTTTTCGGGGGATTATTGAGCCCTTTTGAGGATAATTGATAATTGAGCCCTTTTCGGGGGATGGTTGAGCCCTTTTCGGGGGATTATTGAGCCCTTTTGAGGATAATTGATAATTGAGCCCTTTTCTGGGGATGGTTGAGCCCTTTCGAGGAGAATTGATAATTGAGCCTTTTTCAGGGGATGGTTGAGCCCTTTTCGGGGATGGTTGATAATTGAGCTCTTTTCGGGGATAATTGATAATTGAGCCCTTTTTGGGGGATTGTTGAGCCCTTTCGGGGGATGAATAATGGAAAATATGAAAATTCTGTACGACAGGAAGCGTACCAACTTACTCGTAGGATAGATGGACCTCTTTTGACAGTCAGTGACTCGGTATTGTATGGAGCACGTGTTTGTTCTTCTACTAAACCTTTCATTGACCAAGAAACCAGGAAAGCCATGGTAAATCAGTATCAAAATATTAGTTTAGAGTCTTTACACGACACTTGTGAAACAAAATGTGCTCATTAGTACTAAATAATACTTTTAAGACAATTCATGAACAAGTGCTTTGTTACTGTTTTGAAAACAGATCTAGTTTACAGCACTGTATTTTGGACAAAACACAGTCAACAAAATCGGTAACCAAAACACTCCAAGCCCTGATGCTGCTCACAGCTTGATGAGGCGAGTATCATTGATAACGTACATTTGCGATATTTACTGTATGGACATGGGATCAGAAAACTATTTTATTTATAATCAGCAGCCACATGGACCCATAGGGTGTTTTTTTTTTTTTTTTTTTTTTTTTTTTTAACATCAACCAGTAATGTAATAACATTGAACATTATATAAGGAATAATGAATAAATGCAGTTTAGAACAGGAAACATTTGTCATGCATTATTACAATATGTTAACATATAACCATGTAATTACATATTTGAATAGTTCTGCAAAATTAATAGCAGTTTAATTTTTTTACCAGTCAGCCAACACTATTACAGCAATGTAATAAAATAACTGTACGCAGTTTATAACACATGCATTCCTTTATTACAGTTTTTATAACAATGTTATTACATAATTGGGTTTGCGCTTTATTATTGTTAATCCCATTATTTTCATTTTGTCACATTCTTTTGCTTCTCAGCGTATACGGTCACGATGTTGTGCACAACACACTGCGATCATAAGATGAATGCTGTTTACAATCCAAACAATTTATTAATACTTTAACTTTTCATAACCTTATTACGTAATTGAGTACAAGTTCATCAGTAATTTATTTTCCCTCTCAATCATCCAGTAATATGAGTGTCAAGTTTAGTGTGAAAGCAGTTTGTCAAATTTACCTTATTACAGGTTTTATAACAGCTTTATTACACTATTACTACAGTACAAGATGTTTATTACGCATTTATCCAGTAATGTGAGGTTATTGAACATGAGGTAATAAGGAATGTGACTCCAGTTAAGGTAAAACTTGTTATAGCTCATTACACTAGTTATTACATAATAATAAGCAGTTTAATACATTATCACTGGTTTATTACTTTTTTTGTTAGCCAAAAATATCTTAATTGCACGTAATGTGTTATCGTCTGAATCGTGAATGCAGGACTTGCTACAGAAACGTATGTATTATTACAATAAGATGTAACAGGACTCATGAATACAGTTTAGTCCAAAATATTTTATGCTTTGCTATCGTTTATAACAACTTTATTACACAGTTGTAACAGGTTTATTATATTATAAGCAGCTTGTGACATTTAGCCAAAAATGTAGTAACGTGTAACATAAATACAGATAAATCTGAAGCTGTAATAAATAAATGAATGACAGTGATGGAGGTTTAAAACACTTTTAGTAGTTAATCATCGTTTGTTTTTAATTTCAGACATTTTTTTGCCATATTTAGATATAAATATGTTAATGTAACCCTCATTGTGGTCAAAGCAAAGTGTTTTAATATTGTTTTTGACAATGTTTTGGCATCAAATTTTATATAATCTCACACACACACACACACACACACACACGTTTGTGTGTTTGACATAAAAGAAACCATGAAATTTTTAAATTACGTTCTATTGCACTTGTATTAAGTTTGTCCGTGTGCTTGGGGTAAGTAAGATGATGTACAGTAAAGGAGGAGTCTAACAATGCTGTTTAACCCAAACACACACACAAGCCGTCCATCTCGGATAAATTCACAAACAGAGAGAGATTTTTTTATTTACTTATTTATTTATTTTAAACCCCCCCCTGGAGTGAGATGCAGCTCTGAGAGTTAAAGCTCTTCTGCTCTCTTTTTCTGTCCCAGGATCCCAGGCGGGTTTTGGCACTCCCTTTGCCTCGGGCATGGGCACTAGTATGGGCTCCAGCAGCCTTGGAGGTACCCGCTATTTTATATATACACACATACTTCCCCTGTCCACTTCCAGCATCCCACTGCTCTGACCTGTACGACACTTGCTGAGATAACATTGCAGGTTTAGATCTTGGTAAACAAAATGACAACCTGCTCTGATCTTCTCCTCCTTTTTTTTCCTCCTCCTTCATGATTTTTGAGCTTATTTTGTGTGTGTGTGTGAATTATGAGTCCTTGTTATTAAGTGTCTGTTTTTTCTAAACAAATCACTCTGTGTCCCAGCAGCTTTCGGTAGCGGCCCAGCGTTTGGCGCCTCAGCAACAGGAGGCTCATCGTTCGGTTTCTCTGCTAACAAGCCGTCTGGAGGGAGCTTGAGTGCAGGTGTCATAGCACCCACCTGTCTTTTTTTTTTCCCCCCCCCTCACACCATAACTAACTGTGTGTTACTAATGTCGTCGTCATCATCTCCTTCTCCATCACCGAGTCGTTCCCTTTTAAACCTGCTGTTTCTGGAAAATGGTGACCGTTTATAGACCTGTGTGATTTGTTCAGCTGTTTCCTGCATACGAAAGCAAAAAAATTTAACGAACCATTTAAGTGATACACCAGTCCCAAAAACAACAGTGAACTAATTATAGTGAATTCATAACGGATTCCGGGCAAAATCTGGATTCTGTTCAGGGTTGGGTTTCCCAAAAGCCTCTTAACGCTAAGAGCATCTCACCTGTGTTCATTGTGATACTCGCGCTTCCATTTAACGATGATGTTTGTGCTACGATGCTTTTGGGAAACCTACCCCTGTTCAGTAAAATACACTCGGTGACCAAATTTAGACGTAAATTATCTTCAGTAATTTCAACATTTCAGTTTTAGGATTGTTTGAAATGAGCAAGAAAACTAAATTTGTACAATCTGAGTGGAATAAAAAGTATAATAATACATTTATTAATGGATAACAACAAAACAAATCGCAGGACCCATGTACAGGAAGTCGTCTTAATAAATACCTGAACGGTTACTACTTGGTGTTGGTTGATTTTTCAATTTTTATCCCCCGCTGGCTGAAAGGCCCGAAGGGGGATTATGTCGTGGCGATGTCCATCCATCCGTCCGTCCGTCCTGGGAAGGGTGCTCACCTTCTGAAATCAGCTCCTCTCACAGTTTTTGTAGGAATTTCACCAAACTTGGCAGGATTCTTTGTTATATGTCGGTAATATGCATCTTGCAATTTTGCTCAATTCAGTCGCATTTTACCAGAGTTATGGCCGAGTTGCCAGCGGGGGATATCGTGCTCTCAGAGCACTCTTGTATTATTTTGAATTACACTGTAGTTTAGTTGGTAGTAATTATACAGTCATAACTTCGCCAGAAGAAGTGCACGTCTTTTATTCTCAAGAAAACCGAAATCTTTTTAACAAGATGAGAATTTCAACACGTTTCCCTGAAACTGAAAAAACTCAGCTCTTTTATAACGATCAGATTTTGAACTCTGTGAAATGAATGTTCAAAATACACAACTAATAAATGTAACACAAATGTAAACTATGAACGTATTTAGTTTAAAAGTCTGAAAGCCGTTCTTACGGGTCCTCCGGAAGGTATTTGTGGAATCTGTACGCCATCAGAGCCGCACAAGTCCCAAATTCTGATTGCGAAAATTTAAATTTAGGGCTTCGTTTATATCTAAACACATTTGATACATTTGTGAATGAGACTTTTTGTTTAGAAGAATGTGAAATGTGTGTACTTATTCTGGTTGTTGTGTTCTCTCAGGGTTTGGAAGCTCCAGCACCTCAGGCTTTAACTTCAGTAATCCGGGAATCAACGCGTCGGCCGGTCTGACCTTTGGCGTGGCCACGACCCAGAGCTCGGGCTTCGGCACCGGGGTCCTGCAGCTGAAAAAACCTCCAGCGGGCAACAAGAGGGGCAAAAGATAGAACAGCAGGGCAGATAAAGGATAAAGGGAAATGAGTGGAGATTAGCGACAGGTTTCTGTATTTGTCATGGATGTGCTTTAAGGACGCGTGTACGTTTTGTTTAACAATGTCCCGTGTGTTTCTTTCTTTCTCTGATTACACAAGCGTTAGTGTTTTGTTAAGGATCATTTAAAGAGCACCGACGTGATGAATCCTTCATGGGGAAATTAGAAATCGGCCATTTTGTTTTTCTATTTTTTATTCGCATCTTTGTGCTCTGTTTTGGTGTACAGCATGTCCTCCCTCTGTCCATCGCTCGAAGATGTCGTCTTTTCCGTCTGTTCTAATGAGTGACCGATTTTAGTTTTTGTGGCGCTGTTTTGGATTTGTTTTTTGTCCATCATATGGTAATTACCAAAATGTTTTTCTAGACTTTATGTCTAAACTTTATTAAAAGCTTTAATAATTAAAGAAAATTATTTCTTCAATGTGTCCTGCTGGTTATTTGGCATGAGGAGGAAAAGATATATAATGGCGCTAATGAGAAAAGATTGAGGTGGACAGTATTTTATGACACAAATATTATATTTCATGAGCAAGCATGTTTGTTAAAGTCACCCACCTGGACTGAAATCCAGGCTAAATCCTGTTTATTTATAAATCAGTGTCTCCGAATCCTCTCCCTGTGAGTCGGCTCAGAGAGTCGGATCTGAAAGATTTGACTCAGAGTTCCGACTCTTTTGGCCCCGCCCTGTAGTGTGTATTGTGGAAATCAAAGATGGCGCCTTCACACGTCCTCAGATGCTGTCAGCGGGGTCTGGCTTGGATACCGGTTATATTTATCGCTTTAGTTGTGTGCTGGTCGTATTATGCCTACGTTGTGGAGCTGTGTGTGTGTAAGTATTTAGTTTTAATCCGAGTTTGCTGTTTTGTGAGAGAGTGTTAAAGCTGAAGGAGGGAGGAAGGAAGGAAGGAAGGAAGTGGCTGTTTTTATCCCTCACAACTCCTGCACAGCGAGTTCCTGCACACTGCCCCGCAGGCTTTATTTTTATATAAACTAAAGAGACATGTCAGAGTTTTATGATATAATGTGTGCTTGATTATGTGTGTGGGATTAAACCTTTCTCCGACTCCAAATCTGTGCCCTGAACTCGCTAGCTTAGCAGCGCTCATTGATTGCTCGGTGAGGCATCAGCGCCTTCAGCCTTCCTCTGAAACTCCGCTTGTGGCTCGGAGCTGCTGAGCACTGACCGGAGATCAGCTCCTCCACACATGCAAGTTCACTAGACGAGTTAGTCAAGAGGAAAGAGTTTAACTCCGTTTTAGAAATAAAATGAAAACCGGTTTTGTTTAGAGTCACCAGGTTTTAAACTTCACTTCCTGTTTGTTAGTTTACCTGTGGCCTGGTAGACTTCTCTCATTATTATTATTATTATTATTATTATTACACCTTTATTATTTACACTTCATTTCCTGATAATAAAACGCCTAACACAATAAATTACACCTCGTGGTCATGGATTAAATTAATTATAAACTAGAGCGGTGGTACAATTATCGACACCTTAACGATCTTTTGGCCGTTGCTAGAGTAGAAAAGACTTTCAGTCCGCAAATTGTGCGTTAATAATGACTCAGACTTCCACTGAGAGAGAAACTGAGGTGATTAGTGTATCAGATCACGTGACACCGTTCCACAATTATCGACACTTTTGTCCACAGTTATTGACACAGTTCCACAATTATCAACACCTTTTGTCCACAGTTATCGACACTTGTCCAGTTATCGACACCGTTCCACAATTATCGACACTTTTTTTTTTTGTCCACAGTTGGACACCGTTCCACAATTATCGACACTTTTGTCCACAGTTAGACACCGTTCCACAATTATCGACACTTTTGTCCACAGTTAGACACCGTTCCACAATTATTGACACTTTTGTCCACAGTTAGACGCCGTTCCACAATTATCGACACTTTTGTCCACAGTTAGACGCCGTTCCACAATTATCAACACACTTGTCCACAGTTAGACACCGTTCCACAATTATCGACACTTTTGTCCACAGTTAGACACCGTTCCACAATTATCGACACTTTTGTCCACAGTTAGACACCGTTCCACAATTATCGACACTTTTGTCCACAGACACCGTTCCACAATTATCGACACTTTTGTCCACACTTGGACACCGTTCCACAATTATCGACACTTTTGTCCACAGTTGGACACCGTTCCACAATTATCGACACTTTTGTCCACAGTTGGACACCGTTCCACAATTATCGACACTTTTGTCCACAGTTGGACACCGTTCCACAATTATCGACACTTTTGTCCACAGTTGGACACCGTTCCACAATTATCGACACTTTTGTCCACAGTTGGACACCGTTCCACAATTATCGACACTTTTGTCCACAGTTGGACACCGTTCCACAATTATCGACACTTTTGTCCACAGTTGGACACCGTTCCACAATTATCGACACTTTTGTCCACAGTTGGACACCGTTCCACAATTATCGACACTTTTGTCCACAGTTAGACACCGTTCCACAATTATCGACACTTTTGTCCACAGTTAGACACCGTTCCACAATATCGACGCTTTTGTCCACAGTTAGACACCGTTCGACAATTATCGACACTTTTTTGTCCACAGTTAGACACGTTCCACAATTATTGACACCGTTCCACAATTAGACACTTTTTGTCCACAGTTAGACACCATTCCACAATTATCAACACTTTTTTTGTCCACAGTTAGACACCATTCCACAATTATCAACACTGTTGTCCAGTTAGACACCGTTCCACAATTAGACACTTTTTGTCCAGTTATTGACACCATTCCACAGTTATCGAAACTTTTTTGTCCACAGTTAGACACCGTTCCACAATTATCAACACTTTTTGTCCAGTTATTGACACCGTTCCACAGTTATCAACACTTTTGTCCACAGTTAGATACCGTTCCACAATTATCGACACGATTGTCTCCAGTTATCGACACCGTTCCACAATTATCGACACCGTTCCACAATTATCAACACCCAGGTGATTTATTTATAAAAAATAATCGGTATGTGGCATTAAGTGAACAGAATAGTTTTTATTTCAAATTTGTTTTCCATAGACTTGGATTTAGCACAAAATATCTTTTATATAAATATCTGGATGTCGGCGTTTACGTAAATGAGGAAGTAATTCTAATGTTTGTAAACAAATGAACTGATAATGTTGAACCTGCCTCAGAAAATCTTTCTGTTCCGCTTTCTCAGTATTTTCATAGCTCACATTTTGTTAATCATTCGTTGTTGTTTGTATTAATTTCTAGTTGTGTAGTTTACCAATAAACATCAACAGGAAATTGAGATTGTAACCGCATGAAAATCCAGGTCAAAGGTCACATCTCATTCCTCAAACCAAAATATAAAATGTCTCCTGATATTGTAATATGTGGGAGATATTTACAACAAACTGCAAAAATATATAAATAACATTTTCTGAATGGAATAGAAAAATCTGAATATTTCAAGCATGTAACTTTTTATATGCTCGGAATTTAATTCTCTTTATTGCAGTCGGATTCCAGATACTCCATAAACATTCCATTCTGTTATGAATCAGAAAAAAATAATTATAAATCACAACACTATTATTTTTTTAATACTTCATCTACTTCGACAACATCACACAATGATCGATCCATAACAGCTGTAAATGTCCCTTAATTCCACAGGGTGTCGATAATGGTGGACACCGGTGAAAGTGATCACTATTATCGACACCTCACATGACTTCTCAAACGCGCATTTAGATACAAAATGGCGACTGTCAAATGAAAGAGTAAGAAGGAGATCGTGAAATATCAGTGAATTTGATCAGTAAAAACATGTCCATGATCTTTCCACCATGCCTACCTGCGATGAGAACGTCCGGGTTCTCCGAAAAATTGCTGATCGTGATAAAAAAAAAAATCCATCTCCGGTAACGAGCTGTGTCATCAGACAGCAAGATCAAAGGGTGAGGCGGGTCTTCCGGTTGATTAATTAACCAGTAACTGTTGGAACTGAAACTCGCCTTTGTAAAATTGTTTCTTATTGGTAAATCTGAAAAGGTGTCTAATTATGGACGGTCGATAATTGTAGGCACTGCTCTATTGTTCATTAGTGCTGTTCCTTTTATTTATAATATATAAACTGTTCATGCCTCAACACAAGCTCTGATTTAAATTAAAGGTGCAGTAGATTTTTCTTTATTTCTACAAATAATAATAATAATAATAATAATGTCACTGAGAAAACCTGTTTGGAAATCTGACTTTGGACCTATTTAAGTTTGGCTCCGCCTCCTGTCAGTCATTTTATAGGCCAGCACTGATCCTGGGGGCGGAGCTTTGTGGACATGGGCGAGAGTTAGATATTTAATTGATTGATTGTTCCCGAGGGCTGGGCGATATTATATTGATCTCGTTATAAATTATGCCACAACTCACTTTTGAGATCTTTTTTTCTAAGAAATTTCTAGGTTTTTTGTTTGTTTGTTTTAAATAATGAAATTAATAAAGAATCAGCTCAAAGCAGGTGACATATTAGAATTTGTGCAGATTTATATGTAATTTATTTCATTTTTTTATAAGAAAAATAATTTTTTTCCTCAATAAAAACATACCCTGTCGTGATGCATATTGTACACCAGTGCTGTAGTCAAGACGCTAAACCTCGAGTCCCAGTCCAGTCTCGAGTCCCCAGTGTTCAAGTCCGAGTCATTAAAAAAAATTTCGATTCTAGTCTGAGAACAAGACTCCAACTGCACCATGTGACGGCGGCTGTTTCAGTGCCATTAACATTAGTTTGTTCCTGAACATGGCGTATGAACAGGTGAATGTGCTTCTCTTTATCAGGGAGTGTGACGTATTCTGTCAGAGATGGTTGGGAGACGGATGTAAGTGCAGAAGGTGTGTTTATTAATACAAGTGAAGACATAAACAATCCAGAACGGCAGGCAAAATCGTAAAAGGGTGAAACAGGCAACAGGTCAATCGAGGCACAAACAAGCTATCGTAGACTCGGCAGAATCAAAGACTAGAAACAGGAAATCAGAGATCAGGGAACCAAACAAGGAAATAAGGCTCAGTAATGCATCAGCAACGTAACTCAATACTTCGCAAAGTAAGTGCGTATTCACAGTTTTTATACAGGCGCGCTGAGTGCGCCTTAATCCTGTGCAGGTACGAGTCGTTCATGGTGCACATGCGAGAGTCCGCTTGGCATGAGCGCTATTCGGAGCTCACCCGAGAGTCTATCTGATGCACGCGCCAAGGCGCACAGGTGTGACACGCTTGCGCAAAATTAGTATAAAAATTGCTGTAAATTATAAATATGCCAAATTTTGTAACATCTTGTGGCATGTTACAAAAAATAAAGAAAAAATCCGAGTCCTCGTCTCCAATTTACAAGTCTGAATCCGAGTTAAGGCACGAGTCGGACTCGAGTACTACAAGCCTGTCTTACACATCGCAAAGTTTTTCCCAGAATCCTGATGTGATATTTGTGTCATATCACTCCACCTCTGGAAATTTAGATGAATTTACAAATACAAACTGCGTAGCAAGGAAAAATGGATAATGAATGTAAATCATCATGGTCGGTGTTACAGTCGTGTAAATTTTAACGTATGGGAATATCGGTGTTGTATCAGTGTATCGTCGTACCATCCGGCCTCACCTCCAGCAGACCGCTTACTGCAATAAAACACGAGGAAGAATTCCTGCAGTATTTCTGGAGCTGAAGAAATGCCGGATTTAAGTCCTGCATTAAAGCCATCTTTAAAACTCAACCCTTGTGTTTGATGCCAAAAAAGCTGCTGACTTTTTTTTGTGTGTGTATGAAATAATTGATCAACTTTCCTCTTTTCCGCAGTCACGGTGCCAAGTCTGGGAGAAAAAGGTAAGTGGTGTGAGAGCTCTGATCTTTCGGCTTTCCATTTCTCATGATTAAAAATGTCCGACTCGTTATGTTTGCGTGTTACGTGAGACGAGTCGGATTTATTGTTGTTGTTATTGTGTGCGCGCACATCTGTGCTCCTGTTTGCGTTGATCCAAGTTTCCGACCTGTCTGTGATGGATTGTCCCGTTCCTGATGCATCTGCAATTATTTATTTATTTTGCTCCTCAGTTATCTACTTGGTCGTTTTTCACCTCTCCTTCATCATGTTTGTTTGGTCTTATTGGAAGACCATCTTCACGAAACCAACAAATCCATCCAAAGAGGTAAGAGAAATTTTTTTTCTAGTTTACTATGAAGAAGCCTGTAGCCCTAGAACAATGAAAAAATAGCTGTAAATAAAATTTAGATCGAGCCTATTCCAGCTCACTTATGGAGAAATTTTGACCAATCCCGTTCATTCCTTAAGAAGTTGTGATAAATCCCATTTACTCCAGATGAAATCCTTATGAATTCTGCTCATTCCTGATTAAAGTCTGATTAATCCTACTCATTCTCAGAGAAATTCTGATCAAAGTGTGTGTGTGTGTGTGTCAGTTCTGTTTACCCAAAGCTGAGAAGGAGCTTTATGAGAAAGAAGAGCGTCCAGAGGTCCAGCAGGAGATCCTGAAGCGAGTTGCAAGCAGTCTGCCGCTCTACACACGCACTGGTGCTGGAGGTGAGCGAATCTCCATCACAGTCCTGAACGATTCAGTCGAAATGAGACGGAGAGACAAATCTATAATAATAATACAGTAAACGATTGATCATTATCTTTGTACAGCCATCCGCTACTGCGACCGCTGCCAGGTGATCAAACCCGACCGGTGCCACCACTGCTCCGCCTGCGACATGTGAGTTAACGCCACGACTCTGCACACGACTCGGGGTCTCGAGACATTTAAAAAAAAAAAAAAAAGTAGACATTATAATATTTTGAATATTATATAATACAATGGGATTAGATTAATATGAGAATATTATACAGTAGGGGTGGGCAAAAATATCGATACGGCGATATATCGCGATACTTTGTCTTCCGATTCAATATCGATACTCAAAATTTGAATATCGATATTTTTTTCAAATAATAAATCATGTTTCAGACGGGTTGTAAATCCAGTACGACTTCCGCACCTCCGCTCCGCAAGGTGTCGCTGTGCCGCTACCTCACTGCAAGGCACTCTTCGTCTTCTCTTTTTTTCCCGGTGGTTGCAGTGAGGGAAAAAAAACAAGCAAGCATGGCTGTTAACGTAAACCTAGAGACGCCGCCGAACTTTAAGGCAGATGTTTGGAGGCACTTTGGATTCTAAAGGAAAGGAGAAAAAAAAACAGTGAGCTGGACAAAGAGTACGCACTTTGCAAAACCTGTTTCGCTCCAATTAGATATTCAGGTAACACAACAAACTTGCGAACTTACTTAGCACGACACCACCCCGACATATTAGCTCAGCCGGAGCCACCGAAACCCGACCCGAAGCAAACTACACTGGACAGCGCCAAAGTCCTCCCGTCTACTTCAGTGACGTGTGACTTACTGTAACTGTGAACTTAATTTTGTCATTTAAGGCCAAAGGCAAGAAGCTGCACTTTATTTTGCATTTTCAATTTTAGTGTGTGAGACACTGCATTTTATTTTGAGTATTTACTCTAAGTTCAGAAGAAACATGATTCACTGAGGTTTCAGTTCAGTTTCAGTGTGTGGACACTGACCCACACTGCACTTTGTTTCATAATTGTGCTCAGGGAGACTAAGATGCCCACTGCACTTTTCAATGTGTTCCAGACAGTGTGTTGTTCCTGCAAATATGTTGTAACTTGCGCTTGTGTAGTTACAATAAAATGGCATGGATAATTTGAATTACATTGTTTTGACTCAGTTTGTCCCATGAATTATCACTATCATCTGATGTACATACAACTCGGATTTTAAGATGCATAATGCAGTGTACATTTTTCAGTGAACTATGTAGAATATCGCAATATCGTATCGTGACTCAAGTATCGTGATGCGTATCGTATCGTGAGGTCCTTGGCAATACCCACCCCTATTATACAGATTAAAGCTGTATGTGTACAAACAGATAAACAATATAAATCGCTTTGGGACATGTTATCAGAAAATAATCAATTTTGGAGTAGATTAGGGGTTGATTGATTAAGAAGCAACATTGGGGGTTGAGTAGGGGTGTAACTACACACTCGAGTCACAATTTAATTCAGTTCATGGTACAGGCTTCATGATTCGATTCAATTCTCAGAATATTTTCAACAGAATTATTCAAGGAAGGAAGAAAAGTAATTCGAAATATAACTTAATATTGTAAACAAACATGACATTTTTTTCTTTTTAAAAATAAATTGAAAAATAAATTTATAAATTCTCACAGAACTTTTGTTTGAATAAATGAAGTCTCTGTTACGAGAAAAAAAAAAAGATTAACTGGAATATAACGAGCTCTTTAGCAGCACCTGAGATGTTGTTTTAACCAGAATTAGAGCTCCAAAGACGGCTAAACTGACCGTCTTACTGTTTTATTAACCTGCTTGTTTTGATGATGATTTGTTGTTCAGCTTTAAAAGCATAACAGATACAGTGCCTTGCAAAAGTACCCCTTGGTGTTTGTCCTGTTTTGTTGCATTACAAGCTGGTATTAAAATGGATTTTTGGACGTAGGCACCATTTGATTTATACAACATGCCTACCACTGTAAAGGTGCACATTGTTGTTGTTTTATTGTGACACAAACAATAATTAAGATGAAAAAACAGAAATCTGGAGTGTGCATAGGTATTCAAAGTCAATATTTTGTAGAGCCACCTTTTGCTGTAATTACAGCTGCAAGTCTCTTGGGGTATGTCTCTATTAGCTTAGCACATCTAGCCACTGGGATTTTTGCCCATTCCTCAAGGCAAAACTGCTCCAACTCCTTCAAGTTAGATGGGTTGCGTTGGTGTACAGCAATCTTCAAGTTATACCACAGATTCTCAATTGGATTGAGGTCTGGGCTTTGATGAGGCCATTCCAAGACATTTAAATGTTTCCCTTTAAACCACTCCAGTGTAGCTTTAGCAGTATGTTTAGGGTCATTGTCCTGCTGGAATGTGAACCTTCGTCCCAGTCTCAAACCTCTGGCCGACTCAAACAAGTTTTCCTCCAGAATTGCCCTGCGTTTAGTGCCATCCATCTTTCCTTCAGTCCTGACCAGCTTTCCTGTCCCTGCAGATGAAAAACATCCCCACAGCATGATGCTGCCACCACCATGCTTCACTGTAGGAATGGTGTTCTCAGGGTGTTGGGTTTGTGCCACACATGGCATTTCCCAAAAAGATCAATTTTAGTCTCATCTGACCAGAGAATCTTCTTCCATGTGTTTGGGGAGTCTGCCACATGCTGTTGGGCAAACTCCAAATGTGTTTTTTTAAGCAATGGCTTTTTTCTGGCCACTCTTCCATAAAGCCCCGCCCACTCTGTGGAGTGTACGGCTTAAATCGGTCCTATGGACAGATACTCTTTATTCATTGTTATCAACTCTCTCTATTTTTCAGCAAAATGTTTTACTGTTCTACGGTATGGTTAAGGACAAGTAAACATAACATTTGAAAAATTACAGCTAGTGCAAAACTTTGCTGGTCGTCTCTTATCTGGCAAAAGGAAGTTTGACCAGATCACTCGAATTATGAAACAGCTTAAGCTACTTCCCGTATCTGACCTTCTTTACATCAGGGAAGCTACAATGATGTTTAAAATCAGAAATAATTTAGTACCTCAGTACTAGGGCTGGGCGATATGGCTGAAATCTGTATCACGATATAAGTGTTTCATATTGGTCGATATCGATAATTATTGAAACATTTTATGACCTATTTAAAATAAGGACCAGGAGGGAACAATACTAAATTCAAACATTTATTTTAAACTTCCTCTGACAGCCAATAAGCAAGGAATGTCAACACGCATGTTCAATGTTACGATCACAACAAAAGCTGAGCAATTATCAATAATAAAGTGCTTAAAAAACTCAAGTGTTATAAAAACATGAGCAAAGTGTTAAATGTAAACATAGCAAAACCTGCTATGTGAGAAGGACTGTCATATTTTTAATTTTTTACTGCAAGTTTAGTGCAAAAAAAGTTCACCCTCTGGTGAATAACATTTAAAAACATAAATAAAAATATGCAGTGCTTTATAAACATAAAAGAAATTGAGTGAAACTGAGGAAGACTTAGGCCGAATCCCATTTCACCCCTTGGACCAACCCCTTGGCCCTTCCCCTCCATTTTGCGCGTTCACGTGAAGGGGTAGGGGTATCCCAATCCCAGTTAACGCGGAGGGGTAGGGGAAGGGGTAGGGCTTCTGTACCCCTCCAAACGGAGATTTTCCTGGAGCAGACTCCGAACGAAGGGGTTTGAGTGATTTCCCACAATGCCATGCGGATTTCAGCGAGATTTCATGCGGATTTCAGAAAGATGGCGGTTCCCGCGGTGAAAGATTGTCATAAATGTATTTTCTCCATTATTTACGTGTTTTAAGTTGTTATCCAGAGGAAACACGCCGCTTGATTCGCTTTCGAGCTGAGAATGAGCAGCGATTTCTGAAATCCAAGCTGCTGCTAAAAAGCTTTGGGAGTGAGTATTGTTTTCGGTTGCTTGACTGCGTACGTTTTGTTCTGTTATTCTCGCTTTTATTGTTTACATGAGTGTTCTGACACCTCATTCTGTCGGATGTGGTGCACGAAGCGCCAAAGAGATCCCATTCAGTGGTGTTAGTTAACAAATCACACCCTGCCAGCAGAGATTTCTGCCTCTGGCTCTGACTGTAGCGGCTGGTCGCAGCCAATGACGCATTTGGTCGCGTTTTGCTAACGTAAACGCTGACGGAGGTACGCGATGACGTATGCGATCGTTGAAGGGCTATCCCAATACGTAAGGGTTGAATTTCAAGCCCTATCCCTTGTAGCTCAGTTTCAAGGGGAAGGGCCAAGGGGAAGGCGGAGGGGAAGGCGGAGGGGTAGGGGTAGAAATTAGAATTGGGATTGGGCCTTAGACTATTCTTAAACTATTCAAGTATATTTTCATTGAAGGTTTAATAACATAAAAATAGTGTTTTGTAAACATAGAAGAAATTAAAGTAAAACTGAGGTAGACTTAAGACTTTACATCTGTAACATCTGACCTTACTGACTTTATCCACAATTTCCTCGCTCGTTCCGGCACTCATCTTTCTTTTCTTGACCACGCTGTTTCTGGAAAAAAAATAAACACGACCACGAGACAACGAGATGGCGCAACCAAACGCGATACTGTTACATGATTGGCCATCAGCGTGTCACTCCCTATGCGTTGCTAGGCACCAGAGGACGAGTGCCTTTGCTCATGCAACCAAGCTTGCTTCGCAACAACAGTTGATTGAAAGCGGACCTAAACCAGAGAGGGCTCTGGCTAACGCTTGTTTCTTGAAAAAAAAAACATTCTATCGAAACGTTCTATCGAACACATTTTCTATTGATATCAAGTATGTGTCTATCGCGATACGTATCGTTATCATTTTATCGCCCAGCCCTACTCAGTACTTAACTGAACTTTATCATATGAGATCCGAGGTTCGCAGGTATAACACCAGGAACAGAGACAGCTTAAGTCTGCCCAAATGCCACACGTCACTTGCACAACAGTCCTTTATATATCGTGGCTCCAGAGCATGGAACACCGTTCCCCCAAACATCAAGTTAAGCTCTAGTGCATATGCCTTGAAGGGCAATTTAAAGAAATTATTATTGTCTAGATTTTTAAGTAACTAGTTTTTTATTAGGCGGCACGGTGGTGTAGTGGTTAGCGCTGTCGCCTCACAGCAAGAAGGTCCTGGGTTCGAGCCCCGTGGCCGGCGAGGGCCTTTCTGTGTGGAGTTTGCATGTTCTCCCCGTGTCCGCGTGGGTTTCCTCCGGGTGCTCCGGTTTCCCCCACAGTCCTAACATGCAGGTTAGGTTAACTGGTGACTCTAAATTGAGCGTAGGTGTGAATGTGAGTGTGAATGGTTGTCTGTGTCTATGTGTCAACCCTGTGATGACCTGGCGACTTGTCCAGGGTGTACCCCGCCTTTCGCCCGTAGTCAGCTGGGATAGGCTCCAGCTCGCCTGCGACCCTGTAGAACAGGATAAAGCGGCTACAGATAATGAGATGAGATGAGACCTTGTAAATTAATCTGGAAGATCCCCTACGGGGAAGATTAATAAAGATTTTGTATTTGTACTCCCATCTCCGCTGTGGATCTTTGCAGCTCCTTCAGTGTTATGTTTGGTGTTTTTGTTGCATCTCTGATTAATGCCCTCCTTGCCCGGTCTGTGAGTTTTGGTGGGCGGGGCCTTCTCTTGTCAGGTTTGTAGTGGTGCCGTATTCTTTCCATTTTGCTATAATGGATTTAAGGGTGCTCCGTGGGAATTTTTTTTTTTTTAATAATATAACCCAACCCTGATCTATACTTCTCCACAACTTTGTCTCTGACCTGTTTGGAGGCTCCTTGGTTCTCCTGTTGTTTGCTTAGTAGTGTTGCAGAGTCAGGGTCCTTCCAGAACAGGGTGATTTATACAGACATCATATGACAGATCATGTGACACTTTGATTGCACACAGGTGGATCTTAATCAACTAATTATGTGACTTATGAAGTGAATTGGTTGGAGCAGCTCTTATTTAGGGGTTTCATGTGAAAGGGGGTGAATACTTATGCACACTCCAGATTTCTGTTTTTTCATCTTAATTATTGTTTGTCACAGTAAAAGAACAATTTGCACCTTGTTGTGTAAATCAAATGGTGCTAACCCTCCAACAGTCCATTTTAATTCCAGCTTATAATGTGACAAAACAGGACAAACACCAAGGGGGATCAATACTTTTGCAAGATACTGTAGAATAAATAATGCAACATGACTTACAGCAGAAACAAAACATACAGAATTTTATTTTTTTATTATTATTATTTTTTTTTTGAATGCTCATGACGTTAAGAATGAAAGTGGTGTATTGTGTAACAGGTGCGTGTTGAAGATGGATCATCACTGCCCATGGTGAGTGAAATGTTGTCGTTGTTATTATTTCTTCTGCACGTCTTGCACTTCGTGTTTTATTTCTCAACGCTGCAGTTTCCTCTTTTTCCTGTGACAGGGTGAACAACTGTGTAGGCTTCTCCAATTACAAGTTCTTCATCCTGTTCCTGGCGTACTCGCTGCTCTACTGCCTGTTCATCGCTGCCACGGTGCTGCAGTACTTCATCAAGTTCTGGACAGTGAGTAATCACGTCGTCACTGCTGCTGCTCTTTTGGGTTTGATTTAATTAAAAGAATAAACCTCTGCACAGTGCGCACGGGGAGGTATGACGAAAATATCATATTGTGATTCTCAAAAACATTTCTGTGATGCACGATATGTATTGCGTTACAGTAGTATTGATTTTTGCAAACATTTTCAAATATGGGTCTGTCTCAGAAACTGGGTACTGTGGGGGTAGCCCACGAAATATACTCAGTCAATAAACTATACGGTTTTGAATGGTGATGTTGGTTTTGATTTGAAATAAAATGATGAAAGAAATAATACAGATAAAACTAAATCTTTGGTGTGAATACTCTATTCAGAATTTGGCAAAAATTCCGCAAATTTGTGGAAAAATGGCGGCTTGATCTGGGACATGATAAATGGTCGACTACATCGCAATCCCTTAAAAAGGCTGTAGTCCACTGAAAAGTCTACAGTTATCACTAATTGTATTTTAAGTTGTAACTTTATACACCTAAGGATTGGTGCGCTCACAGAATAATCATAACCGTAATAAAACATCATGCAGAATACAACCCCGATTCCAAAAAAGTTGGGACAAAGTACAAATTGTAAATAAAAACGGAATGCAATGATGTTGAAGTTTCAAAATTCCATATTTTATTCAGAATAGAACATAGATGACATATCAAATGTTTAAACTGAGAAAATGTATCATTTAAAGAGAAAAATTAGGTGATTTTAAATTTCATGACAACAACACATCTCAAAAAAGTTGGGACAAGGCCATGTTTACCACTGTGAGACATCCCCTTTTCTCTTTACAACAGTCTGTAAACGTCTGGGGACTGAGGAGACAAGTTGCTCAAGTTTAGGGATAGGAATGTTAACCCATTCTTGTCTAATGCAGGATTCTAGTTGCTCAACTGTCTTAGGTCTTTTTTGTCGTATCTTCCGTTTTATGATGCGCCAAATGTTTTCTATGGGTGAAAGATCTGGACTGCAGGCTGGCCAGTTCAGTACCCGGACCCTTCTTCTACGCAGCCATGATGCTGTAATTGATGCAGTATGTGGTTTGGCATTGTCATGTTGGAAAATGCAAGGTCTTCCCTGAAAGAGACGTCGTCTGGATGGGAGCATATGTTGCTCTAGAACCTGGATATACCTTTCAGCATTGATGGTGTCTTTCCAGATGTGTAAGCTGCCCATGCCACACGCACTAATGCAACCCCATACCATCAGAGATGCAGACTTCTGAACTGAGCGCCGATAACAACTTGGGTCGTCCTTCTCCTCTTTAGTCTGAATGACACGGCGTCCCTGATTTCCAAAAAGAACTTCAAATTTTGATTCGTCTGACCACAGAACAGTTTTCCACTTTGCCACAGTCCATTTTAAATGAGCCTTGGCCCAGAGAAGACGTCTGCGCTTCTGGATCATGTTTAGATACGGCTTCTTCTTTGAACTATAGAGTTTTAGCTGGCAACGGCGGATGGCACAGTGAATTGTGTTCACAGATAATGTTCTCTGGAAATATTCCTGAGCCCATTTTGTGATTTCCAATACAGAAGCATGCCTGTATGTGATGCAGTGCCGTCTAAGGGCCCGAAGATCACGGGCACCCAGTATGGTTTTCCGGCCTTGACCTTTACACACAGAGATTCTTCCAGATTCTCTGAATCTTTTGATGATATTATGCACTGTAGATGATGATATGTTCAAACTCTTTGCAATTTTACACTGTCGAACTCCTTTCTGATATTGCTCCACTATTTGTCGGTGCAGAATTAGGGGGATTGGTGATCCTCTTCCCATCTTTACTTCTGAGAGCCGCTGCCACTCCAAGATGCTCTTTTTATACCCAGTTATGTTAATGACCTATTGCCAATTGACCTAATGAGTTGCAGTTTGGTCCTCCAGCTGTTCCTTTTTTGTACCTTTAACTTTTCCAGCCTCTTATTGCCTCTGTCCCAACTTTTTTGAGATGTGTTGCTGTCATGAAATTTCAAATGAGCCAATATTTGGCATGAAATTTCAAAATGTCTCACTTTCGACATTTGATATGTTGTCTATGTTCTATTGTGAATACAATATCAGTTTTTGAGATTTGTAAATTATTGCATTCCGTTTTTATTTACAATTTGTACTTTGTCCCAACTTTTTTGAAATCGGGGTTGTATTTCATCACTGTCGTAACTCCATTTTCCGCAAACCCAAAACCAATACGATCGCGTGTTTTGATCTGAACGGAAAGCCTCAGGGTCAAGGTCACTACCTCACCAAAAGTAGTAACTTAAAATTACTACGCCATATAAAAACTTTGTGATAAATCTGTGATTTTGTTTTTTAAAACGAAAGCTGAAAGTTAGGTATGGACCCTTTTCACGCGACGTCACGACAAACGCGGCCGCCATTTTGGACATGTACTACCAGTAGTTTACCACAGCCAACATTGAGGAACGGCAGCAAAGAAAGTGTTTATTTTCAGCAAGACTTCCATCATGCCACTATGTTGTTGTGCACCTGGATGTAGTAACCATCAACAAACAAGGCAAGGGTTATCGTTTTATCGGATCCCGGTAGATGCTGACCGACGGAGAAGATGGATAGCAGCATACCAACGCTTGTGTAGTGACCACTTTGTTGGAGGTAAGATGAATAAAATTAGCCAGAAAAGGCATTACATTGCTGTTAACATTCCATTCTAGTTTACTGTAATTATGATCTGGCAGCTATTTACACCGGATCCAGTGTAAATAGCTGCCGGAGCCAACATCCGAGGTTCCGGAGCGCGCTCGCTCGCGGCCGGCCGGAGACAGCGCGCTCGCTCCGGAACCTCGGACATTGGCTCCGGCAGCTATTTACACTGGATCCGGTGTAAATAGCTGCCAGATCATAATTACAGTAAACTAGTAAATACAGTTTTCTGCATCTCGCTCCTTTTTCTTTTATGTTTGTCGCCTTCCTCGCTTTCAAACCGATTTGAGCCGAAGTCCACTACATGTCCAAAATGGCGGTCGCGTTTACGAAGGTCACGTGACTGAAAAGGGTCTATAGAATCTGTGGGTGGTAAAAGAGAGCAACTGGACTTGCTTGAAGATTCTTGAAGACGTTTCACCTCTCATCCGAAAGGCTTCTTCAGTTCTGTCTGACTGTTAGGGAGCATCAGGTATTTATCCTCTCATGGATGAAAAGCTCATCTGAGGTGTCGTTGAGTCATCCTGTTGGTGTGGGTCACTGGGGGCTGAATGTGAATGGCCTCGAGAGTCGTTAGGGTGATCAATGGATTGCCCGTTAAGGTGATCAATGGAATGCTGATTCTCTCTGTCCTCCTGTGAGCCACTGAAAACAGCTGGGTTTTGGTGTGCATTCAGTTGTCTGGGAAGTGTGCCAAGGACTGCATTGTAGGTGGCTGATAAATTATGTCTTAGGGCCTCTGCATGCTCTTGCGACAAGGCTTTCCCAGATAGCTTTTCGCAGACAGTTGTAATTTATTGTTGAGTGGGGATAATAGGCGTGCGCGATGTTATTCACCGCCACAACGCAAGGGGGCGCGAAGTCGCTAGGAGTAGTTGGTGGGTGTGGTTAGTGGAGTGTTTATCCTCCGGTTACTTATAATGACTAGAACTTTTTTTTTTTTTTATAATGACTAGAACTGGAGTCGTATAGATGTACGTACTTCCTCAATCAACCGCTCTTCATGCTGCTCCATCTTCGCTCGTGTTTTTAAAAATGCCGGTCGTGAAAACAAACCAAACCGGGAAAGTAGGGAAGCGGAAGTGCGTGTACAGCGGATGTAGAGTGGACCAATCAGAGCCCTCTTGTCTGCGGCGCTTGTCTGCGAGGCTTCTGCAGTGGTCACAATTTTTGGGAGGTGCGTGCAGAGCGTCTGCGAAGGTGGGGGGGCTACGCAGACACTGTCTGCGACGCCATCTGTGAGGACTGGGTTGTCAGCATAAATTGGCCTTTAGGCCCTGTCCACACAGCAACGGATTCAGGTGACTCCGATACAATTGCTTATCGTTTAGGCCTGGCGTCCACACGGCACCGGCGTTTTGGGTGCCCAAAACGCAATCTTTTTGAGAACGGGTTCCAGAGTGGAAAGATCTGGCAATGTTGCCGTTGTGAAGTCGTCTGGATGAGTAGAACGGATTTGTTTACGATGACGTCACAACCACATGATTGTGAGTGCTTCACGCCGGGTAGAAGTGTAACGAACTCGATGCGAGTTGTCAACAAATCCTATAACTTGGTTCATGAAACGCGCTTACAAAATATTTTCACTGTGAATATTTATTGTGTAATGGTGCAAAGAGAGAGAGAGAGAGAGAGAGAGAGAGACTCTGCCCTTAGGGCAGAGTCAGTCCCGCCAGCAAAAATAGGGAAAAAAAAGGAGCGATCTCACCTCTTCAGATGTGGGTTTAAGTCCTACAATACATTCCTCAAAAAGGGCGTAGAAGAACAAATTAATCCATCAACGTGTAGCATTCAATTTATTCCGGACCATTAAAGACGCCGCCTTCCGCGTAGAATCATACGTCATCCTCGCCGCCATATTGGATAGGTCAAAGCGGAGAATAAAGATTAGCTGCGTTTAACTGTACCAACAGGTTTGCCGTCCAAACGAGATCACATGGGATTACCTTTCACAGGTGAGACTGGAAAAATACTTTTCATTGTATTTGGTCATTATAACGTAATTTTATGAACAGATTTTCCTGACTTTGTGGCTAATATGAAGTCTCGCGCATAATAGTTTATGCGCATGCGTCCTTACTTCTATTGTTCTGGTGTCTCCGAAGGGACCGTCTTACAGCGCCCCTAGAGGTGTGGCATGTGTATTGCATCGTTTTCAGCAAGCGTTGCGTTGCCATATGGACCTGATATTTTACTGATCGTTGCCCATTTGGACGCGATATATTTTTAAATAACATCTCGTTGCCGTTGTCGTGTGGATGTAGCCTCAGTTGTCTGGGAAGTGTGCCAAGGACTGCATTGTAGGTGGCTGATAAATGATGTCTTAGGCCAAGTTTACATTAGACCGTATCTGTCTCGTTTTCTTCGCGGATGCACTGTCCGTTTACATTAAAACGCCGGGAAACGGGAATCCGCCAGGGTCCACGTATTCAATCCAGATCGTGTTTGGTCCGGTGCTGTGTAAACATTGAGAATACGCGGATACGCTGTGCTGAGCTCTAGCTGGCGTCGTCATTGGACAACGTCACTGTGACATCCTCCTTCCTGATTCACTGGCGTTGGTCATGTGATGCGACTGCTGAAAAACGGCGCGGACTTCCGCCTTGTATCACCTTTCATTAAAGAGTATAAAAGTATGAAAATACTGCAAATACTGATGCAAATACTGCCCATTGTGTAGTTATGATTGTCTTTAGGCTTGCCATCCTTCCACTTGCAAGTGGTGAGTGATATGCGCTGGGATCACACACACAGCAGCTCAGTCCCGAATCATTGCTCGTGCACTTCACTCGCGCGCTCTGTGAGCTGCGCAGGGCCGGAGTGCGCACCCTCCAGAGGGCACTCGCTGTTCAGGGCGGAGTGATTTGGAGCGCAGGATGCCTGCGGAGCCGAGCGTATCTGTGTATTGGCGTTGCTGTGTGCACGCAAATCGTGTATTGGCGTTGCTGTGTGCACACTAATCATTTTAAAAACGTTAATCTGATGATCCGCTGATACGGTCTAATGTAAACCCCACCTTAGACCCCCACCTCTGTTCAGTGATGGCCGTTCCAGGTTGACAAAAATGGCTTCTTTAACTCCTCACTCATACCAACGATCCTCTCTGGCTAAAATGCGTACGTTGCAATCCTGAAATGAGTGTCCTTTGTTGTTAAGATGAAGGTAGACAGCAGAGTCCTGGCCTGAGGAACTGGCTGTCCTGTGCTGAGCCATGCACCTGTGAAGCGGTTGTTTGGTTTCACCAATATACGAGTCGGTGCATTGCTCACTGCACTGAATTGCATACACCACGTTGTCCTGTTTGTGTCTGGGTATTCTGTCCTTAGGGTGGACCAGTTTCTGCTTCAGGGTGTTACTGGGTCTGAAATGTACCGGAATGTTGTGTTTGTAGAAGATCCTCCTGAGTTTCTCAGATAGACCAGAAATGTAGGGAATGACAATGTTCTTGCGTTTGTTCCTGTTATCCTCCTTGTCCGTCTCCTTAGGTATAGAATATGTTTCTTACAGAATATGTGACGATGGTAGCTGGTCTTGTATGAATGTCTGAGCTATAAAATGAGTTGTGGTCTGTTTTTTACCGTAGCATGTTATTTGTGTGCGGGGAAGGACACACATTAATAATTTGCATGTGTAGAATGGAATTTTCCACTCCAACAGTTAGAAGTTGATCGTGCTTCCATTTGCGGTCTTTCTGTTACGCGGGTGATCTGTTCGGACGTTATCACTGAAAAGGTGAGTTTTGACAGTTTTATTTTGTTTTAGTCTTGCAGTATAAGGCAATAGGATGTTTCTTTTTCATCTTAGTTTCATATTTCGTAGTGTTTGCGTATTTTTGGCCGATATTTTGCAACCATGGTCAATTTAGATCGAACTTTTGATAGAATATACAGCCAGTCATTTTGCCCCGCCCCCACTCCGTCCGGTGCAGTAGTGATGTCCCGTTGTTTGCGCGCCGCAGCAGAGACCCGTGTGACCTTCAGCCGGTACAGTCGCTGTTCTTTTACCAGCGCCGTTATTCTCATCTTTCCGGTGTGTTCTTGATTTTTCCATTGTGTCCTATTCCGCCATATCAAATACCCAAAATGGATCATATTATTCATATTTAAGTGAATAATCAATTCAGTCATCATAACTTGGCATTTTTAACCCAAGCAATCAAAAAGAGGAAATTTATTCAATATTTTCACTCATCTGTGAAGGAGGGGCTTTAATTCTTCATGATGGAGTTATTTTATATGGAAACAGGGATGAAAGTCTTCTGGATTTACCCAGAAATCCGGATATTTGACAAAACTCTTGAAAATCTCCGATTTTCTGAATGGAGAAACTTATTTTTTGGCTTTTTCGCGTTCCTAGACGCAGTGTAATACTTCGCGTCGTCCTTGCGTGGACGCGGTCCTTAAATAGCCCAAACATAGTTCATTGATAAAGACAGGTGTTCTTTGTTAATCGCGCGTGCTGGAGCTTGTTAGGCGCATGCGTGCAAGGCGCGCCTTCAGGTGCACGAGCTAAGGCGCGCAGGACTGACACCGTTCTGCGCAAGCACAACACGATCGCACTAGAAAGCATGTTCAAGCTGCCAGTGTAGCTGCAGTCTTTTTAGTTGCGAATTATGAGTATTTCCTCGTGTTAATAATTCACCATGTCAAAACAAGCAAAACTTTCCTCCTTCTTTTGACGTGAAGAGAGGTAGCAATTTATTATATATATTTTTTCCATCAAAGTTGCATTTTGTGGTTTCGAAGCTAAGTTTTAGTGCCGTTTCTAGAACACAACATCAAGAAAACGTGGAAGAAACAGCGATAATGGAAGAGCCGGTTTCTAAGCTGCCTAAAATTAGCAATGGTCATTATTTTTTGTTACATAATGCACTCAGGCTGCCAGTCAGTGTGTGACACACACACACACACCCTGAAAAATCCTAGCTACGCCCTGATTTATATGAGAAATTTGGTCTTCATTGGTGTGTTTGAATTTACAGACAATATGAACTAATGTAAACTATTGGCTTCAACTCGCATAAATCTGAATTGGAAATGTTTAGTTCACTTTAGCTTCTGCAAACGCACAACTCGACTAAAAGATTGATAAACAAGGCTCAACGTCCCCAACATTGAAACCTGAAAGCTTTAGAAACTCGAACAGACCTTTACTTTTTAACAGCACTGTTTTGGGATTTTGCTGATATTTTTCAGAGTAATGAACTGTGTAGCAGGAAAATCACCGCGTTTTCTAAACGCACTCCTGAAAATGACTCATTAACTAGGGGAATTAAATTTGATATTTTTGACATGTTAATCATTAATGTACATGAAAGAAAAAGGCTTAAAAGTTATAACTTGTTTTAGTGAAAATAAGTACTAAAATGCACAAGAATGCAGGGGCTTGCGTGTTATGTTATTAAAATATTTTCGGGGGACGTTGCCCCCCATCTTAGTTTGACTTTCAAAAGTTCAGGATTTTTTTCTTTGCTCCACTTTCATCTCTAATGGAAATCAAAAGCATTTGAATTGTAATCAAAAAAATGTTCCACAGTGGAGGCCAGATAAAGCAAGATGCCGTCTTTATTCTTATTAAACATGACAAAAGAAACATTGAGTGTTGGGTAAATGAAAAAAAAAAAAAGTAAAATTAGAAAATTTATTTTTTGACCATAATGTCCTAAACGAGAGACCAGTTTCTGAGACGGACCCATACGTAGATTTTTTTAAAAAGCTTTTAATATTGTTTTTTTTTTTTAAATAAAATTCTAATAAACTATTTTTAACAGCTTTAAATCAGCTGCTTGCTTCCATTCAGTTTGTAATTTTTTTTTAATTATAAAAAGCACATTGTGACGCAATACATAGTGATACTGATATTCCACGGTCATATGGCTGTGCTGTAACACTTCCCTGTCCTTTGCTCTAATCTTCTCACTCTCCTCGTGTCTAACACTCTGTCTCTGTTTGCACTAAGCTTTGCCGGAGGAAATCGGCAGAAAATTGTCCAAAGGTAATCACCGGTGTTGGTGTTGATTGTTAGTTAATGTCTCCACGCTGGCATGGGAAATACATTTTTTAAAAATGCCATTTCATTTTCTTTCTTCTCTGATTGTGGTGTTATTCATTAGTGTTGCATGATTAATCACATGTTTCTGTCAACTTGAGTGTTTCCTTTAAGTTCTGTTTCTCCGTCTGGTCGTTTTATTTATAGTCCACGCATCACTTTTAGCTCTGAAGTGCACTATATAGTGTACAGTGGAAGACCTCTTAAAATGGAGGCGAGGAAGACACGAGAGATTTTGACTTCCAGGCCTCAGGGGGAAAAAAGTAAAGGTGGAGCAAGACCACTTTTTCTTTTCTGATACTGACATTGAATCTTTGAGCATGAAATTAGGAGCTATTTTTAAAAATATTAATGTTTTCTTGGACTGAAGAACTTTAACATGAAAATCACTTACACTGTAAATATAATAAAATCAATCCTAATTAAAAATAAAAAATCAACCATATACGGAAAGCTCTCCAGTTTCAAAAATAAATTTCTTTCCCAAATCCAATTCGAATCTTCTCCATTTGTTCCCGGATCCGATATCTGATGTGTTTTTCTCCAATGTCTGATCCGCTGTTCCACTGCTGGTAGGTACCATTGCGATACTGGTACTGGGAATCGGATTGGCGCCATCTCTGCTTTTAGGCTTAGGGGGATAAAGAATAATGTGATTTATATATGAAATTAATTTATGCAAAAAAAATTTTGATTAGTATCTTCAAGTATTGCCTTATTTAGCCCCTGCCACAAAGTACACAGGGGGATATAGGAATGGAGTCCGTCCGTCTGTCCGTTTCAATCTGGACAAGTTTTCCCAGAAACGACATAACGTCGCTGTCAGGTCAAAACCTGCTATGTGACATTTTTTTCCTTTTTTACAGGAGACGTAAAAAACTGAATAAAACTCTGAAATAACAAGCTGAGAAGCCAGTAAAAGTTTACTTGTTCTATTATTAGCTTGGTCAGTTAAATATCCATCAAAATAGCTAATTGCAGCGTTATATTAGCGTAAATTGCAAAAGAGAACCCAATTTGACCTAAATTGTCACATAGCAGGTTTTGAACTGACAGTGACGATAAGCTGCATCAATGAAATTTTGTGTGCTCGTATATTACTATTCATTAGATTAATTATTATTTTCGGAGTTATGGCCCTTGATTTTCGTGATTGGACTTTGTACTCAATAACTAATATTATATGTGTGTGTGTGTGTGTGTGTGTGTATATACAGTGGGGCAAAAAGGTATTTAGTCAGCCACCAATTGTGCAAGTTCTCCCACTTAAAAAGATGAGAGAGGCCTGTAATTTTCATCATAGGTACACTTCAACTATGAGAGACAGAATGGGGGGAAAGAATCCAGGAAATCACATTGTAGGATTTTTAATGAATTAATTGGTAAATTCCTCGGTAAAATAAGTATTTGGTCACCTACAAACAAGCACGATTTCTGGCTCTCACAGACCTGTAACAACTTCTTTAAGAGGCTCCTCTGTCCTCCACTCATTACCTGTATTTAATGGCACCTGTTTGAACTCGTTATCAGTATAAAAGACACCTGTCCACAACCTCAAACAGTCACACTTCAAACTCCACTATGGCCAAGACCAAAGAGCTGTCAAAGCACACCAGAAACAAAATTGTAGATCTGCACCAGGCTGGGAAGACTGAATGTGCAATAGGTAAGCAGCTTGGTGTGAAGAAATCAACTGTGGGAGCAATTATTAGAAAATGGAAGACATACAAGACCACTGATAATCTCCCTCGATCTGGGGCTCCACGCAAGATCTCACCCCGTGGGGTCAAAATGATCACAAGAACGGTGAGCAAAAATCCCAGAACCACATGGGGGGACCTAGTGAATGACCTGCAGAGAGCTGGGACCAAAGTAACAAAGGCTACCATCAGTAACACACTACGCTGCCAGGGACTCAAATCCTGCAGTGCCAGACGTGTCCCCCTGCTTAAGCCAGTATGCCCAGGCCCATCTGAAGTTTGCTAGAGAGCATTTGGATGATCCAGAAGAGGATTGGGAGAATGTCATATGGTCAGATGAAACCAAAATAGAACTTTTTGGTAAAAACTCAACTTGTCGTGTTTGGAGGAGAAAGAATGCTGAGTTGCATCCAAAGAACACCATACCTACTGTGAAGCATGGGGGTGGAAACATCATGCTTTGGGGCTGTTTTTCTGCAAAGGGACCAGGATGACTGATCCGTGTAAAGGAAAGAATGAATGGGGCCATGTATTGTGAGATTTTGAGTGAAAACCTCCTTCCATCAGCAAGGGCATTGAAGATGAAACGTAGCTGGGTCTTTCAGCATGACAGTGATCCCAAACACACCGCCCGGGCAATGAAGGAGTGGCTTTGTAAGAAGCATTTCATGGTCCTGGAGTGGCCTAGCCAGTCTCCAGATCTCAACCCCATAGAAAATCTTTGGAGGGAGTTGAAAGTCCGTGTTGCCCAGCGACAGCCCCAAAACATCACTGCTCTAGAGGAGATCTGCATGGAGGAATGGGCCAAAATACCAGCAACAGTGTGTGAAAACCTTGTGAAGACTTACAGAAAACGTTTGACCTCTGTCATTGCCAACAAAGGGTATATAACAAAGTATTGAGATGAACTTTTGTTATTGACCAAATACTTATTTTCCACCATAATTTGCAAAAAAATTCTTTAAAAATCAGACTATGTGATTTTCTGGATTTTTTTTTTCTCATTTTGTCTCTCATAGTTGAGGTATACCTATGATGAAAATTACAGGCCTCTCTCATCTTTTTAAGTGGGAGAACTTGCACAATTGGTGACTGACTAAATACTTTTTTGCCACACTCTGTGTGTGTGTGTATAATATATATATATATATATATATATATATATATATATATATATATATATATATAAAATGTATGTGTGTGTGTATGTGTATATATGCACAGGCCAATATCAAATCTACCATTCATCGGGAAAATCCTTGAAAAAATTGTCTTCAATCAATTAACTGCCTTCTTGATATCAAACAGCTGTTTTGATAACTTTCAGTCAGGATTTCGTGCCAATCATAGCACTGAAACAGCGCTGATTAAAGTTATAAATGACATACGTCTTAATACTGATGCAGGCAAAACATCGGTCCTGGTGTTACTGGACCTCAGTGCAGCTTTTGATACTGTTGATCACAACATACTGCTATATCGACTTGAACACTGGGTTGGGTTGACTGGTAAAGTTATCAATTGGTTAAAATCATACTTAGAAGCTTCTTTATTACCATGGGAAATTGTACCTCAACATCAATGTCCTTGACCTGTGGTGTCCCCCAGGGGTCGATTCTTGGACCATTACTATTCAACCTTTATATGCTCCCACTTGGACAAATTATCAAGAACAACTCAATTTTGTATCACTGCTATGCAGATGACACCCAAATTTATTTTGCTCTATCACCTAATGATTATGCCCCCCTTGAATGTCTCGACCAGTGTATCGACCAAATCAACAACTGGATGTCACAAAATTTTCTTCAGCTGAACACAGATAAAACAGAAGTAATTCTGTTTGGGAAAAAAGATGAAAGACTCAGGATTAGCACTATTCTTGACACAAAGGGGATTAAAACAAAAGATATGGTTAAAAATCTTGGTGTTTTCATTGACAGCGAGCTAAACTTTGACAGTCACATGAAAGCAATTATTAAAACGCCATTTTATCACCTAAAAAACATTTCCAAACTAAGAGGACTTATGTCAAAAAATGATCTGGAAAAACTTATACATGCCTTCATCTCTAGTAGGGTTGATTACTGCAATGGCCTTTTCACAGGCCTGACAAAAAAGACCATCAAACGACTTCAGCTGGTTCAAAATGCAGCGGCTCGGGTTCTCACACGAACAAAAAGAACAGAGCACATTACTCCAATTCTAAGGTCCCTTCACTGGCTTCCAGTAAGCTACAGAATTGACTTTAAAGCATTGCTGCTGGTGTACAAATCTCTAAATGGTACAGGGCCCAATTACCTCTCTGATCTGTTGCGGCGGCCTAACCCAATCAGATCTACCAGATCGCAGCAGAAAAATTTACTGGTAAAACCTGTTGTTAAAACAAAGTGTGGTGAAGCAGCTTTTAGCTACTATGCAGTACAGCTATGGAGCCAACTGCCAGAGGACATCAAAAATGCTCCTGCTGTTGGCAGCTTCAAATCTAGACTAAAGACCAAGCTGTTCTCAGATGCTTTCTGCTAAATTATTAATATTGTCATCTTTACATGTTTTGAACTTTACTTAACTTTTACAGTCTCTGCATGTTTTAAACTTAACTTCTATTTTATTCTGCTGTTTTTTTTTTTTTTACAGAACTTTTACTTCATTTTATTATTTTATTTCTACTATTGTTTAATTCTTATTTTTTCCCCATGTATTTTATGTAATTTTATTTTCTATTGTTTATTGTTTTGCTTTTACTTCTGTAAAGCACATTGAACTGCCACTGTGTATGAAATGTGCTATATAAATAAACGTGCCTTGCCTGTGTGTGTGTGTGTGTGTATATATATATATATATATATATATATATATATATATATATATATATATGTGTGTGTGTGTGTGTTATTTCCCAGCTGGGCGGTCCGTATCGTGAAATACCGTGACCGAGGTCTTGAAAGTACTGAGCGAGGCCCTCTGAGCCGAGGTCAGTATTCAAGGCCGAGGTCACGGTATTTCACCATACAGACCAACCTTAAGCTGGTAAATATTTATTTTTTTCTTTACCAAATTCTAACAGAAAACGAGAGCACCCGAAAGGGAAAACCGAGCCGAGCCGCCATTTTGAATCCTCATTCACGGCTGTAATGCAAATGGCTTCCTCCTCGGTATACAAGTGCACTTCCATGGCAGGAAAAAAACTACATTTTGCCGCCTATGTAGTGCCCTATTTATACAAAATTGAGTCATTCAGGATTCAGCCATGTTTTTGCTCGGCGTTAGCAACAGTTACAGGTTTTTAGCTTTCTCCTGAAATGTTTTCTTTTATTTCTTCTTCCTCAGGGTAGTAAAACTCGCTTTCGCTGTGAACACTTTCGTTATCGCGATCCATGCTGTAAAATTAATGCTATTCTCCTGAGAAATGCTGGCAAAAATTTATAAGATTTTTGATAAAAATCTTATAAATAAATCTTATCAAAAAGATAAATGTTGACAAAAATTGCTACTATGTTTGTTGTTATTCTGAACGAGCGAGTCGCAAGAGGTCCGTAACCAGGGTCCGTAATAGAGGTCCGTACCGTAGGATACGGACCTGCTCGCCAGCCAATCAGAGTGCAGGATTTGATGAAACCCGCACCGCGAAAAAAATAAAAATAGTTATTTATATAAATAGAAAGTACATAAGCTACATCAATGAAACTTTGCGTGTTCATATTACTGAAAAAAGCTGGGTAGCGTTTTATGAAGGTGTCCTAGCACTTACGACATCACAAGTCAATATTAAAGCAGTAGGCTTATAAGGGTGTAAGTGTTAAGAGGGCTTCGTAAAACGCTCGTGGCGGGGGATAGTGATGACCATGTCTTTTTCGTTCTTTGCACAATAATCCAGTTTTGTTTGAATGAAAGTTCTTATTCTTATAATTATTATATGATGTACCATCAAATTTTTATTCTAACACTTTTTTTTCTTTAAATCTTGAAGTGCTTTACGCATAAAACCAGAAATAAAATGATTCATGATTATTTATTGTGATAAATTGTGTGACAGTGCACTTTTCTGAGCTGTGTGGATTTATAAGGGTCACAGACTCAAAGCAGAAAGTTCATAACAATAAGAAAATTAGTTTTGAATCTTTAAATTCTTTAAAATCGACTTTTTTTAAATTCCTTATTTTTTGTTTATTCTTGATATTCAAGAATATTCACACTTTTTTTTAAATTTTTTTTAATGTATAAATATTGCCACCCCAATTATCAATTATATATTAACTTTTCCAGATTGTTCTTTGTCTTTACAAAGCAAAGTGCTTTATTGCATCACATTATTCTTAGTCATTTTTTTTCCTGTGGCTGTCGTGCAGCTCTGTAACTGGTGTGTTTTGTCTTGCACTCTTTTTTTTTCCTCTCTCTCTCTCTCTCTCTCTCTCTCTCAGAGCGAGCTGCCTGACTCTCACGCCAAATTCCATGTATTGTTTCTCTTTTTTGTGGCGGCCATGTTCTGCATCAGCATCCTCTCGCTCTTCACTTACCACCTGTGGCTTGTAGGAAAGAACAGATCCACGATAGGTAACGCTCTCGCACCGTCTGCACCCACATGTGTGTCCTCATGACTCACTGGTTGTTTAAGTTTAGCACAGAAGCACTTACGCATGACCCCTTCTGTCTCTTTCATTCCCTCAGAGGCGTTTCGAGCACCCGTGTTTAGGAATGGACCAGACAAAAACGGGTTCTCGCTGGGTTTCAGCAAGAACATCGCTCAGGTGTTCGGAGACGAGAAGAAGTTCTGGCTGCTGCCGGTGTTCACCAGGTAAACACGCTCACTCTCAAGGAGTTTCCGTCTTCTTTTACCAGGATTATAAGCGTTTTTATTTATCTTATTTATTTTCGGGTGCAGTCTGGGAGACGGTCTCACGTTTCCAACCCGGCTGGTTGTCACCAATCCCGAACAGCCAACAGTAGTCGTACATCCTGACCACCTGAGCCAAAGGTGAGTTGCAGTTCTCATTTCCACCACTCGGTGGCACTGTTACAACCAAATAAAGGGTCCAAAAACATGTTTTTAAAGTGCATATCACGAGTAAATTCAGGAGCAAGATCAATGTAATTTTCCTATTTTATATTAAACTTTGGTCAAATATCTGTCACATTTTGTGCGATATTTTTTTTTTTTTTTTTTAAACCTTGCACAATACCAGAAAAATTCAGTTGAAATCGAGCCATTTGAGGCGAATTGGTCCGCCTCTGAAAAAACTTGGCATTTGGATTTCCTGGCAAACATTGATTTTCGTGACGTCGCGTGCGGGACGCCTCCCTCTGAATCCTACGTCAGCACTGGTTTGTTTATGAGAAAACGACCTGGTGGTTTTCTGCAAATTTCTTCAACATTATTGCGTAATTATTAAAATGGTTAACAGATGTATCGTAGGAGGGTGGAGCAACACCAAGCTTGATGAGATTAGTACTCATCGTTTCCCAAAAGACCGGACAATGAGAGAGAAATGGGAGCGCTTGGTCTACACAGGCTGTGCACTGAAACCGTGCAAAGCTCGCGCAGCCTGCTGGCGCTTCCGCAGGTAACGTCACGAATCTGGCTCCGGACTCCCTTGGGATTTTTCCAGACGCGTTTTGTTATTTTATTTTTTTCTGCTGTAGACAGATGGCCTTGTGCAAAATTACCCTTCTGGATGAGTGTGTAAAGGGACATACTTTCATATTTTAAAAAAACGAAATTGGTCCAGAATATCCACTTTAAATATTTTTAATTATTCTATCCTCAAACTTTCATCAAGGCTGTACAAGTGTCTAGAATGTACGTACATTGTTTTCAACAACTGCTTTATTTAATAAGCTTGGTGTGTGTGTGCACGCGTGCGCATTTATCTCCGCCCCCTTGTTTAACTTTCATGGTTACTTTGACTTGCTGTTTGAGTCAGAACAAAAAAATCTTTGCATTTGTCTGAAAATGATCACCTTTCCAACTTCTGCGATCTGTAGCTTGTCGTCTTGAACTGAAACCATCTTCAGCTCATTTGCATCAGTAACGATTCTCTCTTGTCGCTTGTGGGTGTGGCCTGTCATGCTTTTTTTTTTTTTTAAATAAAGTTATAGGGAGAAATGGTCGTAGCTGCTTTGTGTGTGTAACTTCTGAAGCTGTTTCGTTAAACACAAGTTAAATAACGCACTAATCAGTGTGGAAATTGTTCGGTTATGTGCTCAGCTTCGTTCTCGCAGTAGATTAGCAGAGCAAGCTACCTCTACGAGGGTAAGTCAGAGAGTTCTAAGACAGATGTTATAATTTCAAAAGGTGTGAATTTCTACAAAGAAGGAATTCCCCAATCGGAACGCCGCTTGCAGAAGCGTTTCGACTTAAATGGAGGATATGTAGAGAAATGGCTCTGTTATTTTCATGAAGATTTTTTTTCAATTTGTCTTAGAACTTTTTGATTTAAACTCGTGCTAGTTACGTCCACACATCAGGATAAGATAAAACCACGGTTATAAGTTTTAAACGGTAAATCGAAACTAATTTAGCAAGAAATATCAGCTCACGCCACAGGATCGGTTCGAGACGATCGTTTGGATTTGTCACGTCTGTACAGCATCGTACCAGATTTGAATAGCATTTGTGAAATTCTGTCACAGAAATTAAAGCTCCACGTAAACCACAGGATTTCATCTCTGCTTTTTGCGGATGATGTTGTCCTGTTGGCTTCTTCAAACCAGGACCTTCAGCATGCACTGGGGCGGTTTGCAGTCGAGTGTGAAGCGGCTGGGATGAGAATCAGCACCTCCAAGTCCGAGGCCATGGTTCTCGACCGGAAAAGGGTGGCTTGCCCTCTCCAGGTTGGTGGAGAAGTTCTGCCTCAAGTGGAGGAGTTTAAGTATCTCGGGATCTTGTTCACGAGTGAGGGAAGGATGGAGCGTGAGATCGACAGGCGGATCGGTGCAGCCTCCGCAGTGATGCGGTCGCTTTACCGGTCCGTCGTGGTGAAGAAGTAGCTGAGCCAAAAGGCGAAGCTCTCAATTTACCGGTCGATCTACGTTCCGACTCTCACCTATGGTCATGAGCTTTGGGTAATGACAGAAAGAACAAGATCGCGGATACAAGCGGCCGAAATGAGTTTCCTTCGCAGGGTGGCTGGGCGCTCCCTTAGAGATAGGGTGAGAAGCACAGTCACTCGGGAGGAGCTCGGAGTAGAGCCGCTGCTCCTCCACATCGAGAGGAACCAGCTGAGGTGGCTCGGGCATCTTTTTCGGATGCCTCCTGGACGCCTCCCTGGGGAGGTGTTCCAGGCATGTCCCCCCGGGAGGAGGCCCCGGGGAAGACCCAGGACACGCTGGAGGGACTATGTCTCTCAGCTGGCCTGGGAACGTCTCGGTGTTCTTCCCGAGGAGCTGGCCGAGGTGTCTGGGGAAAGGGAAGTTTGGGCTTCCATGCTTAGACTGCTGCCTCCGCGACCCGGTCCCGGATAAGCGGAAGAAGACGAGACAAGACGTAAACGAGTGTTCCGTTACGTATCACGATAAAACTTTCCCTTGCGAGCCCTAACGTGAGCAATGGAAGCCATTTTCTTTGCGACTGAACGCCTGTAATTCGCCGTTTAAACTCGGCTTATGCATCTTAAGCTAACGTTCGTTACTTGTTCCACCGGGAGAGGATTCGTTAGCGTTTTTGGTATCGCTATGTTAACTCCACATGCTGCTCCTTAACACGGTGTGTGCATGTGATTTTGATATAGTTTAGGAGTGAATTCAGTTCTTGGAAAAAGAAATATCTCATCATGGGTGTGTTTTTTTTTTTTTTTTTTTTTGTCCCACCGTCCACAGTGTTGAAGGTGAGCAGTGTAGTCCTCTCAGCGAGTCTCAGAAACATCTTCTCAATAATGACCTCCACGATGGTCACATCTCTGTAAAGGCTGTAAAGTCTGGTGAGTCACTGCAATGAGTGTCACACGTCTGCAGAGCCCGAAAAAAAAACCCTCAGTGTCACGCAAAAAAAAAAAAAAATGTTTTTCATGAAGGGTGCCAATATTTATGGACTTGGCTGTATATCATTGTGGCATAACGTAACTATTGTGTAATTATTTCACATTTCTTTTACTTTGCAGATGAAAGTGACACCGTCACAGTTTCCATGGCGAGCGAGTCCTAGCCAGGTGAGCATCGTTCCTCTGTCTGCTCTTTAAGGAGGAGGGAGAAGGGAAGGGGAGGGGCTTGTCAGATGTGACTGACATGCTGTCATTTCCTTGTTTAGAGTTCGTGCTTGTAAACTGTGGAGGAGAAACACAGCCATCAAACGTGATGCCTTAAACAACTCCATCACCTCTGCAGCAGCTCCTCGTCTGTGTGCATTCGTTCAACTTTCAGACAAATTTGCGTCGTTCATCTGTTTCTTCTTCTCCTTCAGAGCAGTCTGGCGTTTTAATCTTCACACTCACTCGTTAACTTTGAGTAACGGTGCACCTCCTATCGACCCGTTTGTTGTTTACCAGTAAAATGCGCACTACCATTGTAATGTTCGGGGTGTTTAATTTCCCCGGCAGTATCTGATCTGATCTGATCTGATCTGATGTTTACACAGCAGAAAGCGATCGAAAGAGCTACAGCTATTTACATCTTCACGCCATTCCTGCTGGGGTTTTAACAGAAACTTATCGACCCACAGACGGGTTTAAATTCTCTTCTATTGTATTGTATCTGACCGACTGATTTTATATCCATCTCTGATAACCATCGCACTAATTTATTTTATTTTTTCTCTCCAAGATAGAACTAACGGTTTATCGTGCTCACAGGATCGCACATTTGCACATTGGAATTCCAGCGAGCAAACATTTAAATGAAGTTCTGAGTATTCAGATGTGTGCGTGCATATACATATGAGAATTCTCACCCATCAAAAACGACCCGTTACGTCACAATATGAAATCACATACTTCCGGGTGGATAACGACGGTGGGTCACGCTGCACTGGTGTAACAGTATTACACGAGTTATTTCAATTTACTAGAAGAGGGGAAAAAAAGTTTCATTGAACTTTTAATAAAATATCAGTGCGCAGATATCCTGTGCTGCTAAATATTGACAGAACTTGACACCAAATGTTGTTGTGGTTCATTTTAATTCTACTAAAATGCTTTGGGTTTAAATTATTCCTCCAATGTTGGAACGTCACGATTATCAGGATCAGTTGTGTTTCGAATCGATATTTTACGTCTTGATTTTAAAACAGTATTGATTGTTCTTATTGTATTTATTTTTTTATTATACATTTTTTTCTTATGGTAATGTAAATTAAGAAGCCGTTTTAGAAAGTGACCCACTTCAGAAGGATGAAATAAAGCAAAAGAGGGACATGTCGTCATTTTAGGGTGACGTGGTTAGATCACGTAGCAAGTCTCAAGTCTCAGAGCGTACGAAATTGGTGAAGGGGGGGGGGAATCTCACGACAGACAGGAGTTAAAACGGAATCTGTTCTGAAATGTCTTGAACACAGCAGCATTTCTCAGCCATTCATTTTTATAAGTCATTTGTGAACGAATCAACTCTTTGAATAGATTCTTTGAATCGACTCTTTTTTTTTTTCCAGCTGAACAGTGAGCCTTTTTTTTTTCCCTTGTCTTTTTGTTTTTTTCCTTCGTAGATTTTTGTAGACGATGCCATTTACTCTTGTGTACTCATGGAATCATTTAAACATGAAAACCTCTTTCTAACATCCGAGCTGTTCATTAGGATTAAATTGATTCATTATCGGTAAGAGTTTTTATATCAGTCAGGATCACGGTGCCATTTGATCTTCCTTCTGTTCATTGAGCCAAATACTTTGAAATTCTTCATCTAAACAGCACACGGGTTTATTATTTTAAAAAAAAATAGTTCTTGCAAGTCAAAATATCGCAGATTTAGCAATGAGCCGTTTACGAGCCGATTCCTCATGAGCCGAGTCAAATGAGCCGACTCGCTACACGAGTATTGAGCACTTCCGAACAGGATGTGAGGTTTTTCCACCTGGAAGTCCTGACAACCTGCATGTGTACAAATATTTAGATTGGGTTAAAGTTTGTTTCCAGTATCACAAGGCATGTAGATGAGGGTTCTAAAAAATTATTTTTTTAACGTTAGGCCTGTTAGTTTTTAGGGGGGGGGTTAAAATATATATAATATTTATGTCTTTGAGGACAAAACGGAACGACGTGTTGGAATGTGTGAAATGTAATGTTTTTCCTTTTAGACGTATGACGTGTAAAAGTCTTTCCAAAACTTTTTGGGGAAATGACCCTTGTGTTGCTTAACATAGGATTTATGTCAGGCTTTACTTTATGCAATTAAAAAAAAAAAAAAACAGTGGAACAATTTTATAATTGCGTAAAACATGACCCAGTATTTTCGTTGACTTCTGATTTGCTGATTTCTAACAGGAACTTATTTCAGTGGCTCTAACTATGGCTGAGTATCACACAGTGATCTGTTTTGGATGTACAGGCCCCTCTGAAAGTATTGGAACGGCAAGGCCAGTCTTTTTTCTCATCTCATTATCTGTAGCCGCTTTATCCTGTTCTACAGGGTCGCAGGCAAGCTGGAGCCTATCCCAGCTGACTACGGGCGAAAGGCGGGGTACACCCTGGACAAGTCGCCAGGTCCAGTCTTTTTTGTTTTTGCTTTAAAACAATAGATCAGAATTTTATCTTTCATTTCCTGATATAACTGACATGAAATTTGAAATTCTGATCCATTAGCTCTTTTTTTAATCTCAAAACCCAAAGTCTTCAGGATAAAGCAAAAAGAAAAGAATTGGCCTTGCTGTTCCAATACTTTTGAAGGCGATATTTATATATAGAGAGCGCACCATAATTATACCCTTTATAGTGAGCACGTATCGTGACTAGAAAGCCTTCACAATTTTCATTGCTGAGGAAAGTGACCCGGTTTTTACCCTCTGAGTGTTGCTAATGCTTACTTGTTAATATTTATTAAACACTCATTAATATTCACATGTATTTAAATACCAAATGTTTTCAGTTCAGTTGCACTTTTTTTTTTTTTTTACTGAATTCAACAGCCCCTGTTCACCAATGTTTATTCATAATAGCACAGGTGATGTGTTTACAGATCATCAGCCTCATGAAAGAAGCTTCGGAAAAATCTTTAAACTCAAATCAGAAGGTTTTAGAAATGATTCAGATTCTTTTCAAAATAATTTCCGTTTAGACAGAATCAGATCCATCTCCTTATTTGTTTGCATTGAACAGTCCACACTACATATTCCACAAATCTTACTCAATCTTGAGCTCCAGTAAACACAAATAAATAACGTTTTGATGTATAAATTTAATGTGAATAAATTCTGTACCAGCCCAAATGTTAAATTTATAAATAATGAGGCTTTGTGTAAGAGACTCCACGTTTTTATGCATATTCATAAGCTGGTTGTCTTATGAAAAGGTTTGGTTTTATATACAGCGCCCTCCACAATTATTGGCATCCCTCGTTAAGATGTGTTCTTAGGCTTCTAATAAATTCTTCTTTTTTTTTAATAATAATATAGGACAACAATGAAAAAAAAAAAAAGAGAAAAATCCAACCTTTTAATTCAAGTGCATTTATTCAGTGGGAAAAAAATTCCCACGTTAAGAAATAATTCTTTTACATGAAATCATGTGTGCCACGATTATTAGCACCCCTGATGTTAATACTTTGTACAAACCCCTTTTGCCAGCAAGCCAGCACAGAGAGACGGATATTCGACCATTCCTCTTTGCGCAATCTCTCTAAATCGTCCAAAGTCCTGAGTCCTCTCCTATGCACTCTCCTCTTCAGCTCACCCCACTGAGATGGCCATGGGAGGAGCTTGATTTTGTGTCTGGTGAACCATTTTTGTGTAGATTTGGCCACATGTTTAGGGACATTATCTTGCTGAAATACCCAGTGACGACCCATCTTCAGCTTTCGGGCAGAGGCCACCAGATTTTGATTTAAAATGTCTTGGTATTTCAAAGAGTTCATGATGCCATGCACCCTAATAAGGTTCCTGGGGCCTTTGGAAGAGAAACAGGCCCACAGCATCACCGATCCTCCCCCATACTTCACAGTGGGCATGAGGTGCTTTTCCGCATACTCATCTTTTGTGATGTATTAGAGTGTTTGTTGCCAAAAAGCTTTATCTTGGTCTCATCTGACCAAAGCACACGGTCCCAGTTGAAGTCCCAGTACCGCTTAGCGAACTCCAGACGTTTACATTTATGCTTGTAAGTGAGAAAAGGCTTTTTCCGTGCACGCCTCCCTAACAGCTTGTTGGCATGTAGATAGCGCCTGATGGTTGTTATGGAGACTTTGTGACCCCAAGATGCTCCTCTTTGATGCAATTCTCTAACAGTGAGCTTTGGAGAACTTTTTACGTCTCTTACCATCCTCCTCACTGCGTGGTGACAAGATAAACTTGCATCCTCGTCCAGGCTTGTTTGCCACTGTTCCAGTTGTTTTAAACTTCTTGATGATTCCTCTGACTGTAGATCTGGGCAGGTTTAGGCGGACGGCTATTTTCTTGTAGCCGTTGCCTGACTTATGAAGGTCGACACACATCTGCGTTACTTGAATGGTGTGTTCTCTTGTCTTTCCCACGTTGAAGAGTGGATAAGAGAAATGGGCCTCTGTGTCACATCATATTTATACCCCAGGGAAACAGGATGTGATGAATTACTAATTAAAGGTTCCTAGATACTCTGATCAACTTTATAAACTACAGTAGAAATGCTTCAATTACATTTATTTTCTAGGAATTGTTATGTGTGCCAATAATTGTGGAACAGGTGATTTTATGGAAAATAATTTTCTTAGTCAGGGATTTTTTTTTTTAATTCACTTGAGTTAAAGGTTACATTTTTCTACAATTTTCAGTGTGAGATTATGCTTCTGCAATAAAAAAAATTGAATTTATTTTAAGGCTTTTAACACATCTTAACCAGGGGTGCCAATAATTGTGGAGGGCAGTGTGTGTGTGTGTGTGTGTGTGTGTTTAGATTTATTTAGGTTTTTTTTTGTTTAAGTTGTACAGTCAAGTGCAAAAGTTTACACACCCCTACTGTGTGTGTTGACTTTATCGTGGTGGTTGTTCTTTCTGTTATCTTTTTTTTTCCCCCCAGATATGTTACGTTCATTATGTCTTCTTATTAAATCAAATCATTAGTTTTCTTTTGTTTCAGACATGTAAAAGTTTTTTCCTTTACCTGACATGTTTCAACGGTGTAACTTCCGTCTTCATCAGAGGGTCACCCGGATGTTGGTGTGTGACGTGCCTTTATAATCAGCTCAGGCACGTCACACACAAACATCCGGGTGTTACATCAGCTGATTATAAAGGCACGTCAACAACCAACATCCGGGCGACCCTCTGATGAAGACTTAAGTTACACCGTCGAAACATGTCAGGTAAAGGAAAAAACTTTTACATGTCCGAAACAAAAGAAAACTAACGATTTTGATTTTTTTTTCCATGTCTTTTTGTCTGTTTTTCGGAGGCGAAGTGGCCAAGTGGTTAGAGCGCTTGACCACTAAGCGAACGGTCCCCGGTTCGAGCCTCGGCTCGACGGGGATCTGGGGCTCGCTCCCTGTCCACCCAGCAGTGAATGGGGACCTGGTGGAAACACTGGGGGAAGTAAGGCGGCGAGGAAAGGAACTGGCCACCCTACCTCACTATGCCGATGGCCCAGGACAAGTGCGCTCTCTAACAGGCACTCCCCCAATGTACGAATCGTATATGGGACCCTCTCTTCTTCTGTCTGTTTTTCTGACATGTTTAAAATATTTTCTCTATCTCCTTCTCCAACTTCATGGCAGTGGAGTATTTTTTTGGTTTAGAGCATGCAGGAACTGATTCCCACTGTTCATATCACGACAGCGTTTGAGCTTGTCTGAACTCTTCCCAACGAGCCTTACATTTTAATTACAAGAACAGACCCAAGCAAGAACTTGGAACTGTTGCTGTGATTCATTTTCCATTTTGTAATGACAGGAAAATTGAGTGAATCATATTGATTAGGAGTGGAAACCTCTACGTCATGCTTTGTTCATAAGGTGACGATTCGATATTTGACAATACCGCTGACTCTACGATTCAGTTCGAGTGGATTTAGTCAACTCTGACCAGATCTGGTAGAGATCTCATCTCGTCTCATCTCATTATCTCTAGCCGCTTTATCCTGTTCTACAGGGTCGCAGGCAAGCTGGAGCCTATCCCAGCTGACTACGGGCGAAAGGCGGGGTACACCCTGGACAAGTCGCCAGGTCATCACAGGGCCGACACATAGACACAGACAACCATTCACACTCACATTCACACCTACGCTCAATTTAGAGTCACCAGTTAACCTAACCTGCATGTCTTTGGACTGGGGGGGAAACCGGAGCACCCGGAGGAAACCCATGCGGAGAACATGCAAACTCCACACAGAAAGGCCCTCGCTGGCCACGGGGCTCAAACCCGGACCTTCTTGCTGTGAGGCGACAGCGCTAACCAATACACCACCGTGCTGCCCCTGGTAGAGATCTGCTGTTAATAACAGGGATGTGATTTTTCTGCGAATTCGCGGAATTCCGCTTTTTTCACCTCAAAACTTGAAAAAAAAATGTTTCCGATTTTTCCCTCAAATCCACATTCGTATCCTATTCGTTCCGACTTTGTTTGAAAGATGGCAGCCTCGGATTTGCATCTTTACGCCTCGATCACGGAGGCTGCCATCTTTCAACTCTTTGTTTGAAGCGAGCGCATTCATTGATTGTTATAGAGCGATGGGCCAATCATGTACCTCGTTTCATCTCATTGACGCAATTACATCATTGAGATGAAACGAGGTACATGATTGGCCCATTGCTCTGTAACAACCAATGAACGCGCTTTGATAGATAGCTGTACATAAGCTCGCTTCAAACAGAGTTGAAAGATGGCAGCCTCCGTGATCGAGCGTAAAGATGCAAATCGAGTTAAAGAAATCGACAGAATAGTGAAAAACAAGTTCCGCTGGGAATGGTTGGAGAAAGAGGTTGCTACAGACGTTGGACATGAGACTGTGAGACATTTGTTCAGCGATTTCGTTCTTTGGGGAGAGGGCAGAGGTCTCTGGCTGTCAAGTTTGGGGATGCTGGGACCTCCCCTGCCCGAGCTACGAGCGTGCAAAGTCGGGCTGGAGCCCGGGATAGAAACGAAACCTAAGCGGAGCGCCACGGCTCGCCTCGGGGCGAATTACGTCCCAAGGCGTGGGGCTAGCGGGCCCTGCCGCGCTGGTTCTTTGGGGGGGGGTGAGTGTGTGTGTGAGAGAGAGAGAGAGAGTGCGCGCGCGAGAGAGCGCGAGTGAGAGAGGGAGCGCGCAAGAGAGCGAGAGAGTGCGTGCGCGCGCGAGTGAGAGAGAGAGTGAGCGAGTGTGTGTGTGTGTGTGTGTCAGAGTTGCATGTTGACCATTAAATTGGCTTGAATTTGTTAATCATGACAAGTTTTTTCTTGTGTGTTTGCTTGCCATTTTAGTACAATTTTTAAGTCAGAAAACCCCAAAACCCAGGAGCTTCGGGGGGCTTCCCCCCTTGTCCCCCCACCAGGGTGCTGCCCTGGACCAGCTGGGGGCCTGCGGCCCCCAGACCCCCGGCTAAAATTTTCAGATAATTTCACCAGCCCCAAATCACATCCCTGTAATAATGAATGGTGATGACAACGTAGAGAAGCTAACCTGTTAAATTATTTACACACCAACTGGAATATGAGTTGAATCCCTCCCAGCGTGAGGAGTGTTTCCCTTTTTTTAATCGTTTAGGATAGTTGTGTTGATTTCTGTTCAGTTGTTGCCTTTTAAATTGATGCATCGATCCAAATCATTGATTGTTAGATGACAAAGTGATTTACTTTTTTTAAAAAAAGGGGCGGGAGGGGGAATAGAAAGTTGATTTATGACAGTACATCCCCAATTTTGAGGTTCATGCAAGAACTACGGAATGTCAACAGGCGCCCCGCCTTTCTTTTGTGTGTGTGTGTGTGTGTGAGAGACAGAGAAGTGGAGGGGGGTGCAAACTTTCACACTCTGCTGTCCATATCAGGCTTGTTAATTTAAACTCTGATCTTAGACATTTAAGGTTGCTGTGTAGGTGTTGTTTTGTTTGTTTGTTTTTGTTTTTTGCCAAAAAAAGGGCTGAATATCGGAGCTCAGAGTGTTTACAGCAGGAAAGTTACTCTGTGTGCTCTCACTGACGCCCACAAACACCAAGGACACCAAATCCTTTTCATATATTTATTTGACTTTTCTTTCTTCAGTATCAGTGCTGTCAATTTGTTACCCTGCTGGTGCTTGTTGTGGTTTTTTTGTTGTTGTTGTTATTGTTGTTGTTTTTATCCCTCACTGTCTGATCAGGTGTTTAATCTATAAATTGTTGTTCGATATTATTCCAGTGTTCTTGAAGATCCAAAGTGAAACGTTTTTGGACCGTGTTTGTGTGTGTGTGGTGGTCAGTGTCAGGCTTTGATCCAGCCCAGTGCGTCAGGAAGCTCGCCGGAGAAATAAAAGCCGTGTTCATTAACCAAAACCTGCATCATGTGAGCAAGTGACGAGGCGTTTATCCGCATACGCGTGCGACACGGAGCCACGATTCCCACAATTCTATGCAAATTAGGTATGACGCTGTTAAGAAGCAACAAATCCAACCGATCAGCTTGAACGATTCCTCGAACCGATCCGACGGGGCGTGCGGTCCGACGTTTCTCCAGTTCCCCCTCACAACTTGAGTTTCCTCGCTGCGATTTGTTCCACACACCAAAAAAAAGGAAGAAACCCTTTTAACTGTGGTTTTTATCTTCTCCTGTCCTATGAAATGTGTAAAGAGTCCACCGGTGCCTCAGTCAGGCAGGTACGCAAACAGTCATGCGCGCACGCACGCGCACACACCTCTCTCTCAAAACACACAGTGACATTACAGCTTCAGTTTATGGAACTGATGGAGAGATTTCCGAGCTCAGAAGGTTTAGAAACACTACACTGATGTATTTTTCTATGAATCCAAATATAAAGAAAAATAAGTTGAAGCTATATGATGCAGTAATGTATAAGAAATGTTATGACTTTTTTTTTCCTTGAATGCCGCTGTAAAGTTGTTCTAATGAGAAACATTTAAATCAGGGCTTTGCTTTTTCTTCCCCCCCCCCCCCCCTTCATTTCTACATCTTGCTTCTTCCTTCAGCCACAGCACTGATTGAATGTTTGTTTTATTTATTTAATGTTCAATAAACCAGTTTTCTTCCTTTCACGCCTTTTTATAAGCCATACTGAATTCTCAGTTCTGAATTTTTCAGATACTCTTACTTTTGGACCATTTTTTTTTTTTTTTTTTTTAATTTACTTTTTACAAAAAAATAAATAAATAAATAATCCGATGATGTTTTATGGCATGTTGAGTAGCTTATATTTGTACCCTGCTGATTTTTTCCCCCCCTCCAAATATGTTTCAGGATTTAAACCAAGTAATAAATACTGTAAAATGTTGATCTCACATCTATTTTTCTTGTCTGATTAATTTGAATCTTGATATTTTGTGAATGGAAGTACTTGCTTATAATGTGAACATGACTAAAAATAAACGTGCTTTTATAGAATGTGTGTGTGTGTGTGTGTGTGTGAGTGAGAGAGACAGAGACTCTGAACTCTGTTCAGTTCATTAACACTCAGGCTACTGAACTCTTACACATCAGAAGTGAGGAATGTCAAATAATGTCTTCATTTTGTGAAAAAGTACCAAAACTTCTGATTTAAAGAAGCTTTGACTGACCTTAATCCAAGTGTGTTTAACATAAATGGTGTGTGTGCTTTCAGCTTCTTTCCTTATTGCACACCTGCATTCTAAATGTATTTGAGTAAAAAAAAAAAAAATTGTCCTTTTTTATTTTATTTTTTTGTGTGTGTGATGGACTTGGTGAATGTTATTTTAAAAACTCATCAATTTTATTTTTTAATTCTCACTCTGAGCTTTTATTTAATTTTCTTTGTGTCGTCCTCAAGCTCGTCTCCTCTGCCTGAGGCCTGGGTGTTTGAGGGTTCTGTGTAGTAACTTTAACGGTTCCTCAGACTGCACTCTTCTGCACAGAGACCTCAGATGTTGTACCTGGAATCTGCTGGAGCCCCCCCCTCTCAGTTTGGGACAGGCTTATCGTCCTCGAATCCAGGTCTCGGACTCGAGTCTGACTCGTGCCCTAATTTTTTTTTTTTAAAGATATTTTTTTGGGCTTTTTTCACCTTTATTGGATAGGACAGTGTAGAGACAGGACAGGAAATGAGTGGGAGAGACAGGCAGGGAGGGATCGGAAAATGACCTCAGGTCGGAATCGAACCCGGGTCCCCGGATTTATGGTATGGCGCCTTAGCCACCTGAGCCACGACGCCCCCTCGTGCCCTAATTTTAAGGACTCGTGACTCGACTTGGACTTGAGCACTGATGACTCGGACTCGTGCATGAACTGCATTCAGACTCATAATTTGGAGACGTGGATTCTGATTTTTTCTTTTATTTTTTTTGTAACATGCCATAAGATATTCATACAGTGGCATGCAAAAGTTTGGGCACCCTTACTGAAAATGTCTGTTAGTGTGAATAGTTAAGTGAGCAGAAGATGAACTGATCACCAAAAGGCATAAAGGTAAAGACGACACATTTCTTTTCAGCGTTTTCTGCAAGATTTGTGTATTATTTTTGTTTTGTACAGTTGGAGAGTGAAAAAAGAAAAGGAACACCATGCGAAAGTTTGGGCACCCCAATGCATTTGAGTTCTCGGGTAACTTTTACCAAGGTTCCAGACCTTAATTAGCTTATTGAGCTGTGGCTTGTTCAAATGCTTCGTTAGGAAAGGTCAGATGATGCAGATTTCAAAGCTGTATAAATTCTCTGACTCCTCAAACTTGTCCCTAAAATCAACAGCCATGAGCTCCTCTAAGCAACTCCCTCGCATTCTGAATAATAAAATAATTGATGCTCACAAAGCAGGAGAAGGCTACAAGAACGTAGCAAAGTGTTTTCAGGTAGCCGTTTCCTCAGACTGTAATGTTATTAAGAAATGGCAGTGAACAGAAACAGTGGAGATCAAGGTGAGGTCTGGAAGATGAAGAAAACTTTCTGAAAGAACTGCTCGTTGGATTGCTAGAAAGGTAAATAAAAACCCCGGTTTGACTGCAAAAGACCTTCAGAAAGATTTAGCAGACCCTGGAGTGATGGTGCGCTGTTCTACTATGCAGCGACACCTGAACAAATATGACCTTCATGGGAGAGTCATCAGAAGAAAACCGTTCCTGCGTCCGAGCCACAAAATTCAGCGTCTGAAGTTTGCAAATGAACATCTAAATAAGCCTGATGCATTTTGGAAACAAGTCCTGTGGACTGATGAAATCAAAATAGAACTTTTTGTCCACAATGTGCAAAGGTATGTTTGGAGAAAAAAGGGGGCCAAATTCCAGGAAAAGAACACCTCTCCAACTCTGAAGCATGGGTGTGGATCGATCATGCTTTGGGGTTGTGTTGTGGCACAGGGCACATTTCACTGGTTGAGGGAAGCATGGATTCGAATAAATACCAGCAAATTCTGGAAGCAAACATCACACCATCTGTAAAAAAGTTGAAGTTAAAAAGAGGATGGGTCCTACAATAAGACAATGATCCAAAACACACCTCAAAATCTACAATGGAATACCTCAAGAGGCCCAAGCTGAAGGTTTTGCCCTGGCCCTCACAGTACCCTGACCTAAACATCATTGAAAATCTGTGGGTAGATCTCAAAAGAGCAGTGCATGCAAGACAGCCCAAGAAACTTGTCGAACTGGAAGCCTTTTGCAAGGACGAATGCACAAAAATCCCCCAAGTAAGAACTCAAAGATTATTATCTGGCTACAAAAAGTGTTTCCAAGCTGTGATACTTGCCAAAGGGGGTGTTACTAACCATGCAGGGTGTCCAAACTTTTGCTTCGGGCACTTTTCCTTTTTTGTCATTTTGAAAATGTAAAAGATGAAAATAAATTGTTTTTGCTTAAAACAAAAAAAAAAGTTAAAAAAGAGTCATCTTTAACTTTATGCCTTTTGGAGATCATTTCATCTTCAACTTGCTTAACTGTTCACAGTAACAGCAATTTTGACCGGGGTGCCCAAACTTTTGCATACCACTGTATCTACATTAATTTTTGTACTAATTTCATGTAAGAGCGTCACACCTGCGCGCCTTGGCATGTGCATCAGATAGACTCTCGGGCGCGCTCTGGACAGCGTGTGCCAAGCGGACTCTCGCGCACGCCGTAAACGACTCGCACCTGCACAGGATTAAGGCACAAACAGCGCGCCTACTAGTGCATCTCATGTTTCCATGGCTTGTAGAGTCTCAGGGTGCTGGACTTCAGGTGGAACCCTCCACGTGTTGTGAGGAGTTTGTGTGTCTTGACATCAGCTGCATCTGTCTCCTCTTTTGGCCAACTTACTAATCCAGCTGGGTATCTGATGCTCAGGTGTACATGTATATACAGTTAGGTCCATAAATATTTGGACAGAGACAACATTTTTCTAATTTTGGTTCTGTACATTACCACAATGAAATTTGAACAAAACAATTCAGATGCAGTTGAAGTTCAGACTTTCAGCTTTAATTCAGTGGGTTGAACAAAATGATTGCATAAAAATGTGAGGAACTAAAGCATTTTTAAAACACAATCCCTTCATTTCAGGGGCTCAAAAGTAATTGGACAAATTAAATAATTGTAAATAAAATGTTCATTTCTAATACTTGGTTGAAAACCCTTTGTTGGCAATGACTGCCTGAAGTCTTGAACTCATGGACATCACCAGACGCTGTGTTTCCTCCTCTTTAATGCTCTGCCAGGCCTTTACTGCAGCGGTTTTCAGTTGCTGTTTGTTTGTGGGCCTTTCTGTCTGAAGTTTAGTCTTTAACAAGTGAAATGCATGCTCAATTGGGTTGAGCTCAGGTGACTGACTTGGCCATTCAAGAATATTCCACTTCTTTGCTTTAATAAACTCCTGGGTTGCTTTGGCTTTATGTTTTGGGTCATTGTCCATCTGTATTATGAAACGCTGACCAATCAGTTTGGCTGGATTTGAGCACACAGTATGTCTCTGAATACCTCAGAATTCATCCGGCTGCTTCTGTCCTGTGTCACATCATCAATAAACACTAGTGACCCAGTGCCACTGGCAGCCATGCATGCCCAAGCCAGCACACTGCCTCTGCCATGTTTTACAGATGATGTGGTATGCTTTGGATCATGAGCTGTACCACGCCTTCACCATACTTTTTTCTTTCCATCATTCTGGTCTAGGTTGATCTTGGTTTCACCTGTCCAAAGAATGTTCTTCCAGAACTGTGCTGGCTTTTTTAGATGTTTTTTTAGCAAAGTCCAATCTAGCCTTTTTATTCTTGAGGCTTATGAGTGGCTTGCACCGTGCAGTGAACCCTCTGTATTTACTTTCATGCAGTCTTCTCTTTATGGTAGATTTGGATATTGATACGCCTACCTCCTGGAGAGTGTTGTTCACTTGGTTGGCTGTTGTGAAGGGGTTTCTCTTCACCATGGAAATTATTCTGTGATCATCCACCACTGTTGTCTTCTGTGGGTGTCCAGGTCTTTTTGCATTGATGAGTTCACCAGTGCTTGCTTGCTTTCTTTCTTTCTCAGGATGTACCAAACTGTAGATTTTGCCACTCCTAATATTGTAGCAATTTCTCGGATGGTTTTTTTCTGTTTTCGCAGCTTAAGGATGGCTTGTTTCACCTGCATGGAGAGCTCCTTTGACCGCATGTTTTCTTCACAGCAAACTCTTCCAAATGCAAGCACCACACCTCAAATCAACTCCAGGCCTTTTATCTGCTTAATTGAGAATGACATAATGAAGGAATTGCCCACACCTGCCCATGAAATAGCCTTTGAGTCAACTGTCCAATTACTTTTGGTCCCTTTAAAAACAGGGTGGCACATGTTAAGGAGCTGAAACTCCTAAACCCTTCATCCAGTGTTAATGTGGATACCCTCAAATGAAAGCTGAAAGTCTGGACTTTATGCCCCTGTCCATTATATAACTATAACTTGAATATGTTTCAGTAAACAGGTAAAAAAAACAAAATTTGTGTCCGTGTCCAAATATATATGGACCTAACTGTATTTTCCTTCACACTAAATCTGGTGGAGTGAGTGAGTGTATATAGAAAAGGCATTTGAGTAAAGGATGATGCTCTAGTTCCCAAATTTCCCCACCTGGGGATCAATAAAGGGTTATCTCCTCTCTTCTTCTATCAAACGTGATTACAGTGTTCAGTATGAGAGTATGGACCATTGTGTCAGTGAAGCATAATAAGGAAAGAATTTGGTTAAATCTCCAACATGTAACTACATGAAATGGCTTTGCTGCACTGATGTAAAAAAAAAAATCCTAGACTGAATTATTGTGGGTTGAGGTGCAAAGATGTGTTGCAAGATCACGCTCTGACTTGCCCTGAGGATGTTATGAGGCACGTTACGGTTTCTGATCATTCAGTTAATATGATAAGGACTTTATGACGCAAAATACAATTGAGGCATAAGGCTGGGATTTGAGCTGCGTTCACATTGACGTACATATAAGATCATTTATTTACTTGGCAGATACTTTTATCGGTACAAAGAAGAACATTTCTGTTACATGATGTTTAAATTAATGCCTTCCATTCAGCATCACTGAATATTGTCTGATGTGTTGTCCACTCTCATACAGACGAACTTGATAATGTTCGCGTTTTCAATGTCAGAATAGGCTTCTCTACACGCTGGATGACTTCCTGAACCAGGAACGTTACACTGTCTCTGCTAGCAAAGATGGCAAAAGAAAACTCCATGCTGAATATGTTGCTATTCAAAAGTTACGTGTTTAGTGGTTCTGATGCTAATGTGGTGGTTGTGTGTTGCTGTGAAGTCACAGTGGGATGATGTTAACTGTTAGCACTATTTTTTTTTTAAACAGTCAGAGATTGTGTGAGATAACGAGTGCCATGCTGTTTATGGTGGTATTAGCATGAAATTTCCAAGCTTTTGGAATCTGATCTGTTTGAACAGAGTGTACACATATTGGAGGTGAGAACACTGAACAGACTGAATTACTAAAGCGCTGCTGCATTGCTCCGTTTTCTTGACTTGCAAGTGACGTCAAAGCAAAATAGAAACCCAGGTGTCGGCCATGTTGGTGGAGATACAAATGCGGGGTCAAGCAACATTCCATACAAGACATAGTTATGCTTGCGCGACTCTCTTTGTTTTGCCGCTTAAGCGTTCTTTTAGCTCTGCCATATCTTTGTGCTGTATATGATTGTGGTCACAACAGTACTCGTGACCGTGGCATGTTCCGATTGTTTAGAATTCCGTCCGTGATTCGGAAAGAGGGCGAGGAAACTCGGAGGTTTAGTACGGAGAGGAGACGAGCACGGCTGAACAACATCGGCAGGGCTGATCTAACAGACTCTAAAACCAAAACAGCTCGTGTTTGCGGTAATCATTTTATCTCAGGTGAGATTCAAAAACTTTCTCGATAATATCATGGAACAATTTTATTTCGTGTTGCTAGAATTTTGCTATAAAATGAGCGTTCTCTCTTGTCGTGGTTCACTTGGTCGTTGTTATAATTTTAACATGTGCATTACCATTTCGCTTCTAGGAGCGCCAGCAAAATTATACGATAGAAACAATCCAGACTGGGCACCCACTCAGAACACGGGCTATGTTTCGTCCAAGGTCGGACTTGATTCTTTGGCAGCCGAACCAGATAGAACGCGATATCTGGGTACTCGATGGTCAGTAGAAGCGTCTTATCTTCAGAAAAGTCTCATCTCATCATCTCTAGCCGCTTTATCCTGTTCTACAGGGTCACAGGCAAGCTGGAGCCTATCCCAGCTGACTACGGGCGAAAGGCGGGGTACACCCTGGACAAGTCGCCAGGTCATCACAGGGCTGACACATAGACACAGACAACCATTCACACTCACATTCACACCTACGCTCAATTTAGAGTCACCAGTTAACCTAACCTGCATGTCTTTGGACTGTGGGGGAAACCGGAGCACCCAGAGGAAACCCACGCGGACACGGGGAGAACATGCAAACTCCGCACAGAAAGGCCCTCGCCGGCCACGGGGCTCGAACCCGGACCTTCTTGCTGTGAGGTGACAGCGCTAACCATTACACCACTGTGCTGCCCTTCAGAAAAGTCTGACTTTTTTAAATAATATGGGTCAAAACCAGACATATCTATCTTCTCTTTGTATCAAAGCAAAGGCAAAATCCCACCACAATGCTGTCAGTACAGCATTGTGGGTAAAATAAACAAACAAACAAATGTGTTTTTGTGGCTAACAGCATCTCTGGGGACATTGGAGTCAGTGGAACAGTCAAGAATATAAAGAATTTTGTGTCTATATCTGACAGAGCCACCAAAACACACAACACTGACAACAACAACAGACAGGGGACAAGCTACAGCCATTTTGTATGTGTTGGAATTGGAATCACGTGACATTCATGGACCAATCACAGGATGATATGAAGTTAGCGTCGATGAATCGAGCAAATGAACGCATTAGTGAACACTGAGCTCAGTGAATCAGTTAAATGTTTGATTAATTTGGTCCTGTGTTGGTCTGATCTGATGTCCTGTCAACGATTCTACCTGAGCAGGACGACATTTTGGAAAGTATTAGTGATGAGGGAGGAGATCACCAAACGAGTCGGCTCTCTGAATCGACTCTTATATACGAGCCGATTTTGTTTTCTTTTTCTTTTTGTTGTGAATAAACGCAGTTACTCTTGCAGTTTAATTTAATCAAAATTGAAACGAGTAAGACACTTTCTAACGCCTGAGCTGTTGGTTCGCATATGAATGATTCGGAGCTTGTGTGAATGATTCAGCATGACTCAGAGGATATTTGATTTAAAAAAAAATCCAGGACAAAATAATGTTATGTTTATTAAAAGGTAGATTAAGATTGGTTGGAACAGTTTTACTAATAGGAAATCAAAATGTCACAAACTGTGCCTTGTTTACAGAAATAAAAACGTCCATGAGCCAGTTGGGAGCTGGAAGAGTCGACTCTTATCGGTGAATCAAATGATCTGACTGAAAAAGAGTATAAATGACGTCACTATTTACAAAACAAAACGCCATTTTCTTAGGCTGTACATTTGTCCTAAACAGTAATCAAAAAGCAAAGAGAGACATTTAAGTCATATGTATTGGGACATGGCTTGTGGCTCGAGCACAGATCCACGAATAGCCTATGTAATTATGAATTAAAAACACTAATTAGTTTTTCCTGGTATCAGGAACAACATTTTTTTTCCATCCTTTAGAATGCAAACACTAAATGCTAGTAGGTTTAAATGTATTTCAGGACTGTTATTTTCGTCATATTGATGTTTGTGGAGTGGGAACTGGGATGTGTGCATGTTCGAGTCTCATTTATGCATCACTTGAACACTAGCAGGCCCAGATATTTTCACTTCTGCTGCATGCCCCCTCCCCTCTGCAAAAACTGTGTATTCCTCTCAAGGTGCTAACTGTCTCCATTGTATTGTGAACAGCCTCTCCCATAGATTTACATAGAAGACTAGATCCCTCGTCCCCGTTGCCCGTCAACGAAGTCGAACGTCCGCACATGGCGGCTGGCTTACCCATTACATTGTGTTGGTAGCGATATGTACTTTTCAGATGACCGTAACTTCCTCAAATTTCAATCGATATTCAAATGGTTTGGTTTGTTATATAAAAAAAACAAACGGAAGTATGTATTTATGATATTAATGATGAATAATCATTTTATGTTTTAAAAAAATACACATAGCTTGGCAAAAATATTTCAGTATACTACAGACTGTAAGACAGGATGCATGCTGAAATTCCTATGCTGTGAGAAGCCTAACACTGCATACTTATGGATAACTGCGACCTTAGGACAAATAACCATACAATTTATTTCAAATTCTCATCTCATCTCATTATCTGTAGCCGCTTTATCCAGTTCTACAGGGTCGCAGGCGAGCTGGAGCCTATCCCAGCTGACTACGGGTGAAAGGCGGGGTACACCCTGGACAAGTCGCCAGGTCATCACAGGGCTGACACATAGACACAGACAACCATTCACACTCACATTCACACCTACGCTCAATTTAGAGTCACCAGTTAACCTAACCTGCATGTCTTTGGACTGTGGGGGAAACCGGAGCACCCGGAGGAAACCCACGCGGACACGGGGAGAACATGCAAACTCCACACAGAAAGGCCCTCGCCGGCCCCGGGGCTCGAACCCAGGACCTTCTTGCTGTGAGGCAACAGCGCTAACCACTACACCACCGTGCCGCCTTATTTCAAATTTTTAGTGAAAATATTTTTACATGTGATAGGGCCGTAGGGGAAGCTAAAGTTAAATAAACAGCTTACTCACTTCTGAAACTTCAGAAATACTTCATCCACCTCAAAAACCTAATGCACTCACATCATAGCATAATAACAAATGTAAACTCACATCATAGCATAATAAGAAATGCACTGCCCGAGTAAGTAATAGTATAAAACAGTGACAGCGACTCACGGTAGTTTGTGACAAAAAAAGCATTTAATTAATCACGTGGTTATACTTCCAAGGATAAAAAGATATCTTTACATTTACAAAAAGAACATTCAAAGCTGATTATCATGTCAAAGTCAATATATGTTAGCACAGAAGATTGAAATTTCATTTGACTAGGCTCCAATGTGCAGTTAAAATAAACTAAACATACTGATATAAACATCTACAATTAAAACACACACACACACACACATCATCTTGTCATCAAAGTCAGTACTTTGATTTCCTGTAAATCATAATGTGAGGGCTGGGCTGTGCTGTGCTTGCGTAAGTCTTCATACCCCTTGTCTGTGGTAAGATGGCCGCCCTGTGCGGACGTTCTGGAATTGAGGATTTGCACGTGACATCACGAGGTCACGTGATATTTGTTTATCCGCCATCTTGGACGGCAAGGTTGCGCATAGAACTTAGATGGACCCATTCTAATTATCAAGTGTGTGGGAGTAGATCTTTCGAGAATGGTTATATCTTGTTCAGCATTTGGTTGTACCAATAGACAGGGCGAAAAGGAGGGCCCGTCATTTTATAGATTCCCCGCAGACGAGGAGAGACGCGCAAAATGGGTGTCCACTGTGCGAAGAGAAAACTGGTACCCCAGTTCTACCAGCCGAATTTGTAGTGAACACTTCATATCAGGTACTGTAGGTGTAATCTTCTAATTCAGTACTCCTAGTACATCTGTTAAGTTGATTTTCGGATTGAATGATAACTGCATACTTAGAAACTAGACAGTCTGTAACGCTGAAAATGGCTATGCCTAGCCCTACTACCCTGGCCTAGTCTATGACAATGTTTTATCTTTTTGGCTCATATATGCCTTTGAAAGGCCAATCCATAGTAGGGATGGCGAAAACTAAAAAAAAATCTTGACCGACCACCGAGCCTCATTAGCCGGTTAAAGTCGGTTAACCTATGAGTTTAAACAGGGATGCAAACGGCGGATGCTGCCTTTTTCATGGCTGAATCATGCAGATCCGATTTTTTTCTTTAGGGGGGGCGTTGGAGTGTCTGAATAATTTCATCAGAGTAAATTCTGTATTAAAATTACTAAATAAGTGATAAAACGTCCTGCATAGTCTCTTTATGATAAACATCTTAATGCCACTTAGCCGTGAGGTTATCAAGTAGACATTCTTCTTCAGAACCTTCCAGAGGTATAGTTGAGATATCCATCCCGCAACAAAATATTTATAAGCTTCCAGGCTCTTGTAAGCTTTGAGGGCTTTGCCAGTGTAACACGATTCACGATTAACGAGAAAATTGTCGTGGTAGGCCAGATCGGGCAAATCGCTGGCACCGCAGCTCCGAATTTCCCTGAACAAGGATTGCAGCAAGTTGTACGGATCTGCAATCCCCAACCTGGAACACTTTTCCACGTAACGCTGCCTCACGTCACCTTCAAGATGCTGAACAAACTTAGACAAGTAATCGCATGATGTAGATGGGGTATTTTCCGAATTTTCTTGGGGATTACTCCCTGGATCCATTACACTCGCGCAAGGTAAACAATCCTGAAGCCGTCCAATATGGCGGAGTAAACATGGACAGGTCACGTGACTGCACATCCTCTATACGCGGTGAGGAATCTAGTCTTCTATGTAAATCTATGGCCTCTCCACCCCCCACTGAGGTTGCTGCCTGTAATGACAAAGGCCAAACTGCTGTTTGAATGAACTGTGATCAGCCCAACATACTGTGTGTTGTGTGTGTTGTACTAAGAGTAACCATTTGGAATCAATATTTTATTTAGCCAACAAACTGACAGTTTGTCAGTTGATCCGAGAAATGCTTTGTATTTGTCATAAAAACACTTATTTTAATAATGGCCTGTCATTTTAGGAAGGGACATACTAAATCCTTCATGAATGGTAATTTGGTTGTAGGTTACGCCTCAATTTCAATGACAATCTGCCAAGCTCACAATGTCAGAGGACAGAGGACTGGAATTAGTGCCCCAAAAAACACAATTTCAGCTTGGAAAAACTACAAACAGACGGTATAACTTCAGGAAGAAAATAAAAGTTTATTTCACACTAAGGCCCTGTCCACACGGCAACGGATTCAGGTGAATCCGATAAAATTTTTTATTGTTTCGGCCTGGCGTCCACACGGCACCGGCGTTTTGGGTGCCCCGAAACGATATTTTTTGAGAACGGTTTCCAGAGTGGAAAAATCTGGCAACGGCGCTGTTGCGAAGTCGTCTGGATGAGTAGAACGGATTTGTTTACGATGACGTCACAACCACATGACTAGAAGAAGGGGTTTATGCGCATGAGTCCTACTTCTTCTATTGTTCTGGTGTCTCCGATGGGACCGTCTTACAGCACACGTAGAGGTGTGGCATATGTATTGCATCGTTTTCAGCAAGCGTTGCGTTGCCATATGGACCTGATATTTTACTGATCCGTTGCCCATGTGGACGCAATATTTTTTTTTACCCGCTAAAAAAAAAAATCTCGTTGTCGTGTGGATGTAGCCTAAGAAAAGCAGGCTCACTACATATGGAGGCTATACAAAGCACAGAAATGTAGCATACAGTTGTCCCATCTAGCAGTTTCCACATTCCCATGGTGAGTCTTTCCTACATTTGCCACAGGTGTATTTGTGGCAGCGTACACAAAGTTCGGTGCTTCTGTTATTATTGCGGAGTATGCGCACCTGGCACTGTCTTTTTCTTCTGAGAAACTCTCATCTCACGATGCTGCTGTTTGTGTTCTTCCCCTTGTGCCTTTTCTTGCAAAAGCCTGTTTTGAAGTTCCTCTGCAAGCTCCAGCATGAACAATTGGCAACTTTCTTTGGATCCTGTACATGCTGTGTACAAGACATGTGCATTTGTGACAGCCATGTCAAGCAGGTTGTAAAACACAGCCATGGGCCATCTCCGCGTTCCTGTACGCACCGAGTAGTTGCGTGATTTCTGGTCCATGATATCAACACCGCATTTGAAATGGTTGTAATCAACAACAGTGTTTGGTTTTTGTTTTTGGGTGTCCACAAGTTCCTCTTTCTGATGCATGGTGCTCAGAAGACAAACAGATTTCTTTTTTTGTTGTTGCAAACACTGTCAGCAAGGCACTTCCAGATGTGAACCCCTGTGGAGTACAACTGGCGCCCCGAGGTTTCCTTTGCAGTTGCTGGTAGCTCCTGACGATTTTTGTTGATGGTGCCAAGCAGAGTTGTTTTTCACTGAAGAAGCCTGTTAGCCAAAGACAGAGAGGTGAAGAAATTGTCCATAGTTACAGTCCTTCCCTGGTCCATAAATGGTTCCATCAATTTCAAAACAACATTCTCTGACAGCCTCTCTCCCGTCAGACGAGTGGTATCTTTTCCCAAGTAAGGGATGTCATTACACATGTATTTTGTGTCCAGATCTGCTGCAATCCAAAACTTGATTCCAAACTTGTCAGGCTTGGATGCAATGTACTGCAGAAAGCGACAACGAACCTTTGAAGGAAATAACTGCTCATCCACGGTAACATGTTGCCCTGGACTGTAGGACGACACACAATTCTGAACAAACTCCTGCCAGATGTCTGAAATTGCTGCAAATTTGTCCGTTTGTATGCGCTCCTTGCGGGTGTCCTTGTTGTCGAAGCGAGGGTACCGCTTTATTTCAAGAAAGCGGTTACGGGGAATTATGGCTTTGATATCTGGGTTGCCGAATCTATTGGCCCACATGAGTCGCACGGCACCAATGTAGCCCTTGGCAGCCCTTCGAAAAAGGATTGCGAGGAACGCCATCAGCTCGAAGACACTCATCTGTCAGCTGGGATTTGTTCTACAGCCCTCCTGGACTGTGCAGTCTCTGATGGTCAATAACATGCTGACATTGTGAAGTCTGGGTCTGTGTGCCAGGCATTCCCTATTTATGGTTGTTTCTCGCCCACAACATTCACACCTTTTACGACACTCCCTTCTCCATTCCCCTCCCTTCCTTCATCGAATCCAAATTGTATGATGCCCATTGAGTCTTACAAAAGGGCACATCAGAGGCTATTTCTCAGGTAACACAATTTGTCTTTTGCCCTTGTCAAATGCCAGCATGTTTTTTGTTACAAATGTTATAGTGGAAAAATGGCAAATATTTTGGTTATGTGCCTTTGGTATGTGCCTTTTATGGCCAGTGATTCTTACAGAAGGGCACATCAGAGTTGCTGGCCTGCAGAATATCCTGTGTGTGGGGGTGGGGTGCTGGCAGGGACACAGCTCAATAGAGATCTTGCAGTCACGTGACCGGAAAGTACGCAGCCACCATCTTGTCGGTAAAAAACACCGCTGAATACTGCTCCACTCGTGTACAAAATGGATAAATTTCAACCGACGGACTACACGGCTCATTTTTCTAATGAACAGATAACTAGATATATGTCTAAAATAAACGACCTACAGATTAGTGACCCTTATCGATTACCGGACGTAGTTTTCACAACCGTGTCAGTGGATATTGAACTGCCAGAGGTGGAATACCCAGATGTGTATAATTACCTCATTAACTTTCCCTCGCTGTTCAGTGGTGAAGCACTGCGTGCTTATAAATCTCTGGACAGTTATCTTTACAGAAATTCAGGATTTGTCAGCCGCCCTCAGATGTGGCATCTTGTAAACAAGAAGATAACAATCCTCATTGGACGGGTAAGTCACTTAAGTATTACTAGTACTGATACTAGATATATCAGTAGTATCTAGTATAGCACTGACCAGCCGATTATAGAATAAGGTAATTCCAGCTGTAATTCCAAATCGTCCATCTTGTTTACCATGGATCTGGCATTGGAGAGATAGAGGCTTGGCAGCAGTGTTGCCAGATTGGGCGGTTTTAAGTGCATTTTGGCGGGTTTTGTACATATTTTGGACTGGAAAACGTCAGCAGTATCTGGCAACACTGCTTGGCAGTGGAGATTTGAGTGGCTGTTTTCTGAGCTTAATCAACAGGCCGGCTCTGCCTGCAGCCTCGCTTTTGCTTCCTCTCCCGACACTGCCTCCTTCGCCTGCCAGACCCGATAACAATCCACGGAGACCCCGCTGGTCTCGCGATCTCATCCGGAATGTTGTGCATGCGATGGAAATCGCTACAAACCGTCATTTTCTGCTGGAAACCAATGTCCAGTAAGTCCATACAGTTGTAGTGGATATTGAAGTCCGGTACAGACGAACAACACGCAAAAATACACACAAAAAACATAAAAAACGTGCACAGGTAGGGAGAGCTTGTAGCCGTAGCTGTTGTAGTAGAATTGTATATAGTAGGGTTTTCCAGAAGAAAAGGTAGAAGTAGAAGCAGAAGTAGAACCAGAAGTAGAAGTAGAAGGCGGAAATGTTTGACCGACAAGATGGCGTCTGTTACAATCTGGATCGGCTGTGATGTCACATGCAAGATCTCTATAATTAGGCATCTTTACTCAACAATGGGAGGCAGTTAGTTAGTGTTGAAGAGCATGCATATTGTCCAATTTTTGCACTGCGCCTATAATATAGCTAAAACACACTTTGTGTGTGTGTGTGTGTGTGTGTGTGTGTGGCTCCATTCTTTCACTGTTAATGCTTGTTTTCTGATGTTGACTCATGCATGAGGGATAAAACAGTTCCAGGAGTGAAGGGTGGTCAGGGAAAGGCGCACAGCTCTGACAGCACATCACCACTGGGGCCCTTTTTTCTGAGTCTCCATAGAGCCACTTCATGTGATGCAGGACTGTAATGTGGCTTCATGCATTTCAGACTCCAAACATTGACTGCTGCTGGACTGCAGGATCCCAGTGGGATTAGATTTTTACCTGGAATAAACTCCTGTGGGTTTGTTCGAGCGTGTGCAGGGGCGGGACTGAAGGGAAAGTTGGGAAATCACCACATGGTTGTTCATCTTCTGCAGTGCATTTTGGACCAGAGCACAGTTTTTCTCTCTCTCCCTCTCTTTCTCTCTCTCAGCTTAGAGCGGCTTTGTTGAGGAAAACTGCAGCGCTTGAGGCTGATGAGAGCCGGACTGAGGTTTGCTTTTCATTCTGGTTTGAAACAGTAAAGAAGTGCAGGATGGACAGAAACGAATCCAGCTTGGATTGCACACAGAGAGATCCACCTCTGGCTATAGAAATCATTACACGTAAGTGGGGGTTTTTTTGGGGGGTGGTTTCCCTCCCTGAAAATTTGATCTAAATATTATGCAAAAAGAGAATAAACTAAAATAAGGTCATGCATTTAAAAAAAAAGAAAAAAAAAGCAAGTAAATAAAAAGTACGCAAAAAATAAACTTGCAATTTTTTGCCAGAAAAAAAGCACATGATGCAGACAGATAGGAGATCTGATGAACCACCAAATTCTGCTTGTTTGTTTTTTATTTATCATGATGATGGTTGCTTATTTTTTTGTTCTTTTCCATAAAAGTGTAAAAATGCTTCCTGGCCCGCTGAACATCACAGTGAGATTCTGAGAGTGAAAACTTTCCTTTATTAAAATCTTCCCACGTATGTAACAGATGTGTAGACTTCTGTTCCTGTTTTGGACATTAAGCCAGTCTTTCTGGTGGTGTTGGTTGGTTTTGACTGATTTTATTTATTTATTTATTTATTTGGCAATTTTCAACTTGCAGCAATGCAGCTAAGCTCCAATCAATCTATCCATCAAAATGAACATATTATTATTATTATTATTATTATTATTATTATTTCTGCAATTCCCATCAACACTGTAAAAAGTTTGGCCTAAGGTTAGTTTAAAAAAAAAAGTGACAACAAAGTGGCACATCATATAACTGAATAGATTTTGCGACTACAATTTTAATTAAAAAGTATTTAATAAATTACATTTAAACAGAAAAAAATCAGTACATGGTAATAAAAGCAACAGTTAAAATGTGTTGGCTTTACTAATAGGACGCGAAACGATGAGATATACAGCCCAAAAATATTTCATAAATCCAAATTTCACAAGGAAAATTCATTTATATTTACAAAATATCTGTATGATATTTATTTACATTTACCAGTTATCAGGGTGAAATTAGCATAAGCTTACTAGATATCTGGATAAAAATGATTTGGGTTCACTGACTAAATTATATCAACTCATATTTTAGCAGTGTTGCTTAATTCACTACGTTTTATAGTCGTACCTAAATAAACTGTTTAAATTACAGTTTTAATTGGTAACACAAGACTTTAAAACTATTGCATGTCACTTTGTTGCCAAAATTTCTACACAAAATCATGTGTTTTTGGTACCAGTTGAGTCAGTAGATCAACAGGCATAAAAGTAACAGCAGGTAAACATTTATTTGCATCTAGTCAAGTTTCAAGTTTATTTTTATAGCACTTTTAACAAGAGATGGGGCGGAGCTAAAGGGGGCGGGCGGGGCCATTGCCCCTGGGCCTTGGGTCCTCCCCCTAGCCGTACAGGGCCCCACCTTTTGACATTCAGGCCCTCCCAATAAATGTGCCTTACGCGATTTCATTGGAAATTCCTTGAAACCTACAAGTTTTCACATGATTACAGACTAGTTGACCTACAGTGGTGCTTGAAAGTTTGTGAACCCTTTAGAATTTTCTATGTTTCTGCATAAATATGACTGAAAACATCATCAGATTTTCACACAAGTCCTAAAAGTAGATAAAGAGAACCCAGTTAAACAAATAAGACAAAAATATTGTACTTGGTCATTTATTTATTGAGGAAAATGATCCAATATTACATATCTGTGAGTGGCAAAAGTATGTGAACCTTTGCTTTCAGTATCTGGTGTGACCCCCTTGTGCAGCAATAACTGCAACTAAACGTTTGCGGTAACTGTTGATCAGTCCTGTACACCGGCTTGGAGGAATTTTAGCCCATTCCTCTGTACAGAACAGCTTCAACTCTGGGATGTTGGTGGGTTTCCTCACATGAACTGCTCATTCAGGTCCTTCCACAACATTTTGATTGGATTAAGGTCAGGACTTTGACTTGGCCATTCCAAAACATTAACTTTATTCTTCATTAACCATTCTTTGGTAGAACAACTTGTGTGCATAGGGTTGTTGTCTTGCTGCATGACCCACCTTCTCTTGAGATTCAGTTCATGGACATTTTCCTTTAGAATTTGCTGGTATAATTCAGAATTCATTGTTCCATCAATGATTACAAGCTGTTCTGGCCCAGATGCAACAAAACAGGCCCAAACCATGATACTACCACCACCATGTTTCACAGATGGGATAAGGTTCTTATGCTGGAATGCTGTGCTTTCCTTTCTCCAAACTTAACGCTTCCCATTTAAACCAAAAAGTTCTATTTTGGTCTCATCCATCCACAAAACATTTTTCCAGTAGCCTTCTGGTTTGTCCACGTGATCTTTAGCAAACTGCAGACGAGCAGAAATGTTCTTTTTGGAGAGCAGTGGCTTTCTCCATGCAACCCTGCCATACACACCATTGTTGTTCAGTGTTCTCCTGATGGTGGACTCATGAACATTAACATTAGCCAATGTGAGAGAGGCCTTCAGTTGCTTAGAAGTTACCCTGGGGTCCTTTGTGACCTTGCCGACTATTACACACCTTGCTCTTGGAGTGATCTTTGTTGGTCGACCACTCCTGGGGAGGGTAACAATGGTCTTGAGTTTCCTCCATTTGTACACAATCTGTCTGACTGTGGATTGGTGGAGTCCAAACTCTTTAGAGATGGTTTTGTAACCTTTTCCAGCCTGATGAGCATCAACAACGCTTTTTCTGAGGTCCTCAGAAATCTCCTTTGTTCGTGCCATGATACACTTCCACAGACGTGTGTTGTGAAGATCAGACTTTGATAGATCCCTGTTCTTTAAATAAAACAGGGTGCCCACTTGCACCTCATTGTCATCCCATTGATTGAAAACACCTGACTCTAATTTCACCTTCAAATTAACTGCTAATCCTAGAGGTTCACATACTTTTGCCACTCACAGATATGTAATATTGGATCATTTTCCTCAATAAATAAATGACCAAGTATAATATTTTTGTCTCATTTGTTTAACTGGGTTCTCTTTATCTACTTTTAGGACTTGTGTAAAAATCTGATGAGGTTTTAGGTCATATTTATGCAGAAATGGAGAAAATTCTAAAGGGTTCACAAACTTTCAAGCACCACTGTATATGCCGCAAGCCTTCTAATTTGTTCGTTTACAATTTCGCCATGTGTGTGTGGGGGGGCTGATTGGTGTTTTGCCCTGGGGCCTTGTGTGCAGTTGTTCCGCCACTGACAAGAGACAGTGTCACAAAGCAGCTTTACAGAATTTTAATGACTTTAAACATGGGCTAATTTTATCCCTAATCTATCCCCAATGAGCAAGCCTGTGGCGACTGTGGCAAGGAAAAACTCCTTCAGACAGCATGAAGAAGAAACCTCGAGAGGAGCCAGACTCAAAAGGGAACCCATCATTTTTATGCAGAAATACTTAATCAATCTAATGAAAACTCTCAGAAAGACAAAAACTAAATGCAACAGACTATTATCTACTTCAAAGTAATGATTTATTCAAAAAATAAACTTTCAAAACAAACCTGCAATTAGGTTAACGAACAAAAACACGGTCATTTTTGACATGGAAAAATAACATCCAAAATACTGCAAAGTTTCTTGCACACTAATTTTTGAGACCACTAATTGAAGCTAATCAGCAATAGAACAGTTTGGCAATCTTTCTGTATTAATGCATAGCTTTGTAGAAAAGACACGCTGTTAATCTTACGAATTTCAGTACTGCCAAATTCAACCTCAAATTACCATTATCAACTAATAGGAAGTGCCATATGGGCTTTCATTTGGCACCATGATCTTTGACCTCGAGTGACCTTGAAAGGTCAAACTCAAGGTCATGGATTTTCATAGGACTGTAACCTGACAACTGATGATTGAGAAATATTCCCATTATCAACATATAGGTATAAAATAAGTGCTGCCAGGCGAGGTTTGTTGCCTGGCAGCACTTGTTAATTGTGTTCTCCTTTTCATTTACACCTGAGGAAGTGGCTGAAATATTATCAGGCAAATTAATTAGAAAGGATAAATATTGGCTAGACAGATATACAGTGTGACATGCTAACATAATCTGGACAGTGTTAGATGGGTCGTCGCAGAAAGACGGATTAACGAAATCTCTGGCAGCTCACAGTCTGTGCCATGCACTAATTTACCGACCTCAACCCAGCACTCACAAATACAACGGGATGTAATCTGATAGCAGGAGCTACGGCCAGTGTTTCACAGCTTATTCCAACAGAGAAACAGTGAAAAAGGCTGGTTATAGCATCTGAATTTCCTGCTGTGGCCTCAGTGTCATGTGAACAGAGACATGAAGCTGCATCGCGTCGAAAGAAACAGCTCCGTGAACTTGGGTTCGGCGCAAAGGCCTGCAGCCTCTTCAGAGAAACCCAGAGCGGGCACAAACCACAGTAACAGACTATTGATGGAAAGAAGGCCAAATTAAAGAGAGAGAGAGAGAATATCACTTGAGTACAGTTTACTTGAGAACACAGTGTGCTGTAACTGTATCTCATAATTATCTCACCTCACTCTGCAGTCATGACTCATTAGCTAGCTAGTGGGGGGAGGGGTCAGGAAAGCTGGTAAGAGTAGACTACACTGCATTTCCGCAGAGAAAATGCAAAGTGTGCTTGCTGAGCTGTAGCAGAACAGCTATCATGCTAGCATGCTAAAAGCTAGCATGCCAACATGCTAATGCTAACAACTAGCATGCTAACAGTTAGCATACTAACATGCTAACAGTTAGCATACTAACATGTTAATGCTAACATGCTAATAGATAACATGATAACAGCTAGCATTCTAACATGCTAATCAGAAACACTTTTATTGCCAGGTATGTGGACACACACGAGGAATTTGACTCCGGTTTCACTTAGCTCTCATAGTACAAAAACAGATAAAAAGCGTATACACAAAACAAACAAACAAACAAAAAATAGGTGCATAGTGCAAACTAATCCAGGTAAGTGAAGTATGAAATAGATAAATAAATATAAAGTATACAGTGTGCACAGAATGACGGTATGAGTGTGCAGATATTTTACAAGTGATATTACTGATATATGAATCTGGATTTTAGCTGTTCATCACAGAAAGGATTTCCCTTTTGGTGCAATATGGTGCATAGTGCAAAGATGAAATAGTAAATATAAATAAGTATAAATATAATATAAGTAACAGTGAGCACAGAATGACAGTATAAGTGTGCAGATATTTTGCAAGTGATATTACTGATGTATGAATCCGGATTTTAGCTGTTCATCACAGAGACAGCCTGAGGGAAGAAACTATTCTTGTGTCTGGTTGTTTTTGCATACAGTGCTCTATATCGCCTCCCTGAGGGGAGAAGTTTAAACAGTTTGTGACCAGGGTGTGATGGGTCCGCAGAGATGTTACCTGCCCATTTCCTGACTCTGGACAAGTACAGGTCTTGGATGGAGGGCAGGTTGACACCAATAATTTTCTCTGCAGACCTTATTGTCCGTTGCAGTCTGTTCTTCTCCTGTTTGGTGACCGATCCAAACCAAACAGTGATGGAAGAGCAAAGAACAGACTGAATGATGGCAGAGTAGAATTGTGTCAGCAGCTCCTTAGGCAGGTTGAGCTTCCTGAGCTGGCGCAGAAAGTACAACCTCTGCTGAGCCTTTCTGATGATAGTGACTGTGTTGGTCTCCCACTTCAAGTCCCGAGAGATTGTGGAACCCAGAAACCTGAAGCTTTTAACAGCAGTCACAATGTTGTTGGTGATGGTGATGGGTAGCAGAGTGGGGGGGGCTCCTCCTAAAGTCCACTGTCATCTCCACAGTTTTGAGCGTGTTCAGCTCCAGATTGTTCTGACCGCACCAACAGACCAACCGTTCAACCTCCCGTCTGTATGCAGACTTGTCACCATCTCAGGTGAGGGCGATGACCGTTGTATCGTCCGCAAATTTCAGGAGTTTAACAGATGGGTCTCTTGAGGTGCAGTTGTTGGTATAAAGGGAGAAGAGCAGTGGGGAGAGCACACACCCTTGGGGGGCGCCAGTGCTGATAGTCCGAGTGCTAGATATGATGCTCCCCATCCTCACCTGCTGCTTCCTGTCAGTCAGGAAGTTTGTAATCCACTGACAGGTGGAGGAGGGCACAGTGAGCTGGGTGAGCTTGGTGTGGAGGATGTTTGGAACAATGGTGTTGAATGCCGAACTGAAGTCCACAAACAGGATCCTGGCATACGTCCGTGCAGTGTCAAGGTGTTGCAGGATGTAGTGTAGACCCATATTTATTGCATCATCCACTGACCTGTTTGCCCGGTAGGCAAACTCCAGGGGGTCCAGCAGGGGGTCTGTGATGTCCTTCAGGTGTGACAACACCAGTCTTTCAAAGGACTTCATGACTACAGATGTGAGGGCAACAGGCCTGTAGTCATTCAGTCCTGTGATATTGGTTTTCTTAGGAACCGGGATTATTGTGGAGCGTTTGAAGCATGAGGGGACTTCACACAGCTCCAGGGATCTATTAAAGATCTGGGTGAAGATGGGAGCCAGCTGGTCAGCACAGACCTTCAGACAAGAGGGTGACACACCATCTGGGCCAGGTGCCTTCCTGATCTTCTGTCTGCGGAAAAGCTCACAGACATCCTCTTCACAGATCTTGAGTGCTGGTCGGGGGTCAGAGGCGGGGGGTGGCAGAATGGCAGGGGGTGTAAATGGGTCTTTAATGACTGAAGGGGGGAGAGGTGTGAATGTGTCGAATCTGCAGTAAAACACATTCAGCTCGTCAGCCAGTTGATGGTTCACTGCAGTGTTGGGGGATGGTCTCCTATGGACCCTTTTCACTCACGTGACCTTCGTAAGCGCGACCGCCATTTTGGACATGAAGAAATAACGGTTTATGGCACAGACCCTTTCGGTTCTCTCTCATCTAGCTGCTACAATGACTGCTTAGACTGCAACAATAATACCTAACACACATTAAAGTATCCGTCGTAAAGACGTGAAACTCGTCGAGTGACGAGTGTGTTCATTGATAAGCTAACATAATCTAAAAGTAGACATACCATCACACTGCCCTGGCGCTGTGTACAGTTTACCTTCTATGGTTTGTGCACTCACTATTTGCCATTACTTTCTCCAACCCAGTGTTCGAACTATGCCGATATTTTCGGGGGGTCCCTTTTTTTCCCTTGGGGGGGTGCTTGCGCTTGCGCTTGTCTCATTGGCCGCATTGGCATGTTCAAAAAACAACCTCGCGTCAACAATGATACCACACACAAGAAAAAAAAACAGTCAGGCTACTCAACACATCTGATCCACAGCAGCACCAAAGCATCACTGGAAATCATGTCAACAACCAATCTTCCATTTCAACACGCGTCAACAAACAAATGGCACCACAAACATGAACGAATCGGTCAGGCTACCGATTCCAAACCCACAGCAGACGAATAATTAAATGCATCTTACCTTAAAGCAGAATCGACCACAAAGGAGGTCTGTTGGCACACTTCCTTTCTACTAGTTTGTGTCCCCAACCTGGCAGCAGCAGTCGTTGTCATATCGGTTTATTTTATCTTTGATGTAAACACAACACTTCGGATATGCAAATGCTTCCCATTACACACGATTGCTATGTCAATAAACATCATTTTGCCAATATTTTAGAGACCATCCATCTTCTCCGTCGGTCAGCATCTGTCGGGATCCGATAAAATGATAAATCTTGCCTTGTGTGTTGATGGTTACTACATCCAGGTGCACAACAATATAATGGCATGATGGAAGTCTTGCTGAAAGTAAAAACTTTCTTTGATGGCTATATTCCTTTCGATGCTTCGCCGTCATTCCTCGTTGTTGGCTGTGGTAGACTACTGGTAGTTCATGTCCAAAACGGCAGCCGCGTTTGTCGTGACGTCATGTGAAAAGGGTCCATAGTCAGTAATGTTCTGCAGGCCTCCCCACACTGACGTCGGATCGTTTACTGAAAGGCTGTTTTTATAATCTTATCAGCATAGCTCCTCTTAGCTGCTTTCACCTCCATTGTCAGTGTGTTTCTGGTCTGATTATAGAGGATGTGCAGTCACATGACCTGCACGTGTGTACTCCGCCATATTGGACGGCATCAGGATTGTTTACCTTGCGTGAGCGTAATGGATCCAGGGAGTAATCCCCAAGAAAATTCGGAAAATACCCCATCTACATCGCACGATTACTTGTCTAAGTTTGTTCAGTATCTTGAAGGTGACGTGAGGCAGCGTTACATGGAAAAGTGTTCCAGGTTGGGGATTGCAGATCCATACAACTTGCCGCAATCCTTGTTCAGGGAAATTCGGAGCTGCGGTGCCAGCGATTTGCCCGATCTGGCCTACCACGACATTTACAATTTTCTCGTTAATCGTGAATCGTGTTACACTGGCAAAGCCCTCAAAGCTTACAAGAGCCTGGAAGCTTATAAATATTTTGTTGCGGGATGGGTATCCCAACTATACCTCTGGAAGGTTCCGAAGAAGAATGTCTACTTGATAACCTCACGGGTAAGTGGCATTAAGACGTTTATCATAAAGAGACTATGCAGGACGTTTTATCGTAAGAATGTTCGAAATCTAAACTCAGTTCCAGATAATGACAGGGTTGTAAATATGTATGTTTTTGTCTGAAAAACAGTAAATCAGAAAACTGTGCACATTTACGCGGAAGCTGGGCACATTTGCACAGCTTCCGCGCAAACGTGCGCAGTTTTTTATTTACTGTTTTCTTCTCATACTTCCTGTTTCATGGACTGTAACGGCATTTGCTCATTTAGTAATTTTAATACAGAATTTACTTTGATGAAATTATTCAGACACTCCAATGCCCCCCCCCAAAAAAAATTGGATCTGCACGATTCAGCCGTGAAAAAGGTGGCATCCGCCGTTTGCATCCCTGTTTAAACTCATAGTTTAACCGACTTTAACCGGCTAATGAGGCTCGGTGGTCGGTCAAGATTTTTTTTTTAGTTTTCACCATCCCTACTATGGATTGGCCTTTCAAAGGCATATATGAGCCAAAAAGATAAAACATTGTCATAGACTAGGCCAGGGTAGTAGGGCTAGGCATAGCCATTTTAAACGTGAGAGACTGTCTAGTTTCGAAGTATGCAGCTATCATTCAATCCGAAAATCAACTTAACAGATGTACTAGGAGTATTGAATTAGAAGATTACACCTACCTGATATGAAGTGTTCACTACAAATTCGGCTGGTAGAACTGGGGTACCAGTTTTCTCTTCGCACAGTGGACACCCATTTTGCGCGTCTCTCCTCGTCTGCGGGGAATCTATAAAATGACAGGCCCTCCTTTTGGCCCTGTCTATTGGTACAACCAAATGCTGAACAAGATATAACCATTCTCAAAAGATCTACTCCCACACACTTGATACTTGATTAGAACGGGTTCGTCTAAGTTCTGTGCGCGGCCTTGCCGTCCAAGATGGCAGATAAACAAATATCACGTAACCTCGTGACGTCACGTGCATGCTCTCTATACAGAACTCTGTCTCCACTTTTGTAGGCCTCTTCTTTTTTCTGTCGAAGTTGCCTGAGTTTTGCAGTGAACCAGGGTTTATTGTTGTATATGCGGAAGGTTTTGGTAGGCACACACACATCCTCACAAAAACTGATGTAAGATGTCACAGTATTAGTCAGTTCATGCAGGTCTGAGGCTGTAGCCTCAAAAACACTCCAATCAGTGCAGTCAAAGCAGGCTTGTAGTTCCACTTTGGCCTCATCAGACCATCTCCTCACCGTCTTCACTACAGGCTTAGCAGCTTTCAGCTTCTGCCTGCAGGACGGGATAAGATGAACCATACAGTGATCAGATAGTCCCAAGGCTGCACGGGGGACAGGGTGGTATGAGTCCTTTAAAACAGTGTAACAGTGGTCCAGAGTGTTACGCCGCTTTTCCACTACCAACGCGGCTGAGTTGGGCTGAGCCGTGCCGTGCTGAGTTGGGCTGAGTCGAGCTGAGTGGGGCTGTTGGAGTTGCATTTCGACTACAACCGCGCTGAACCGTGCTGGGTGGAAGTGGGTGGACACATTGGGTGGAGTTAGCGAAAGTGGGTGGACGTCACATGATGTCATTAGGCGGCGCAAACAGTGACATCATCTCATCTCATTATCTCTAGCCGCTTTGTCCTTCTACAGGGTCGCAGGCGAGCTGGAGCCTATCCCAGCTGACTACGGGCGAAAGGCGGGGTACACCCTGGACAAGTCGCCAGGTCATCACAGGGTTGACACATAGACACAGACAACCATTCACATTCACACCTACGGTCAATTTAGAGTCACCAGTTAACCTAACCTGCATGTCTTTGGACTGTGGGGGAAACCGGAGCACCCGGAGGAAACCCACGCGGACACGGGGAGAACATGCAAACTCCACACAGAAAGGCCCTCGCCGGCCCCGGGGCTCGAACCCAGGACCTTCTTGCTGTGAGGCGACAGCGCTAACCACTACACCACCGTGCCGCCCCCACAGTGACATCAGTGACCTTTTAAGCGGTAGTTTCACGACCCGGATAGTAAACAATAAACATGGAGTCGTTAGTGTTGCTGGTCTTGGTGCTGTGGCTTGTTGTCACCGACAACGCCAACAGATACTGGCAAGAGCGTATAGATGAGGCGAGGCGCATAAGGCTTCATAATTCTCGTAATTCGTAATTCTTCTTCTTCCGGGTTTACGGTGTTTACAGATCCCAGCGTGCTCGCGGGGCGTGTGTGGGCATGTGAGGACACTCCTCCTCACCAATCAGTGCACAGGGGAGTGTCTCCTCACCCCCCAGCCCCACTCGGCTCGGTTTGGCTCGCTTCAGCCCTACTCCAAAACCGTGCGAGTTTTGGGTGCTAAGCAGGGCTGAAGCGAGCTGAGTTGTGCTGTTCTGAGGTAGTCGAAACGCGAGCCGTGTTGGGCTGAAGTGAGCTGAAGCGAGCTGAAGTGAGCTGAAAAAGGGTAGTGGAAAAGGGCCATTAGAGTCCCTGGTGGGACACTTAATGTGCTATTTATATTTTGGCAGTTCATGGCTGAGGTTTGCTCTGTTAAAGTCCCCCAAAACAATGAGCAAAGAGTCCGGGTGTTTTTTCTCCATGTTGTTTATCTGGTCAGCCAGGTGTTGTAACGCCTCATTAATACACGCCTGAGGGAGGATGTAAACTCCAACCAGAATAAACGAGGAAAACTCTCGCGGAGCATAAAACAGTTTGCAGTTTATGAATAATGACTCCAGATGGGGACTGCATGATTTGTTTAGAACTGTGACATCAGTACACCAACCTTCGTTAATGTAAAAGCAGATTCCGCCTCCCCTTGTTTTCCCCATGAGCTCCATGTCATGGTCTGCTCGGTGCAGGTGAAATCCAGGCAGGTGGAGAGAAGAGTCCGGGATGTGCTCAACAAGCCAGGTTTCGGTGAAGCACAAGACAGCAGATCTGTTAAAATCCGTGTTGATTGTGTTGAGGAGCAGCAGTTCGTCCATCTTATTGGCCAGAGAGCAGACGTTTAACCAGGTGAATAGACGGGAGCGCAGTGCAAAACCCCCGCTGCCTCAGTCTGACAAGCGTGCCGGCTCGCTTCCCCCGGTGTCTCCGATGTCCTCAGCATAATCCATAGAGAGCTGCTGCTCCTCCAACAAGTAGCTCTGGAAAACTTTCCAGATCAATGAAAGCCAATGAAAAAACTTTACTGGTGGTTATTCCAATGTTTATAAGTTCTTCTCTGGAGTATGTGACCAGAGAAGCAGCGCAAGAAACACAATAAAAACATAGAAAGTACAAGACAGCGAAGTACCATCCGCGGCGCCATCTTGGGTTTTAATGATTAACATGCTATTTGTTAAAATTCTAACACTTTAAGGCTAATATGCTGACAGCTATCATGCTAACAGGCTAACATGCTAATGGCTAGTATGTTAACTTTTAGCATGCTAACACGCTGAGGGTGACATGCTAACAGCTAATATGCTAACAGCATGCTAACATGCTCAGGCGAACTCGCTAACAGCAAACATGCGAACTCTGCATGCTACCATGCTAATCCTAACATGTTAACAGCTCTCATGATAACATGCTAATGGCGAACATGCTAACAATTCGCGAGCTAACAGAAGGCATGATATCGTAATGGGTAACATGCTAACAGCTAGCATGGTAACACGTGAATGCTTATATGCTAATTGCTATCGTGTGTGCGTGTAAGTATTCCTAATAAAGTGACCATTGAGTTGAAGTTGATTTGCTGTCAAAGTCTCAAATGAGCAGATCCTTAGTCTGGCTAACGCGACTTCAAAGCTCTGCGAGCATTTGGTCTGGCAAAGATATTAAGCCCAACCGTTTCTCAAAGTGCGTGGTTGACCCGCCTCCCTGAAATGCCTCAGTTTGCTACTGGTCGAAGCCAGAAAAGGCTGTGACGAAGCTTAAACCAATCACATCACTCTTTCCTCTGACATATGCGACGCGACGGGGCTAACTGGTAGATTAAACTCTTACCGAAGCCGGTCGGGAGCAAGGCGAAAACGTCCTTCCTTTCAATAAATACCTCCAGGGCTGCTCTTTGCTCCGTTTTCAATGAGAACTTGCTCCATGTTCGTAATGTTTCTAGTGAATGAAGCGCTTCCGGCATAGATTCTGCAAACAATCTATGGCTTCCGGTCACAGTTCTACTACGTCACTGCCTTGAACACGCCTCTACCCAGGGCCGTTGGAGATGCTCAAAGGTGATTGGCTCCCGATTTTTCGGGAGCTTGGAAGAACTGTAGATAGCTTGCCTTGCCAGACTAAGCTCGCAACAGGCCCTCGTGTTGCGTCACACTTAGGATGGGCGGGCCCAGGCTAGCAGATCCTTGCCAAATGGAGTCATTCCTCCCTTTCCCCATAGGTGATGACCTATGGGGGAAGGGAGGAATGACTCAATCGAGCTTCCATTGATTAGCGGCAAAATGGAGAAAAAACTGTGGAGAAAAAACTTTTGGTCTTTCTCTCTCTTGCACTCTTTCTCTTGTGCTCTCTCTTTCTCTCTCTCTTCCACTCTTTCTCCCATGCTCTCTCTCTCGCTTTCTCTCTCTCTTCCACTTTCTGTCGTGCTCTCTTTCTCTCTCTCTTGCACTCTGTCTCTCTCTTCCACTCTGTTTCTCTCATGCTCTCTCCCTCACTCTTTCTCTTTCTTGCACTCTCTCTCATGCTCTTTCTCTTTCTTTTGCATTCTCTCTCTCTCTCTCTCTCTCTCTCTCTCTCTGTTCTTTTGTTCCTTCATTAAAATGATCACCATGCTTCTATCTCACACAGAATAACAGGGAAAGTTCAAAGTAACACTTGGTTACAAGATACTAAGACAAAATGCACTCAACTTATTAAATGCACTATTTGGCTAAAAGTATGTGCATCCCGATCATCACACCCATATGTGGTTCTTCCCCGAAATCTAACCACACAGTCTGAAGCACACAATTGTACAGAATGTCTCTGTGCACTGTAGCACAATACAACAATTTCCCTTCACTGGGACTAAGAGACCCAAACCTACTCCAGCATGACGATGCTCCTGTGCACAAAGTGAGCTCCATGAAGACGTGGTGTGAGAAGGTTGAAGAACTCGAGTGTCCGGCACAGACTGAACTCAACCCCACTGAACACCTTTGGGATGACCTAGAATTGGAACCTCAACATCGCAACATCAGAACCTGATCCCACTCATGCTCTTTTAGCGGAATGAACACACATCCACACAGCCACGTCCCAAAATCTAGCAGAAAGCCTTCCAGGAAGAGAAGAGTGGAGCTTGTGCTCAAGGTGTGATAGTCAGGGGTGTGCAAACCTTTGGCTATGTAGCGTATACGTTTTTATGACTTTATAAGAAGTCGTTCGTGATTGTGGATTGTTTCTTTAATGCGTTTAAACATTTCAAAGAATACATGATGATCTTTTATATGCAGGTTATTTTAGCACAATTTATAAAGGTTATTATTTTTGAAGAAAACTATTATTAGTATGAGGTACTGAGTCAGAATTAAGTGAAATTTCTGGTGTAAATGGTTTGTCTTAAATGATAATGTTCTTGAGGGTTGTGGAATTATCTGATGATTCCTTGTGGGTTCCTGCACTGCTGCGTCTGTAATCTTGCATCTTGGAACATCATACCAGAGACACGAGTTTTGTCTTTGTATTTGCATATATAAAATCAAGCATGATTCAACAAGCTCTCTTTGGAGTGCAACTGATTTGTCCTGATTTCTCTTCAGACGTGACTGAAGACCTTTCATATGAACAGCACTTGATCTGGATATCTTGCTTATCTTGGCGTCAAAGCCACATCCTGGTTGAGTAAACATGTTTAAGTGAAATGTGCACAATGCTGGATGTGTTCTGGATGCAGGGGGATCTTTTTAAAGGAGAAGAAACTCTTTCATGGTCTGATGATGGTAGCACAGAGACGCCAGTACTTCCAGTACCTCCTCCACGAAGAACAGCTGGACCTCCTCCTTGTTGCTGATGATGCAATCGACTTCACTCAGAAATTTGAACTTGGAATTTTGTTATTTTTGTGCAGCAAAGCAAAAAAAAACAAAACACAGATACCTACATGAAAGTGTGTTTTGTCAGCAACAAACAAGCTCCAGCTAATAACTGATCATGAGTTTATGATGTGTCTCCACCCAGAGACGCTCTGAGATCGCGACTCATTTGTGAGCTCTGTGTTGTGTGTTTCTCCTGAACAGAGCTCGATGTCTTCGGGATCCTGCTTTACTCCATGCTCACCTTCATGGCCGTGGTGTCCATGCTGCTCTACATTGAGGAGTGTGTTTACATCTACAGGAAAGTTTCCTCCAACAAGAAGAGCACCATCATCTGGGTGAACGGAGCCGCTCCGGTGAGTGAGGGAGGATTCTCTCGAACTGAAGTGCATGATGGGAGATTTTTCACTTCCTCAGGCTGAGTGAAGCAGAGGTTTGGCTGAAACTTTAAAAATGCTGTGTGAGAGATGATTTTTTTTTTCTCCACAGGTTATCGGTGCTATGTCCTGTTTGGGGATGTGGATCCCAAGAGCCACCATGTTTACAGACATGACCTCAGCCACGTGAGTGTGAAAGTGAACATAAAGTCATTAAAAAGCGGGGGGGGGGGCAAACAAACAAATGACTTGTAATTACTTTTATACAGTGGTGCTTGAAATTTTGTGAACCCTTTTGAATTTTCTATATTTCTGCGTAAATATGACCTAAAACAACATCAGATTTTCACACAAGTCCTAAAAGTAGATAAAGAGAACCCAGTTAAACAAATGAGACAAAAATATTATACTTGGTCATTTATTTATTGAGGAAAATGATCCAATATTACATATCTGTGAGTGGCAAAAGTATGTGAACCTCTAGGATTAGCAGTTAATTTGAAGGTGAAATTAGAGTCCGGTGTTTTCAATCAATGGGATGACAATCAGGTGTGAGTGGGCACCCTGTTTTATTTAAAGAACAGGGATCTATCAAAGTCTGATCTTCACAACACATGTTTGTGGAAGTGTATCATGGCACGAACAAAGGAGATTTCTGAGGACCTCAGAAAAAGCGTTGTTGATGCTAATCAGGCTGGAAAAGGTTACAAAACCATCTCTAAAGAGTTTGGACTCCACCAATCCACAGTCAGACAGATTGTGTACAAATAGAGGAAATTCAAGACCATTGTTACCCTCCCCAGGAGTGGTCAACCAGCAAAGATCACTCCAAGAGCAAGGCATGTAATAGTCGGCGAGGTCACAAAGGACCCCAGGGTAACTTCTAAGCAACTGAAGGCCTCTCTCACATTGGCTAATGTTATTGTTCGTGAGTCCACCATCAGGAGAACACTGAACAACAATGGTGTGCATGGCAGGGTTGCAAGAAGAAAGCCACTGCTCTCCAAAAAGAACATTGCTGGTCATATGCAGTTTGCTAAAGATCACGTGGACAAACCAGAAGGCTATTGGAAAAATGTTTTGTGGATGGATGAGACCAAAATAGAACTTTTTGGTTTAAATGAGAAGCGTTATGTTTGGAGAAAGGAAAACACTGCATTCCAGCATAAGAGCCTTATCCCATCTGTGAAACATGGTGATGGTAGTATCATGGTTTGGGCCTGTTTTGCTGCATCTGGGCCAGGACGGCTTGGCATCATTGATGGAACAATGAATTCTGAATTATACCAGTGAATTCTAAAGGAAAATGTCAAGACATCTGTCCATGAACTGAATCGCAAGAGAAGGTGGGTCATGCAGCAAGACAACGACCCTAAGCACACAAGTCGTTCTACCAAAGAATGGTTAAAGAAGAATAAAGTTAATGTTTTGGAATGGCCAAGTCAAAGTCCTGACCTTAATCCAATGGAAATGTTGTGGAAGGACCTGAAGCGAGCAGTTCATGTGAGGAAACCCACCAACATCCCAGAGTTGAAGCTGTTCTGTACGGAGGAACGGGCTAAAATTCCTCCAAGCCGGTGTGCAGGACTGATCAACAGTTTCTGGAAACGTTTAGTTGCAGTTATTGCTGCACAAGGGGGTCACACCAGATACTGAAAGCAAAGGTTCACATACTTTTGCCACTCGCAGATATGTAATATTGGATCATTTTCCTCAATAAATAAATGACCAAGTATAATATTTTTGTCTCATTTGTTTAACTGGGTTCTCTTTATCTACTTTTAGGACTTGTGTGAAAATCTGATGTTGTTTTAGGTCATATTTATGCAGAAATATAGAAAATTCTAAAGGGTTCATAAACTTTCAATCACCGCTGTACACCATGTTATATATTCCTTCTCTTCATTATGCTCATTTTTATGATGGGTGCTAATAATTTTGGAGTCTAAAAACTCTGTAGAGTTGCTTTCTTTGAGCTACAAAAATGTGAAACATGTTGGTGTGTGTGTGTGTTTTGCAGGTATTTTGCCATCGTTGTGTTTAAGTTTCTGATCATGATGATCGAGGAATGCGGAGGTGATGAGGTTTTTCTGAAGTCTTCAGTAAACAAGACGTTCCGGATCAGAACCGGCCCGTGCTGCTGCTGCTGCCCTTGTCTGCCCCAAGTCCCCATCACACGGTAACACAAACAAGACAGAGTAATATACAGTGTCTTGCAAAAGTATTCCTCCCCCTTGGTGTTTGTCCTGTTTTGTCGCATTACAAGCTGGAATTAAAATTTATTTTTGGAGCGTGAGTGCCATTTGATTTACACAACACGCTTACAACTTTAAAGGTGCACATTGGTTTTTTTTATTGTGATACAAAGAATAATTAAGATGAAAAAACAGAAATCTGGAGTGTGCATAAGTATTCGCCCCCTTTCATATGAAACCTCTAAATAAGAGCTGCTCCAACCAATTCACTTCATAAGTCACATAATTAGTTGATTAAGATCCACCTGTGTGCAATCAAAGTGTCACATGATCTGTCACATGATGTCTGCATAAATCACCCTGTTCTGGAAGGACCCTGACTCTGCAACACTACTAAGCAAGCAACATGAAAACCAAGGAGCCTCCAAACAGGTCAGAGACAAAGTTGTGGAGAAGTATAGATCAGGGTTGGGTTATAAAAAAAAAAAATCCCAAACTTTGAATATCCCACGGAGCACCATTAAATCCAGTATAGCAAAATGGAAAGAATACGGCACCACTACAAACCTGACAAGAGAAGGCCCCGCCCACCAAAACTCACAGCCCAGGCAAGGAGGGCATTAATCAGAGATGCAACAAAGACAGCAAAGATAACACTGAAGGAGCTGCAGAGATCCACAGTGGAGATGGGAGTATCTGTCCATAGGACCGCTTTAAGCCGTACACTCCACAGAGTGGGCGGGGCGTACACTCTTTATGGAAGAGTGGCCAGAAAAAAGCCATTGCTTAAGAAAACACATTTGGAGTTTGCCCAACAGCATGTGGCAGACTCCCCAAACACATGGAAGAAGATTCTCTGGCCAGATGAGACTAAAATTGATCTTTTTGGCCATCATGGGAAATGCCATGTGTGGCGCAAACCCAACACCCTGAGAACACCATTCCTACAGTGAAGCATGGTGGTGGCAGCATCATGCTGTGGGGATGTTTTTCATCTGCAGGGACAGGAAAGCTGGTCAGGACTGAAGGAAAGATGGATGGCACTAAATACAGGGCAATTCTGGAGGAAAACCTGTTGGAGTCGGCCAGAGGTTTGAGACTGGGACGAAGGTTCACGTTCCAGCAGGGCAATGATCCTAAACATACTGCTAAAGCTACACTGGAGTGGTTTAAAGGGAAACATTTAAATGTCTTGGAATGGCCTAATCAAAGCCCAGACCTCAATCCAATTGAGAATCTGTGGCATAACTTGAAGATTGCTGTACACCAACACAACCCATCTAACTTGAAGGAGTTGGAGCAGTTTTGCCTTGAGGAATGGGCAAAAATCCCAGTGGCTAGATGTGCTAAGCTAATAGAGACATACCCCAAGAGACTTGCAGCTGTAATTGCAGCAAAAGGTGGCTCTACAAAGTATTGACTTTGGGGGGTGAATACCTATGCACACTCCAGATTTCTGGGTTTTTTTTTATCTCAATTATTGTTTGTGTCACAATAAAACAATTTTCACCTTTAAAGTGGTCGGCATGTTGTGTAAATCAAATGGTGCTAACCCTCTAACAATCCATTTTAATCCCTGCTTGTAATGCGACAAAACAGGACAAACGCCAAGGGGGAGGAATACTTTTGCAAGACAGTATATACTGTATGCTATAGGTCCAAAAGTATGTGCACGCCAACCATCATACCCATATGTAGTTCTTCCCCAAACTTTTGCCACAAAGTTGGAAGCACACAATTGTACAGAACATCTCTGTGTGCTGTAACACAATATTACAGTTTCCCTTCACTGGGACTAAGAGACCCAAACCTGTTCCAGCATGACGATGCTCCTGTACACAAAGCGAGCTCCATGAAGACATGGTGTGAGAAGGTTGGAGTGAAGAACTCCAGTGTCCTGCACAGAGCCCTGACTGAACTCAACTCCACTGAACAGCTTTGGGATGAATTGGAACCTCAACATCCCAACATGAGAACCTGATCTCACTCATGCTTTTACAGCTGAATGATCACAAATCCCCACAGCCATGCCCCAAAATCTAGTGGAAAGCCTTCCAGGAAGAGAAGAGTGCAGGTTATTATACCAGAAAGGAGGAATAAATCTGGAATGAAATGGTCAACAAGGACATTTCACTTTTGGCTGAATAGTGTGTAATTGGATAGTTTTTCTGTTTCTGGTTGAACATCCTGCTGGTCATTAAACTCTCGAACACAGTGCCTCTGGCAGGTCACCTGAGTAACCATGGGGTCATTCCACCTTCCGAGAAAGTGGGTTAAAGGAATTAGTGACCCCTTGATAAAACATGGCCTCATTGTTAATCCATGGAAATCTCTGTGGAGTTTAAGAGTGGATCTGATTTCACTGAAGGTGCTATGATCGGAATATAAAAAGATTCTTCATTATGTCTCTTGATGCATATCAGTTTTATTTTTCAGGTGAGAAAATCCACTTCTTGCGTTTAATAATAATAATAATAATAATAATAATAATAATAATAATAATTTCAGATTGCACCTTTCATACATTTAAAATGTTGCTCAAAGTGCATCATAGTGTGAAATAAAAGAACAAAAATAAAATAATTAAAAATAATAAAACAGGCAGTTAATAGCAGTGAAATAAATTGATTTGTTTTATTTTTTTCTCATCAGAATTTTTCTATTCAATACATTTATTCAAAGCATGAAAAAAATCTAATTATAGCCTTTTCTAAGTATGGGTTATTTTTCCTTTCCTGGAAAATCATGCAAGTTTCTTTTTGTTTGTCCAGGAGATGGCGCTGTAGTTAATCACGTATGTATTTTTCCCCTAAAAGCTCTTACAGGAGCAGAACAAAGGCAAGAAACAAAAAGTTATTGGAGTTGGAGTGGTCTTTTGTTAATGAATAATAATTCAGTTCATTTCACTGAGCTGATGAGTTGTTACTATGGAAACGCTGATTCATTAATACAAACCTGCGATTTGTAGCTGCACCACTGTCTGAGTTGCTGTTATAGAAAATAAATCACTACCAGTTCAGTGGAATAATGTCGTGTGTTTGTGTCATAGCCGCTCTCTGTTCATGCTGAAACTGGGCTCCTTCCAGTTCGCTGTGCTGAAGATGGTGTTCACGATCTTATCCATCATCTTGTGGACCAACAAGAACTTTGACGTGGCTGATGTGAGTAAAGCCTCATTTTAGCAGCTCTGCATGGATGAGTTTTGATGTAAATGAGATGCTGGAGTGTACGGTGTAATGACCGTGTCGTCACTGTGTGTGTGTGTGTGTGTGTGTGTGCAGATGAAGATCAGTGGTGCTGCAATCTGGATCAACCCCGGTGTCGGTGTCCTCACCATCATCGCCCTGTGGCCCGTCAGCATCATGTTCCTTCACATCTGCAACACTTTACGCAGGCTAAACATCATCCCGAAATACGCCATGTATCAGGTGAGTCTCTGCTCAGAACAACAATTAAGTATTCTTGGATTGAACCTATTTTCTTGCTGTCTTCCTCTTTGTATCGCAAAACGCATCTCATCTCATTATCACTAGCCGCTTTATCCTGTTCTACAGGGTCGCAGGCGAGCTGGAGCCTATCCCAGCTGACTACGGGCGAAAGGCGGGGTACACCCTGGACAAGTCGCCAGGTCATCGTAGGGCTGACACATAGACACAGACAACCATTCACACTCACAGTCAATTTAGAGTCACCAGTTAACCTAACCTGCATGTCTGTGGGGGAAACCGGAGCACCCGGAGGAAACCCACACGGACACCATGCAAACTCCACACAGAAAGGCCCTCGCCGGCCACAGGGCTCGAACCCGGACCTTCTTGTTGTGAGGCGACAGCACTAACCACTACACCACCGTGCCGCCCTGCAAAACACGTTTTTTATCATTTTTGCATTACTTTGTCATCATATGAATATAAAACCTGAATGTGAAGTCCTTTAGAACATAAATTCCACAACACAGACTGCATTTAATTCAATCTAAGGCACCGACTGTAGAGCTTTTAATTTTTGAAAAAAAAAAAAATCACACTTCAGTAAGTGTCAAATAGCTAATCAACTAACTGATGGGGCGGCACGGTGGTGTAGTGGTTAGCGCTGTCGCCTCACAGCAAGAAGGTCCGGGTTTGAGCCCCGGGGCCGGCGAGGGCCTTTCTGTGTGGAGTTTGCATGTTCTCCCCGTGTCCGCGTGGGTTTCCTCCGGGTGCTCCGGTTTCCCCCACAGTCCAAAGACATGCAGGTTAGGTTAACTGGTGACTCTAAATTGACCGTAGGTGTGAATGTGAGTGTGAATGGTTGTCTGTGTCTATTTGTCAGCCCTGTGATGACCTGGCGACTTGTCCAGGGTGTACCCCGCCTTTCGCCTGTAGTCAGCTGGGATAGGCTCCAGCTTGTCTGCGACCCTGTAGAAGGATAAAGCGGCTAGAGATGATGAGATGAGAACTAACTGATGAGGTGATCAATTAAAATGAAAAATAAATAAGAGTATACTGTTAATAATTCTAATATAATCAGTGTGATGCTAATGTGGGTCAGTAAAATGCTTTTATATATATATATATATATATATATATATAGAGGCGGCACGGTGGTGTAGTGGTTAGCGCTGTCGCCTCACAGCAAGAAGGTCCTGGGTTCGAGCCCCGGGGCCGGCGAGGGCCTTTCTGTGCGGAGTTTGCATGTTCTCCCCGTGTCCGCGTGGGTTTCCTCCGGGTGCTCCGGTTTCCCCCACAGTCCAAAGACATGCAGGTTAGGTTAACTGGTGACTCTAAATTGACCGTAGGTGTGAATGTGAGTGTGAATGGTTGTCTGTGTCTATGTGTCAGCCCTGTGATGACCTGGCGACTTGTCCAGGGTGTACCCCGCCTTTCGCCCGTAGTCAGCTGGGATAGGCTCCAGCTTGCCTGCGACCCTGTAGAAGGATAAAGCGGCTAGAGATAATGTGATGTGATGTGTGATGTGTGATATATATATATATATATATATATAAAATTTAGGGGCGGCACGGTGGTGTAGTGGTTAGCGCTATTGCCTCACAGCAAGAAGGTCCGGGTTCGAGCCCCGGGGCCGGCGAGGGCCTTTCTGTGTGGAGTTTGCATGTTCTCCCCATGTCTGCGTGGGTTTCCTCCGGGTGCTCCGGTTTCCCCCACAGTCCAAAGACATGCAGGTTAGGTTAACTGGTGACTCTGAATTGACCGTAGGTGTGAATGTGAGTGTGAATGGTTGTCTGTGTCTATGTGTCAGCCCTGTGATGACCTGGCGACTTGTCCAGGGTGTACCCCGCCCTTCGCCCGTAGTCAGCTGGGATAGGCTCCAGCTTGCCTGTGACCCTGTAGAACAGGATAAAGCGGCTAGAGAAGATGAGATGAGATATAAAATTTACCAGCTGGGAGGTCCGTATCGTGAAATACCGTGACCAAGGTCTTGAAAGTTCTGGGCCGAGGTCACGGTATTTCACCATACGGACCGACCTTAAGCTGGTAAATAATATATTAATTTTTTTCTTTACCAAATTCTAACAGAAAACGAGAGCGCCCGAAAGGGAAAACCGAGCCGAGCTGCCATTTTGAATCCTCATTCACGGCTGTAATGCAAATGGCTTCCTCCTCGGTATACAAGTGCACTTCCATGGCAGGAAAAAAACTACATTTTGCCGTCTATGTAGTCCCCTATTTATACAAAATTGAGTCATTCAGGATTCAGCCATGTTTTTGCTCGGCGTTAGCAACAGTTAGAGGTTTTTAGCTTTCTCCTGAAATGTTTTCTTTTATTTCTTCTTCCTCAGGGTAGTAAAACTCACTTTTGCTGTGAACACTGACGTTATCGCGATCCATGCTGTAAAATTAATGCTATTCTCCTGAGAAATGCGAAAATAAATGTTGACAAAATTTGCTACGATGTTTGTTGTTGTGAACGAGCAAGTCACCAGAGGTCTGTAACCGGGGTCCATAACTGGGGTCCGTATTGTAGGATACGGACCTGCTCGCCAGCCAAACAGAGCGCAGGATTTGATGGAAACCGGACCGCGAAAAAAAAATTAACAATTATTCGCTGAAGGTAAAGTGAAATATCGGTGAATAATAATCAAGTCGAAGTTATTATTCACTGATCCTGACGTGGATCATTATTTTAGTATAAATACACAAGTGATTATTTTATAAAATCATATTTTAAAAAAATAATTTATTTCAATTTTCAAAAGCGGTATGTAAATGTAATAGCTTTGCGGCGCAAACTTGTCACTTATCTACGCCGAGTCACAGAAAATCCTTTGTTTTGAAATCTGGAAAATAAATCCCAGCTCCACCTTACCTTCGAATAGTTTTAGACCAAACTTCGGAGCATCTTCAGTGCTTTTAGGAACAGCATTTTCTTTCATCATCTGTAATTCTTCCTCACTTACGGTGATGAAGTGATTGGCCGCCATTATGCCGAGTCACTCGAGATGATTATCGAGAAATAGTCTGAATTTGTTGACCAATCAGCACGCTCGATTTTGTATAATCATCTGCATATTTATACTAAAGTCCTGTATACTATAATGCTAACAATCGTAATAGAGAAAAATGCTACTGTAGTGTCATACAATGGTATTAATGCTAATATAGTACAATAAAATATTCGGGTAAAATGTAATGCTAATATATTGCTGTATAACGCTTATATATATTATATTGTACTGTGCAAAAGTCTTAGGCGCATGTAAAGAAGTGCTGTAGAGCAAACATGGCTTAAAAATAATGAAATGAAATGTTTCAACATGAAAAAAAAATTTGTAATCAGTAAGCCATGATAACTGAAACAAAGTCAATATTTGGTGTGAGATGACTCTTTGCTTTAAAAAAAAAGAAAAAAATTGCAGTTTTATGTGGAAATGAGCTGTAGGTTTTACTGAGCGTCTTCCAGAACCAGTTCTTCTGGACGCTTTGACTGTCACACTCGCTTCTCCATTTTGCACCAAAACCCAGCAGCCTTCATAATGTTTTCTTTTTTAAATCTGAAAAGTGCTCTCTTATGGAATACGCTGCTCAGATGCAAACGTTTGGAAATCAAAAATGTTTTTGTAATGTTTTGACTGGACAATGGAGAAATCATAAAATAGACACCTATAACAAAGTTTATATGAAAAAAAAGAATATATATGGGGCTAAGACTTTTGCACAGTACTGTATATACAGTTAATACAGAGTTTCTTACACAGTAGTGTAAACTTGTAGTCCAGAAAAAAAAAGTTTTACATTTACTGCAAAATTTAAAAGTCCAAATAATGTTATTGGATATAAAATAACAACAACAAAAAAGCTTGGTGCTAACAGTTGATGATGATGATGATGATGATGATTTTACCCATGATGCCGTTCTGTGTGTTGTTCCGAAGCTGGTGCTGGTGCTCAGCCAGCTGCAGACAGCCATCATTAATATTCTGGCCATGAGCGGGACGATCGGCTGCAGTCCGCCGTACTCCTCTCAGACCCGCGGTTACTGTGAGTCTCACACCACCGAACTAATCCGTGTAGAACTTACACCTCCTAATAAACTACATTCACCTTCATTACAAACACCAGGACTAATGCATACACATGAATATGCAAATTAGAAGCACCTAAACCTGTCACTACAGTGTATAACAATGTTACCATAGCAACCATAATGTTTGCAAGTATTAGCCATCTCACCTAACTAGCTAGCGCACTATCAAACCTGTCACTAAAATTTCCAGGGTTATCATCCTCTTAGAATTTGCAGATCGAACCAGCTTTTGTGACATGATCATACAAAGCCCCGCCCCCTGATATGTGTAAGGCAAGGCACGTTTATTTATATAGCACATTTCATACACAGTGGCAGTTCAATGTGCTTTACAGAAGTAAAAGTAAAACAGTAAACAATAGAAAATAAAATTACATAAAATAAATGGGGAAGAAAAATAATAAGAATTAAACAATAGTAGAAATAAAATAATAAATTGAAGTAAAAGTTCAGTAAAAAAAACAGCAGAATAAAATAGAATAAAAGTTAAGAAAAGTTTAAAACATGCAAAGACTGTAAAAGTTAAGAAAGTTTAAAACGTAAAGATGACAATATTAATCAGTTAGCAGAAAGCATCTGAGAACAGCTTGGTCTTTAACCTAGATTTGAAGCTGCCAACAGCAGGAGCATTTTTGATGTCCTCTGGCAGTTGGTTCCATAGCTGTACTGCATAGTAGCTAAAAGCTGCTTCACCACACTTTGTTTTAACAACAGGTTTTAACAGTAAATTTTTCTGCTGCGATCTGGTAGATCTGATTGGGTTAGGCCGCTGCAACAGATCAGAGAGGTAATTGGGCCCTGTACCATTTAGAGATTTGTACACCAGCAGCAATGCTTTAAAGTCAATTCTGTAGCTTACTGGAAGCCAGTGAAGGGACCTTAGAATTGGAGTAATGTGCTCTGTTCTTTTTGTTCGTGTGAGAACCCTCGCCGCTGCATTTTGAACCAGCTGAAGTCGTTTGATGGTCTTTTTTGGCAGGCCTGTGAAAAGGCCATTGCAGTAATCTACCCTACTAGAAATGAAGGCATGTATAAGTTTTTCCAGATCATTTTTTGACATAAGTCCTCTTAGTTTGGAAATGTTTTTTAGGTGATAAAATGCCGTTTTAGTGATTGCTTTCATGTGACTGTCAAAGTTTAGCTCGCTGTCAATGAAAACACCAAGATTTTTAACCATATCTTTTGTTTTAATCCCCTTTGTGTCAAGAATAGTGCTAATCCTGAGTCTTTCATCTTTTTGCCAAATAGAATTACTTCTGTTTTATCTGTGTTCAGCTGAAGAAAATTTTGTGACATCCAGTTGTTGATTTGGTCGATACACTGGTCGAGACATTCAAGGGGGGCATAATCATTAGGTGATAGAGCAAAATAAATTTGGGTGTCATCTGCATAGCAGTGATACAAAATTGAGTTGTTCTTGATAATTTGTCCAAGTGGGAGCATACAGTATAAAGGTTGAATAGTAATGGTCCAAGAATCGACCCCTGGGGGACACCACAGGTCAAGGACATTGATGTTGAGGTACAATTTCCCATGGTAATAAAGAAGCTTCTATCTTTTAAGTATGATTTTAACCAATTGATAACTTTACCAGTCAACCCAACCCAGTGTTCAAGTCGATATAGCAGTATGTTGTGATCAACAGTATCAAAAGCTGCACTGAGGTCCAGTAACACCAGGACCGATGTTTTGCCTGCATCAGTATTAAGACGTATGTCATTTATAACTTTAATCAGCGCTGTTTCAGTGCTATGATTGGCATGAAATCCTGACTGAAAGTTATCAAAACAGCTGTTTGATATCAAGAAGGCAGTTAATTGATTGAAGACAATTTTTTCAAGGATTTTCCCTATGAATGGTAGATTTGATATTGGCCTGTAGTTGTTCAATACTGAAGCATCCAGATTATTCTTTTTAAGTTGGGGCTTTACAACGGCTTTTTTCAGGGACACAGGAACAATGCCAGTCTCTAGGGATGTATTTATGATCTGAAGCACATCTGTAATTATAAGGTGAAGAACAGACTTAAAAAAGTTGGTGGGCAGAATGTCCAATTCAGATGTTGAGGAACTGAGATTTTGTACAGTTTTTTCAAGAGTCTCATAATCAATTAAACAAAATTCTGACATTGTGTTGAAATTGTCTGTCTGTGTCACTGGTGATTGCAGCTTTTCAATTATTTGCAACTGAGATATATTATGAGCAATATTCTGCCGTATTTTATCAATTTTACCTTTGAAGAAGGATGCAAACTCATTGCATTTATTAACTGAGAGAAGTTCAGGTGCTAATTGTGGTGGGGGATTTGTTAGCTTCTCTACTGTTGAAAATAGCACACGGGCATTGTTCATATTCCTGTTGATAATGTTGGAGAAGAAAGACTGTCTTGCTTTACCAATTTCATAATTATATTTACAAAGCATCTCTTTATGGATTTGATAATGGATGTGAAGTTTAGGTTTGCGCCATTTTCTTTCAGTCTTTCTACATTCTCTCTTTAGCAATTTAACAGCTGGGTATTGCTTCCATGGTGCTTTCTGCTTGTCATTGATTCTTTTGATTTTGAATGGAGCAATATCATCCATAATTTGGGTCATATTTAAATTAAAAATTTCCAGTAAATCATCTACAGAGTCTGACATTTTGGTTGAGATCCGAGAGAGAGCTTGCTCAAAGAGAACACGTGTTGTCATTTATGACTCTCCTACCCATAGTCGTTGAGCTGTTCTGAATGTGAGGAGACATAGAAACATCAGAGAAAACACAAAAATGATCAGATAAGGCCAGGTCAACAACAGTAGTAGAAACAGTAAGACCCTTTGTGATAATGAGGTCAAGGGTATGACCACGAGAGTGGGTTGGTGCTTGTACATGTTGTACTAGGTTGAAGTTGTCAATAAGTGCAAGTAGTTCATTGGCATAAGTGTTTTCAGGATTATCTACATGCAAGTTAAAATCCCCAGATATAATAAGACAGTCAAACTCTAAGCAAATGACTGACAACAGTTCACCAAACTCTTCCAGAAAAACTTTGGCTGAATGTCTCGGAGGCCTGTAAATAGTTAATAACAATATGTTAGGAGAGCATGTAACAAGTGCACATAAGTGTTCAAAGGATGTAAAATCACCAAGTGAGGATTATTTACATTGAAAAGAGGCTTTGAATATATTTGCGATCCCTCCACCTTTCCCCTGTCGGGTAGCACTCATGAAATTAAAATTTGGGGGAGCTGCTTCAATAAGGGTGGTAGTACTATTTGCTTGATCCAGCCAAGTTTCAGTTAGAAGCAAAAAATCAAGATTGTGTTTGCAGATAAGATCATTAATTAAAAATGACTTGTTTGAAAGTGATCTAACGTTCAGAAGAGCTAGCTTTACAGAAAGTCTAGAAGTAATATCCGCTTGGGCACTCTGATGTTGTTTTGAAACAGGAAGGAGACTAGACTGGTTTACCCCTTGGGTTAAATATGCTCTATGTTTTCTATTTCTTATCAACACAGGAATAGAGAATGGCATAGGCATACTGGGTCCCAGCTTGTTTTCAAAACTACACCCAATGCAGGGACCCACAGCACATCATACAAGACTCTCTGTATGTTCCATGAGGTTGGATTGGATTCCATGGGGAAGGATTGGAGATGTCATGTATTTTTTAGATGGTGAAAAAGATTGGTAGCCAGCTGAAAGTCCTGGGCGAACACAGTTCAGTCTGTTGGTTGATTTTTGATGAACTGGGTACACTGCTTGTCGCGAATGATTTGGGCTGGAAAAAGAGAGTGCAGCCATTGGCAACAGTCTCTGCATACTTTTAGGGAAATCCATGCAGGGGGGAGACGGAGATGGTACAATAAAGTCAGAAGAGCGAGACTTTGGTGAGGCCTTTGTAAGTGTCTCCATGACTGTCTCTGTGGTGACTGTCTCTCTGACAGTCTCTGTGATACTTGCATGGGGTCGAGATGTGGATGATGCAGCCTTGGCATGATCGTCTTTGGTCAGGTCCTCAATCTGGATGGAATCACATGATGGAATCGCATGCTCACATTCTCCATGTGATTGTTGATGTCCTTGGCAGTCTGCCCCAGATGGCTGTGTGTCCTTGGTGAAGACTTGCATGGATGATTGTTTTGGCTTTGCAGAGGTATTGTTGATATTTGTAACTAGGTCAGTCTGCGATATCTTGTCAACTGTTTTCCTCAATGTTGGCTGAGAAAAAATTGCATGTTGTAGAGCGAGGCTATAATGATCAGCTAAAACTTTGGTCCCAATCCAGCTGAGTTCAGTGCTATTTGGCTTGAAGAATTCTCTGCGATTCCAGAAAAGGTTAAAATTGTCTATGAAGTTCATACCAAATAAAAAACAAGTTTTTCCAAGCCAGGTGTTAAGACTGAAAAGTCGAGTAAATGCAAAGCTTCCCCTTGCAGGGAGTGGGCAGTCTTATAGAGATTAGAAAAAAGTTTTCTGAAATCATCTTGGACAAACAGTTGTTCTCTGAAAACATCATTTGCTCCCACATGCACAACAATACGTTTGATAGTTTTATGCTCGGACATGAGTTTCAAAATGCTGTCTTTGGTGTCAGAGATGGATGCATTTGGAAGGCAGCAAATAATCATCCCATGTCCTTTTAAATGTCTTACAGTGGAATCACCAAGAACAAGGGTTGTGGGATCAGGTGGTATTACGAGCTGCTTTTTGCCTCTTCCCACAGCTCTTCGGTTGTTGTGCGATCTCTTTCTATGATGTGTTTGTCTGCCTGAAAATTCCGCTTCCACATCCCTGAGGCATTCAAATTTGTTCTGAAGCCTTATGGGCTGTGGATTTTCCATAGGATTGTAAATCCTATTGTAGTTTGTAGACCTGACTCTATTTCTAATAGCATGGCTGTGGAGCATGGGTTGCATAGTATCAGAACGAACTGGTGTTGAGGTAATAACTCTTCTGTTTTTATTTTTGGGCCTGCCACCCATCATGTGACAGTTTTCTGTACTCACATTTTGCTCTGTTAGATCGATGAATTCATCCACTCGATCTGCAATGCCATCGGCCTGTCGGGGTGCAATCTCTGCATTCTCAGCCACTGTTTCTGTACTCCTTTCCTGAGATATCGCTCTTAATTCGTCCGTCTTTGGCAGAGCATCAATCTTTGATTCCAGGATAGAAATCCTCTGTTCTAGTTCTGTGCATTTTCTGCAGGATCTCCTGGATTTTTTGCCCCCTGGCATTTTGTTTTAAAAGCTAACTTATCTTATAAAGATGAAAAATAAAATGAAAAAAATAGTGGAAATTAAATGAGAAAGTAAAGTAAAATAAAGATCAAGCAGGAGCAAAGCAAAGAAGCGTCCTACTTGCTTGAGTAGGCGGAGCAGAAAAAGTAATGCTGAGAATGTGGTCTGAATTAGCATGCAAATTCTGTGATGAAAAGTTTTCAGTGTCATCATTCTCCTCTGATAATTTGCACATTGGATGTGATTGGTTCAAAGCTATAGATCTATATTGAGGTTTTTCACCCACGTGACCAAGTCATGTGATGCATCATTAGGCTGCCATTTTGGACGTCACGGCTCGAATCAGTTTGAATGCGAGGAAGGCGACAAACGAAAAACATAAAAGAAAAAGGAGCGAGATGCAGAAAACACCTTCATTATCCAGCGACGTAGGGCATTTACAGGGTGAGCAGAGGGAGGGGTATTTGCAAAAATTGAGGTTAGCAGGCTTAGAGAACGACGTTTACCTCCTTCCACCAGGATTGTTCACTGACGTACGGAAGTACACGAAGCCCTCGTCTTTACCTGACTTCGGCTCACATGATCTGTATACCTATGTCGTTAAAAACCCATCGCCATACACAGGTATTGATCTGAAAGCGTATAAGAGTTTGGATGCCTACAAATATTTTGTGTCAGGCTGGGTAACATGCCTACATCAGTGGGTCGTCCCTGGAGCCGGTGGTCGCCATCTTATTACAGCTAAGGTTTGTTCACATTTTCATTTACTTTCGGTCCTCAGGATAAACAAAATGTTATTAAATGTCACTGAAATAACTTCTTAGTCTGTTGAGACACGGCCCGTTATAAATTTGCTGTTACCAGGCAATGACCAAGAACTGTATTATTAGGGTCGGTGTCTGTGTTGTAGCAGTGTACTAGCAGCTAGCTGTTAGCACTAGCTAATGTCAACAACATATGTTACTGTAGCAATGTTTACGTTCAGTCATTTGGATGACTGTTAAAACCTTTCAGTCTCAAGTTTTTCCTTTACTGTATTTACTAGTTTACTGTAATTATGATCCAGCAGCTATTTACACCGGATCCAGTGTAAATAGCTGCCGGAGCGCGCTCCGGCTTGCTCCCCCTCAAATTAAGCAGCACGCTCCGGCTTGCTTCCGGAGCACTCCGGGAGCAAGCCGGAGCGTGCTGCTTAATTTGAGGGGGAGCAAGCCGGAGCGCGCTCCGGAACCTCGGACGGAGCACTCCAGGAGCAAGCCGGAGCGTGCTGCTTAATTTGAGGGGGAGCAAGCCAGAGCGCGCTCCGGAACCTCGGACGGAGCACTCCAGGAGCAAGCCGGAGCGTGCTGCTTAATTTGAGGGGGAGCAAGCCGGAGCGCGCTCCGGAACCTCGGACGGAGCACTCCGGGAGCAAGCCGGAGCGTGCTGCTTAATTTGAGGGGGAGCAAGCCAGAGCGCGCTCCGGAACCTCGGACGGAGCACTCCGGGAGCAAGCCGGAGCGTGCTGCTTAATTTGAGGGGGAGCAAGCCAGAGCGCGCTCCGGCAGCTATTTACACTGGATCCGGTGTAAATAGCTGCCGGATCATAATTACAGTAAACTAGTAAATACAGTAAAGGAAAAACTTGAGACTGAAAGGTTTTAACAGTCATCCAAATGACTGAACATAAACATTGCTACAGTAACATACTAGCTACTATGTTGTTGACATTAGCTAGCTTGACCTTCAAAATGGCGGACACCGGGGCGTCACGTGACCCTGTGACGTCAGGTGAAATACCTCAATTAATGACCTCCATGAATGTAGCTGGGGTATTTAGCCTCGCCTCCAAACCATTCACAGTAGTATTTTAGAGAAAAGTGTGGGAAAGTGTGACGGAGAAATTGGAAAACAAATTTTTGCCAAAAAAAAAAAAAAGTTAACCATGTTCTTAAGTGAAAATGTTTTAAAGTTTGAAATGCTTTCTGTTTTTATTTATTTGCCCCCAGTGATGAGTCAGCAACTTCTGATCTTGGAGATGTTCATCATCACACTCGTGACTCGGTTGTTGTACCGGCGTCAGTATGATCCAATACCTTACAACGACAGTGATGAGGAGAAGAATGTTGTTCTCACCCTGAGTCCAGTAAACACTGTGAATAATAAGTGAAATTCTTTCTTTGACATGAGATCACATGCACACCAAATGTCACACAGACCTATATACAGTGCCCTCCACTATTATTGGTACCCCTGTGTTTAATACTTTGTACAACCCCCTTTGCCAGTAAAACAGCACTGAGTCTCTCCTCTAACATTTTATAAGGTTGGAGATACAGAACAGGGCATCCGAGTCCATTCTTCTTTACACAGTTTGTCCAGATCATCCAAGGTCCTCGACCCTCTCTTGTGCTCTCTTCTCTTCAGCTCAGCCCACAGGTTTTCACTGGGGTTCAGCTCAGGGGACTGAGATGGCCAGGGCAGAAGCTTGATTCTATGCTCAGTGAACTATTTGTGTGTTGATTTGGATGTACGCTTCAGATCATTGTCCTGCTGGAAGATCCAATGATGACCTAGTTTTAGTTTCCTAAAATGCAGAGGAGCCAGATTCTGATTTAAAATGTCCTGGTATTTCATGGAGTCCATGATGCCATAGACCCTAACAAGGTTTCAGGGCCTTTAGAGGAAAAACAGCCCCAAAACATCACAGAACCTCCACCATATTTTACAGTTGAGATCGGGTTCTTTTAATTATAGCCATCCTTCTTTTTACACCAAACCCACTGCGAGTGTTTTTTGCCAAAAGGCTCCATTTTTGTTCCATCAGACCAGAGAACACAGTTCCAGTTGTAGGTATCATGCCGCCATCTTGTGTCAGAACTACAATTCCCAGTCCACTTCCGTGTGACCTACGTCACGCGTGGGCGGGATCATCTACGTCATCATACAAGGAAACATAAAACAATGGGACAACGCTTCCATCTTTGTCTCTCACGGTTGGCTCCCGATGGATCTGGACGTATAAAGAGGCGCTCTCCACCCCAAAAAGACGTCTTCTTTCTTGCAAGATCCATCACTCAGCGCGATTTTCCTTCTTACCCTTGGCAAAGGTAAACTCTAGAGTCGCGCGATCTTTAAACTCAACCTGAGTTACAACCGGTTTACTTGCATTAGAAGTGACGTCACGACTGCAGCCCAGGCAGTTAAAAGTTAAGAAGCGATTGAATCCTTTTTAACTCAAAGCGCTGTGCATCTTATTCTGATCAGAGACTTTTCCTCACGATCGCTGAGATTCGGACCAAGAACCCTCTGTTTTCCACGGGAACCACCCAAGTGCTCCGCTGGACCCGAAAGTTTTCTGCGCCTTCATCACGAGCAGCTCACGTGCTCCCACGGCGAGGCCTGAAGCTACACCGGCGAATAGTTCTTCATATCTTGCTAAAGGCAGGATTAAGTAAGATTTTGGCATTTGGGCATAATTAGGATAGTCTTAGGAATTTGCTTTTATTTGAAATAGTGTGAATTTAAACCCAGGTTTATTGTTACACTGTTGAACACGCAGCGTGTTGATTTATTTTGGTTCTATGTTCTCTCAATTGTTTAATAGATAGGCTGCGCATGCTTCTCTCTTTTATTCTTTACTACTAACATATAGTTCTCATTATTATACATCTTGATGTCATTAAGATTTCAGTGGATTCAGTATGGTTATGAACTAGTGGGTTAGCTACAGCTTCGCTTTTGTCTGCTTAGCAACACAAAGCTAATCAAGGCCTACCATGTGCTCAGCAAGCCATCAGGCCTAACAAACACACTTTAGCTAGGCTATAGGGCCTTTCACAAACACATACTAGCAACACAAGGCTAATCTAGGCCTCCACCACGTGTAGTTAGCTACACGAGGCTAAACACAGAGCTAATCCTTTGTTCTGTTTAGATAACATTCTTTTGTTTAGCTACCAACAAGCTAGGCCTCCACCACGTGTAGTTAGCTACACGAGGCTAAACACATGGTCAAGTCCTTCACACTCCCCCTCTCTCTCTCTCTCTCACACACACACACACACACACACACACACTTCACTGCTTGTATATATTGATTTATCTTTTTATCTTTGTATAATAAATTCATTTATTAAACAAACTGTGTTTATTTGTGTGAACAACATCTGAAGTCCCCAATTTTCTCAAAGAATTCAAAAAGGGTGCAAATGTTATATAATATGGTAAGTGATCTTAATAATTTGGAAATGTACCATAATTTAGCTGTTTGGTAATTTATTATTAAGCACCAGGATTAATGGTATGATTCACTAAATGATTCCCTAAATGATTCATTGAACGATTCCCTAAACGATTCACTAAATGATTCATTGAACGATTCACTGAACGATTCACTTCAAATGAGAGTGATTCTATGGTATGATTCAATTCAAACGAGTCAAATTAAATGATTCAATGGGATTGATTCATTTTAATTATTGACCTTCAAAATTTAATGAGACTGATTTAACGAGATTGATCACTTAATATCAATAATTAACTGATTGCACCCACAGTTAAAATGGTGCCCCGTGTGAGGCGATTGGTTTGTTGACTTCTGGATTGTTGTTCAACAACAAATAAACTATCAGTTTAATTCAGCAACTGCTAAGGTATATCCCCAGGTGTGTTAAAACGGATAACAGTAGTGTGATAACCATATCACCAATACTCATAACCTATTCAACTTAGGATAAGAGAGCATTTCCAAATAAACCTTCATAATTAATTACATAGTTAATTAATAATGATTAAATTAATAATTAACTTGATTAATTATCTAACATCCAGCCTAAGTAAAATGGCATCCCCTCATGTCTCAAAAATGGAAGACAACGCTCAAGACGTGTCTCTCCTTGAGGTCATTGCAGACCTCATTCACTGCTCTGCCTCCGAAAAGGCAAACATTAAGTACATGAGTGAGAGTGAATGCCAAAACAACCTAGACAATTCAAACAAACATATGAGAGATCCAAAAAGAACAACTATTAGTGTCCAAGTGGCACTAGGTAAGCTATTCCTATCATACTTCCAAAATGCTGATTCAGAAATCAGATGCCTTCGCGGAGAGGTTGAAAGGCTGACCACCAGCAACGCCAAGCTGACAGCCGATAATAATGATTTACATAGGGAGTGTGAGCTCTTGAAGACCTCCCTTGATAATTGCACCAAACGGCTAGAGAAAGCCGAAATGGTTGCTAAGAGGGCTGCCCAGGAGCAGACCCCCCAAGAGCAGCGCGAGGGGCGTGAAAGACCCCCAACAATGCGCCAAAGCTCAGAGCGGGAAGAGGCGTCCGAACCGGACACCGTAAATGATCTGGTCGAGAACCAGACATCCCGCCAAACTCCATCAACTCGCTACACGACTCCATCGTCGTCTAGCCAGGATGGAGCCGCCCTGCGCTCATCCCGAGCCCAGGCCCGTAGCACACCTAGGTCAGTGCGCTTCAGTCTCCCTGATCCATCTCCAGACGAATCAGACCACGCATCTCGTGCGAAGCGGGAGCGATTCCAGAGTAGCTCAGACAGTGAGTACTCAGAAGAGCCAAGAAGGTCGCACAAGGACGTGCACCAAACCCTTCGTTTACGGCAAATTGACCTACTTGCCAAAGATGTCGAACAATTCGATCCCGACAATCAAAGAACAAATGTAAATAACTATTTACGAGAAATTGATCGATGCCTGATGGACCTGCCGAACGCCACAACACGTGAAAAACTTAAACTAATCTGGAAGACCTCCAGTAGTAGCGTTCGTGCCTTTTTAGAGACACTACCCCCAAACATTCGCGATAGTTATTCGAAACTTCGCAATTACATGAGGGAAGAATATGCGCCATACACGGACGAAACCTCCGCGATATTGTGTGCATTACAAGTCAAACAAAAACGGTCTGAGGCGCCTCGTGAATATTACAGACGGCTACGTACTGCCTATTTCCAAGGTAGTAGTGCACCAGGGTTGGAAGAAGATAGAGGTTTCATATCTCTCTTCTTGCATAACCTCCACCCAAGCGTGCGGACCCATGTCACACTGACGTGTCGACAAGGTCGCTATTCGATGAGGGAAATTAGGCGACTAGCCCAAATGACCTGGGAGACCATTGTCAAAACCGCAAACGGAAATGATGATGAACCCAGAGTCCTTAGTCTCCAGGGTGAGGACAAGCCCCCGCTAACCTTAGGAGGTGAAGCACCGAAAGGGGGACCCACCTGGAAGAATTCCGGTCCAGCCCGATCCTTGCCGAACCATCACAATGGTGAGTGGAAAAATCGACAAGGTAAGGCCAGGAGGGACCGAGGGCGAGTCCACAGTGACGATGGCAATCGCCCATCAAATGAAAAGGGTCGTAGGGAACAAAACGGTTGGCAGCAAAACCGTCATCCCCGCTCTGACCAGAAACGGCAGAAGCGTTCCGACCGTAGCTCTAAAAGCAAGGGTAGAGACGACCAACACAGTGACTCAGACCAACCTGGTGAGTTCCACTCAGAGCTGGACTCTTTAAAAGCCCAGTTGGCTGAGATTAAAGAACTGTTACAGGAGACGTCAGACCCCTCAACAGATAAAACAAAAGAGCCCAAGAAAAATGGCAAAAGGCCATTCACTGGCATGACTAGGCCAGGAACCACGGGTATATCTCGTAAAAGGGGGAAGGAGATCTCTCTGAAACAGCAGGCGAGGGTCAGGATGTAGGGCCCCCCCTGGTGGCGAAGGCAAACACACAAAACGCACTTCATGTGCGCTAAAGTCTTCACCATCATCTCTCAGACACACGGCTCTCACAAGGCGACCCAATCCCAACCAAGCCCTGCGACATAAACTTAGTCAACTTCACACAAAACAAAACCCCACAGTCGTTGAATCCCACAAAATATGCACAAACCCGTTGCGACGAGATCAGTGCGAACACCGATCAACCGAGCGCCACGCGAGATCAAATTTCTGAAGAACTTCAGTTCATGTCTTGGCACACCGAGTCCGGTGTCGAAACACCCGACATCGCGACTCCCCCTAGTGGCAAAAAAAAAAAAAAATCTCCCTCTATCCATCGACTCAGACACAGACACCCATTTCACCGCTGGTGTAATGGCTGCGCTGTGGAACATGTTAGGCGTCAAGGCGAAATTCCATATCGCGTACCACCCTCAATTCTCTGGTCAGGCTGAACGAGCCATTCAAACCATTGTGAGCATGCTGCGAAAGTATATCACAAACCATGGTAAAATTTGTGATGTGAAACTTCCCTTGGTGCTAAGGGCCATTCGGTCCACCCCTCATTGCGCCACTGAAGTCACACCCTTTGGGATGATGACTGGGCGAGAGTCGGTTCTTCCCCCGCATCTCCTATACAAACCAGAGGCCATGAGCGTCGCGATTGCATACACTGCACATCAACATGTCGCCGACCTACAACGCCACCTACAGTCAATCTTTACAGGTGCCCAAAAGAATCTCGATTCGAGAGTAGAAGGACACAAAGCCTACTACGCCCGAATCTCAGAGAAGTTCCTACCACCCTGGTCGAGACCTTTCGATCGTGGGAAAACCGTTCCCCGTCGCGTATCACATTAGGATATCTAGGCCTAATCAAATGCTTTCATATCGATTTCCATGATAATCGAATCAAACCTTTTGAACAGTTCTCACTCCAAAAGGGGGTGGACGACAGCTAGGCCCATCCTGTCCACCTAGCTTGTACGCATCACTCAACCATAAGCGTACACTAACATTCCCGGTCAGACTTCACCAACCCAATGAAGTAATAACCCTTCGGTATAACATGGTAGATAAAATACTAAAATCTGCTATTATTACTAGTGTGTATTCATCGCAAATACACCTGGCATATAGTCTTGGCAGTGCTATCCTCACTTTTGTGAATCCACAAAACTTAGAGATGTGCACCTTCACGAAAGACATCCACTGGGTCTGCCCAGGCAACCCATACATAACACTACACACCTAGCTAGATAAGATGGTCTGTGTCCCCGACAGCTAGCCGCAGTAGCGCACGCTTTCTAGCCAGACCACCCACTGCTATCACCTTCCCAGAAGATTAGGTTTGCCAACCCAAACACTAATACTTCTTTCCTTCCTTCATTTCTTCTTTTTCTTTTTTTTTATGCATAAGAAATTGAACACTACATGTTTCATGTTCCATGTTTAATTTTTTTGATGTGGTTTTGATCTAGTTAGTTAGATAGTGATTATATGCCCAAAATGCCCATAGTGATTATATTATGCCCAAAATGCCTCTGTCTCCAACTGTCTTACTGGAACTCACAAGTTTACAGTCTTCACAGGACACCATGGACTGCACAGGACAAGTCTACCTCCAGGACTATGGACACGGCGATGATACGATACGGTGCTCTCAGTGCTACGACTCCGTCATACCCCTGAGACCAAAAGGGGGACTGTAGGTATCATGCCGCCATCTTGTGTCAGAACTACAATTCCCAGTCCACTTCCGTGTGACCTACGTCACGCGTGGGCGGGATCATCTACGTCATCATACAAGGAAACATAAAACAATGGGACAACGCTTCCATCTTTGTCTCTCACGGTTGGCTCCCGATGGATCTGGACGTATAAAGAGGCGCTCTCCACCCCAAAAAGACGTCTTCTTTCTTGCAAGATCCATCACTCAGCGCGATTTTCCTTCTTACCCTTGGCAAAGGTAAACTCTAGAGTCGCGCGATCTTTAAACTCAACCTGAGTTACAACCGGTTTACTTGCATTAGAAGTGACGTCACGACTGCAGCCCAGGCAGTTAAAAGTTAAGAAGCGATTGAATCCTTTTTAACTCAAAGCGCTGTGCATCTTATTCTGATCAGAGACTTTTCCTCACGATCGCTGAGATTCGGACCAAGAACCCTCTGTTTTCCACGGGAACCACCCAAGTGCTCCGCTGGACCCGAAAGTTTTCTGCGCCTTCATCACGAGCAGCTCACGTGCTCCCACGGCGAGGCCTGAAGCTACACCGGCGAATAGTTCTTCATATCTTGCTAAAGGCAGGATTAAGTAAGATTTTGGCATTTGGGCATAATTAGGATAGTCTTAGGAATTTGCTTTTATTTGAAATAGTGTGAATTTAAACCCAGGTTTATTGTTACACTGTTGAACACGCAGCGTGTTGATTTATTTTGGTTCTATGTTCTCTCAATTGTTTAATAGATAGGCTGCGCATGCTTCTCTCTTTTATTCTTTACTACTAACATATAGTTCTCATTATTATACATCTTGATGTCATTAAGATTTCAGTGGATTCAGTATGGTTATGAACTAGTGGGTTAGCTACAGCTTCGCTTTTGTCTGCTTAGCAACACAAAGCTAATCAAGGCCTACCATGTGCTCAGCAAGCCATCAGGCCTAACAAACACACTTTAGCTAGGCTATAGGGCCTTTCACAAACACATACTAGCAACACAAGGCTAATCTAGGCCTCCACCACGTGTAGTTAGCTACACGAGGCTAAACACAGAGCTAATCCTTTGTTCTGTTTAGATAACATTCTTTTGTTTAGCTACCAACAAGCTAGGCCTCCACCACGTGTAGTTAGCTACACGAGGCTAAACACATGGTCAAGTCCTTCACACTCCCCCTCTCTCTCTCTCTCTCTCTCACACACACACACACACACACTTCACTGCTTGTATATATTGATTTATCTTTTTATCTTTGTATAATAAATTCATTTATTAAACAAACTGTGTTTATTTGTGTGAACAACATCTGAAGTCCCCAATTTTCTCAAAGAATTCAAAAAGGGTGCAAATGTTATATAATATGGTAAGTGATCTTAATAATTTGGAAATGTACCATAATTTAGCTGTTTGGTAATTTATTATTAAGCACCAGGATTAATGGTATGATTCACTAAATGATTCCCTAAATGATTCATTGAACGATTCCCTAAACGATTCACTAAATGATTCATTGAACGATTCACTGAACGATTCACTTCAAATGAGAGTGATTCTATGGTATGATTCAATTCAAACGAGTCAAATTAAATGATTCAATGGGATTGATTCATTTTAATTATTGACCTTCAAAATTTAATGAGACTGATTTAACGAGATTGATCACTTAATATCAATAATTAACTGATTGCACCCACACAGTCAAAGTTGTAGTAGTGTTTCACAAACTTCAGGTGAAACTTTGTGGTTACAGTGGGGCAAAAAAGTATTTAGTCAGCCACCAGTTATACAAGTTCTCCCACTTAAAAAGATGAGAAAGGCCTGTAATTTTCATCATAGGTACACTTCAACTATGAGAGACAGAATGGGGGGGAAGAATCCAGGAAATCACATTGTAGGATTTTTAATGAATTAATTGGTAAATTCCTCAGTAAAATAAGTATTTGGTCACCTACAAACAAGCAAGATTTCTGGCTCTCACAGATCTGTAACTTCTTCTTTAAGAGGCTCCTCTGTCCTCCACTCGTTACCTGTATTAATGGCACCTGTTTGAACTCGTTATCAGTATAAAAGACACCTGTCCACAACCTCAAACAGTCACACTCCAAACTCCACTATGGCCAAGACCAAAGAGCTGTCAAAGGACACCAGAAACAAAATTGTAGACCTGCACCAGGCTGGGAAGACTGAATCTGCAATAGGTAAGCAGCTTGGTGTGAAGAAATCAACTGTGGGAGCAATTATTAGAAAATGGAAGACATACAAGACCACTGATAATCTCCCTCGATCTGGGGCTCCACGCAAGATCTCACCCCGTGGGGTCAAAATGATCACAAGAACGGTGAGCAAAAATCCCAGAACCACATGGGGGGACCTAGTGAATGACCTGCAGAGAGCTGGGACCAAAGTAACAAAGGCTACCATCAGTAACACACTACGCCACCAAGGACTCAAATCCTGCAGTGCCAGACGTGTCCCCCTGCTTAAGCCAGTACATGTCCAGGCCCATCTGAAGTTTGCTAGAGAGCATTCGGATGATCCAGAAGAGGATTGGGAGAATGTCATATGGTCAGATGAAACCAAAATAGAACTTTCTGGTAAAAACTCAACTTGTGTTTGGAGGAGAAAGAATGCTGAGTTGCATCCAAAGAACACCATACCTACTGTGAAGCATGGGGGTGGAAACATCATGCTTTGGGGCTGTTTTTCTGCAAAGGGATCAGGACGACTGATCCGTGTAAAGGAAAGAATGAATGGGGCCATGTATTGTGAGATTTTGAGTGAAAACCTTCCATCAGCAAGGGCATTGAAGATGAAACGTGGCTGGGTCTTTCAGCATGACAATGATCCCAAACACACCGCCCGGGCAACGAAGGAGTGGCTTCATAAGAAGCATTTCAAGGTCCTGGAGTGGCCTAGCCAGTCTCCAGATCTCAACCCCATAGAAAATCTTTGGAGGGAGTTGAAAGTCCATGTTGCCCAGCGACAGCCCCAAAATATTACTGCTCTAGAGGAGATCTGCATGGAGGAATGGGCCAAAATACCAGCAACAGTGTGTGAAAACCTTGTGAAGACTTACAGAAAACGTTTGACCTCTGTCATTGCCAACAAAGGGTATATAACAAAGTATTGAGATGAACTTTTGTTATTGACCAAATACTTATTTTCCACCATAATTTGCAAATAAATTCTTTAAAAATCAGACAGTGTGATTTTCTGGATTTTTTTTTCTCATTTTGTCTCTCATAGTTGAGGTATACCTTTGATGAAAATTACAGGCCTCTCTCATCTTTTTAAGTGGGAGAACTTGCACAATTGGTGACTGACTAAATACTTTTTTGCCCCACTATAACTGATTGTCAGTAATCCCAGCGTGAAGGAGCAGACGACAAACACTCAGAACTACAACTCCCATGGCACACAGTGCCCTCTGTCCCCAGCCTACTGAACTACAGCTGTCGCGCATTTCGTTAATCACCGCTTCCACTATTTAAGCCGCTCATTCACACCACTCCAGTGCGAAGTATCATCCTGCCATTTCAGTACATACCGAGCCTTGTATCTTTTCTGACTGTCTCTTGCAGTTTCTGACTTTTTGCTATTTCCTCTCCATTTTCACTCTTTGTCTTTTCCACGTCACATTGTTCGTCGCTCGCCTGACCCTCGCTAGTTTACCGACACTGATTTCAGTCACACGTTTTGGCTTTGTTGACAGTCTGCTGATCTGCTTCCTCCCCGCATACATCAGTAAGTCAAGTCAAGTTTATTTGTATAGCGCTTTTAACACTAAACATTGTCGCAAAGCAGCTTTACAGAATTTGAACAACTTAAAACATGAGCTAATTTTATCCCTAATCTATCCCCAATGAGCAAGCCTGTGGCGACGGTGGCAAGGAAAATCTCCCTCAGACGACATGAGGAAGAAACCTCGAGGGGAACCAGACTCAAAAGGGAACCCATCCTCATTTGGGCAACAACAGACAGCATGACTATAACATGAACAGTTTTAACACGAAGTCAGTTTTGTTGATGTTATAAACTCTTCATTAATGGAAACTTGAGCGCAAAACTGTTCATGACAACTGCAGTCCTAAAGTTAGCAAGTCAACTGTAGTCCTCAGCCATAAATGTATTACTGTAGGAGTCCAGAGCATCCTCCAGGTATAACCCTCAACTGTCCACATGGGGCCGTCCTCCACAGGAGCGATGCGATGAGACTCCAACCAGACACAGGGCACCAGGATGGATCAGGCAGGGCCGAGGAGCAGAAGAGGTCAGCATCTCGATCCCAGGAACGACATGTAACTCAGAGGGACAGATGGGGGGGGGAGAAAACACAGATTGTTAGGTATGCCCAATGTCACCTGAATAAGTAGGAATAGTATACATATTGCACTGAGTACAAACAGGGGCTCCAGCAAAACTAACTATGACAGCATAACTAAAAGGAGAGAACCGGAAGGTAACACAGGCATGAGGGAGCCCCGGGACATAATGCAGCCAGCCACCACACCATCAACAAACTCGAGTGAGCAAGCGAGTGGGGGACTGACAGCATCCATACATCCCAGTTTACCAAAACACTCTATGTCTGAGGACCTTCCAGATCTACACCTTTACCTCATAAGCACCATGAACAAAAGGCTTGACTAAACAGATATGTTTTCAGCCTAGACTTAAACGCTGAGACTAGGAGACTTCCGGGTAATGGAGCCGAGTGAACGCGGTTAAGTGAGCTCCTTGGAAATGTGATGGAAATCGTTATCTTTTAGATGAGTACACACTCAATGTCTATTTTTAATACACTAGGTTAATCTAGAGTGCATTACTTTCTTGGTCACCGGTTGTCTAATCGGATTTTTTGCGACGTTAAATTTTTCTTTGTCAACAACCATGCCGAATGCTGCTAAGCGCCTAGCTGCCAGCTCTAAAGACACTGGACATTGCACACAAGGCCAGGATAGCCAGCCTGACGCTCCTCTAAACGTTACGACTCTTACTGACCAGCTGAACATATTGAAGGCTGATATTTTTGGGAAAATTGAGTCAGTAGTCGGTTCACTGAGAACGGAGATATCGGCTGTGCGTGAAGAATTGACTTCCACCACCAGCGCTCTGCAAATTTCAGTGGACTCTCATGCTAATAGACTAGCCGAAGTGGAGAACAGTGCTGTGTTTTGTGGTGATTCTGTACGTGATTTACACACCGCCGTCGCCACTCTGACCAGTGAGGTGTCGTCCTTGAAAACAAAATGTGAGGAACTGGAAAGCAGGTCTAGACGGAATAATATCAGAGTAATTGGCCTGAAGGAGGGCGCCGAGGGTCCTCATGCAGCTGGCTGGCTAGCTAAATGGCTACACGACACTCTGAATCTTAGCTTTGAACCTGCCATTGATCGTGCTCATAGAGCCCTCCGTAGACAACAGAGCGAGGCACCGCGGCCGATGATTATACGATTGCTCTACCAGCGGGACAGAGCCGCCCTACTTCTAAAAGCTAGGGAGATGGGCGACTCACTGAAGTATGATGGCAAACGGGTACATCTTTTCCCCGACCTCACGAATGCTCAACTTAAGAAGCGCGAGGAGTTTACCAATGTCAAACGCCTGCTTCGTGGGAATTCGGGGGTCAAAGACTATGGATGCGGTTATCCCGGTAACCTGAAAATTACTCTACTGGACGGCAAGCAGCACAAATTCGAGACACCTGCGGCAGCTCTACACTTTATCCAGCAGCATGGATTGATCCAAGAAAAGCCAACTGAACCGAACGACGGCGTCGCATCTATTGACCAGGTAGTGGAAATGGACTAACCGTGCCAAAGACATAGCCCTATGTTTGAAGGTGGGCAAGTGTGTGAGGTGCCCATCACAGGCTTTGTTTTTCCTAAAAAGAATGTTGACTGTTATCTCGTTTACAAACTGACCTCTATTTCACTATTGCTTGTTCACTTAGGCCATGCAATTATTTTCTTTTTTGTGTCCATTGGCAACTTCAGCCCAGCAGACATCTGAACCGTAACAAATGTGTAGTACTCACTCATCACTCTTTATGATAATTACCATCTCATGTTCCTGTTGAAGCGTTAGCTTCTTGAAGTTCCGGAAGATAAGACGTTAAAATCTGCAGCTTGTTTGGGAAGCTGTATCTGGCTTTTGATTGTGCTTAGCCTCATTTCTTTTATGTATATATATATATATTTTTGTCTTCTTGTTTTTGTTTGGTTGTATGTTTGCCCCCCTCTCCCCTCCCCACCGTGGTCTTATCATGCCTGCTCTCATCTGGCAGGCTCATCTACTCTTCTCTCTTGCATATGTGGTATGACAGCTAGTGGTTCTGTCCCCCAGGGAGGTGACCTCTCTGTTGTTAGCTGGAATGTTAAGGGTTTAAATTCTCCAGTCAAATGCAGTAAGGTATTGAATCACCTACATAGCCTGCGTGCAATGGTTGCCCTTTTACAGGAAACTCATTTAGGGTTCTTGGAACACAGCAAATTACGACGTAAATGGGTTGGGCAACTATACCATTCTCATTTCCCTAGCAAAGCAAGGGGAACAGCTATTATAATTCATAAAGCTGTCCCATTTAAAGTGTTACATACTGTGGCTGACCCTAATGGGCGCTTTGTTTTTGTTTCAGGCACCTTGTATAATACGCCAGTGGTTTTTGCCAGTATATACGCACCCAATTGGGATAATGATCATTTTTTCCAGAAGCTTTTCTCTATGATTCCCGACCTCCAGTCTCATTATCTAATACTAGGTGGTGACTTCAACTGCTGTTTAAATACTTCTCTGGACCGCTCTTCCAATAGAGCTATTCGCGACTCAAAATCAGCTCATGTGATCAAATCTTTTATGGAGGAATATGGTGTTAGTGATCCTTGGCGGTTTCTACATCCTCAGGCTAAAAAGTTTTCTTTTTTCTCTCCAGTACACCACTCATTTTCTCGCATTGACTTTTTTCTTTTAGACAAGAGGCTACTTTCTCACACGCGTACAGTATCTTATAATCCCATTGTAATTTCAGATCATTCACCAGTGTCTTTAGTGCTATCTTTCCCTGAGAAGCCCAACACCCGCGTCCCTTGGCGTTTCAACCCACTATTTCTTTCAGATGAGGCGTTTGTTAATTTTATATCAGCCCAGATAGATATGTTTGTGTCCACTAATGTTTCTCCAGGGGTTTCTGCTTCACTTATTTGGGAAACTTTCAAGGCATTCATTAGAGGACAAATTATAGGCTTTTGTGGATTTCAGGGGAAGCAGCAAAGGGAACGCCAGGCTCAGCTTCTTGCTGATATAGCAAAGCTTGATGATGACTATGCTTCTTGCCCAACACCAGAGGTATTTAAAAGACTTATCACCTTAAAATCTGAGTTTGATATTTTAGCTACAGAACAGGCGGAATCCAAACTACTTAAATTGAGACATTCTCTGTATGAGAGCGGGGAGAGACCATCCAAGCTATTGGCATACCAACTGCGTCAGGCCTCCACATCTAATCTAATAACAAGAATAGCTACCCCAACAGGCATTGTTACTGACCCTCTAGAAATCAATAAAGCCTTCAAAGACTTCTACAGTACCCTTTATACACCGGAACATAACACAAACCCCCAGTCATTGACGTCTTTTTTTGATAAAATAAATGCTGATATGCCTACCATTACTGACTCCCAGAAAGAGACCCTTGACCAAACTCTCACAGTAAACGAAATAAAAAAAGCAATCTCTGCTATGCAGTCTGGAAAGTCCCCAGGATTGGACGGTCTCCCAATAGAATTTTATAAAAAGTTTTCCACCAAAATAGAACCTCTTTTACTAAACATGTTTAATGAATCCTTATTAACTGGCACACTGCCCCCCTCTCTCAGACAAGCTTCCATCTCATTAATACTGAAGAAGAATAAAGACCCAGATGACTGTGAATCTTACCGGCCTATATCATTACTAAATGCAGATGTAAAAATTCTAGCTAAGGCTCTCTCTCTTAGATTGGAATCTGTTCTCCCCTCCATTATACACCCAGATCAAACGGGATTCATCAAAAACAGACATTCTTTTTTTAATATACGACGTCTCTTTAATATTATTTATGATAACAATAATTCCCAGTGTCCTGAGGTGGTCGTGTCAATGGACGCGTCTAAGGCCTTTGACAGAGTCCAGTGGGACTATCTTTTTATCTGTCTTTCCAGATTTGGCATTGGTGAGGGTTTTATTTCATGGGTGCGGCTCCTCTATTCTTCTCCTCTGGCATCAGTACATACAAATGGTAACTTCTCTGACTGCTTCCCTCTTTATAGAGGCACTAGACAGGGCTGCCCTCTCTCCCCTCTCCTATTTGCCATGGCAATTGAGCCGCTAGCTGTTGCACTGCGTAGCCTTGAGACATTTAAGGGAATAGCCCGCTATGGCATACAACAAAAAGTGTCATTATTTGCTGACGACCTTCTCTTATATGTTTCTAATCCACTAGAGTGTATGCCACATATTCTTGAGATGTTAACACACTTTGGGACACTATCTGGATATAAACTCAATGTTGATAAAAGTGAAGTCTTTCCTATTGGCCAAAAAAAAACCCTTGAGCTCAGGGACACAGTTACCCTTCAAAATGGCAAAAGATGGGTTTAAATACCTGGGTGTAGCAATCTCCCCTAAATTTAACGATCTCCTTAAAGTGAACTTAGAAACACTATTTTCACGTGTTAAGGAAGACCTTAAGCGCTGGTCATTGCTACCTTTGTCTCTAGCTGGTAGAATTAACTCAGTAAAAATGAATGTCCTCCCCAAGTTTCTATACCTCTTTCAGTCCATTCCCATGTTTATCCCTAAATCTTTCTTTCGCCGTTTGGATATGGCAATATCACAGTTTATTTGGGGAAAAAAGGTTCCAAGGCTGCGTAAGGCAGTACTACAAAAACCTAAAGATAAGGGAGGTATGGCTTTACCTAATTTTTTATTTTACTATTGGGCAGCCAATCTTCACATTATTAAGTACTGGATGCGTGCAGACCCTGAGGAATCCCCTGTTTGGTGCTGGCTGGAGGCGCTTTCAAGTACACCTGACACTCTATATGCACTGATAACTTGCTCCCCCTTACTTAAAAAAACAAACCGTGGAAAGAATGCGCTTGTCACAGCCACATTGCGTATTTGGAGACAGTTCTGTAATCATGTAGGAGTAAAAACTCCATCTCTACTTATGCCACTTAGCTACAACCCCCTGTTCCCTCCTTCTATGGAGCATGGTAGTTTCAGTCTATGGCACCAGAAGGGCTTAACCACAGTTAAAGACCTATTTGTGGATGGTTTATTTGCTACATTTGAACAACTAGTTGAGAAATTTGCACTTCCCCGCACACAATTTTTTAGGTACTTACAAGCAGGGCTTTGAACCGGAATTTTTTTCCTATTGGTTCGTTCCGAACAGAAACGGAATTTTAACGTTTCCGGTTTTGGGTTCCACCATTAAATAGACGTTCCCGAACCGGTTAGAACAAAAAATTTTGTTCCCGGAACGGTTAATTACGTTCCCTGTCAGCTGTTTAACAAATGGCTATAAAATTATGTCTCTGTCTCATCCAGCTTAAGCCAAATGTAGGCTAATTCTATTACAACCTTCATTAAATAAGACAAGAAATAATTCAAAACAATTATTATTTCAAATGTTGGCGATTTGGATTCTCAGTATGTCTTCCCATCTACACAAACAGAAAAAGTGTCAAAAATGAAAGATAATTCGTTTAGTGTGTTACCAAAGGCGAGTCAGGCCCTATAGAGGGCTACCGCATGACGTCACCGCGCCGCGCGATTTTGTTAGGCGCCATATTGGAAGTACACATCTATGCAAATACATACATACATAACAAACTACACCTGAAATGTAGCCAGGGCCGGTTCTGCCCTAATCTGGACCCGGGTGCAACATCGTGCAACCCCCCCCCCAAAAAAACAAAAAAAAACCACCAGTCTAAATCAGGACAACCATCACATAACTATAACTATAAACATTTTATATCAACTATTTTAACTAAATGGACTATAATAAATAAGCCTGCAGGCAGCCACGGCGGGCTGCCTCAGAAAAGTAACCATTTGTCCTACCTTAAAACTCGTTTTGCATTTTCTGCCTCCTTTTTTGTATTTTCGACCCTCCGTTTATTTTCTTTCCTTTTCTGAAAACCCGATTTGTGTCCAGACATTTTGTTCTGCTACCAACGAACTAACTCGTCAGGTCTCGTCTCTCGAGCGCGCGATGATTCCCGTGGGAGGGGCAACAACTGATACATTTTTACAAACAGCCAATAGGGAGGTTGCATCGTTCAGGCTCTTCTTTGCTCAGACACTCAGTAATGCATTTACTCACTAGCAGTCCACCCTCCCGCTCTCTCCATTCAATCAGCGAACGTCACACAGGAAGTGAACCCCAGCGGGTCATAGAAACTTGCGCAGGAGAAGAATGACTATTTGTAGGCTACAGAAACTTTGAGGAACGAAATAAAAACCGGTATTAACCGGTTACCATTATTTTTAATAAGCGTTTCTGTTCCGGAACATAAAAAATAATAAAGTTTCTGGTTTCGTTTCTGTTCCATGTGAAATAGAAAAAGTTCCCGGTTTTCGTTTTCGTTCCTTGAACCGGTTCAAAGCCCTGCTTACAAGTAAGACACTTTTATAGGAAAATATACACAGACTTTCCTAACATACCTCCTGATATCTCTATTGACAAGTTTTTTAAGATGCCTCTCTTTCCAAAAGGGCTGATTTCTATATTATATACAACTATACTATCTCTCTGTTCCTCCTCTGATCAAACCTTACTGGAACTCTGGTCCCAGGACTTGGGAATGGATTTGACAATGGTCTGGGATTGGATCCTTGGTCGTGTCCATTCGTCTTCAGTGTGTGCTAGACACGGAGTGATTCAGTGCAAACTCCTACACCGTGTATATTGGACTAAGGCTAGACTGTCCCGTGTTTATCCTAACACTGATCCATTTTGTGATAGATGTCGCCAACATCGTGGCACTTTGGTACATATGTTTTGGACATGTCCCTCTTTACATACATTTTGGTGTTCTATTTTCTCTTCTGTCTCAGATGTACTGCAAATAGAATTAGAACCTTGCCCTATACCAGCCTTGTTTGGAGTCCTCCCAGACACCATCAAGTTATCTTTATCTAAATTAGACTTCGCTGCTTTTATGTTTCTTATTGCTAGGAGGCTAATTTTGATTTACTGGAAAGCCAAGCATCCTCCTTCGCACTCCCTTTGGATAAGGGAAGTGCTATTCTTTTCAAAACTTGAGAAAATTAGACACTTAAGGAGAGGAGCTGTGTCCAAATTCTATAAAATCTGGGAGCCTTTTCTTGCCCATGTTGAATCCTTAGACCTGACACTGCCAGATGCGTTGTAATTCACCTGCTCTTACATCTTCCACAATGTACTATTGACCTAAGACCACCCCCCCTCCCCTTTCTGTTGGTGCTCTCTCTAGAGCGATATTTTTTTTTTCCTGTGTGTGTCTGTTTCTTTTGTGTTCTCTCCCTTCTCTTCTATTGTCTTTGTTAGGCTTGTTTTTTTTTTTTTAATTTATCATTTTATTTTATGTTTAAGCACAACATAAGCTCAGGTGGGTGGGTGGGTGGGTGGGTTGGAGGGGGATTTGTGGATCTTGTTTATTATATTGTCTATTATAGTTAATGTTTTACTTTCCATACCGGATTGTATTATATTTCAACTGTATCTCTTGAATGTATTAAGAAAACTTTCAAAATAAACCATGGAAAAAAAAAAAAAAAACGCTGAGACTGTGTCTGATTCCCGAACATTACTTGGAAGGCTGTTCCATAACTGTGGGGCTTTGTAAGAAAGCACTCTCTCAGGATACTTCGCCGTAATGGATGTAACAGAGAGTCCTAAACAGACTGCTCTAAAAGCACAGGGGTGTTTGCTAGGAGAACATCAACAGATGCTCGCCGACCTCAACACTCTGATGACGCAGCTCACATCTGTGATATTGCAGGCCCTCCTAGCACGCTCTGAGCCTCCTCCCAGCCCAGCACTTCAACTCCCCACTCCAGAGAAATTTGCTGGAGACGTTATTGCATGTAAGGTTTTTTTTACTGCAATGTTCTACGTGTTTTTCCACCATGCTGCATTTATCAGAGGAGCGCAAGATCACAAAATTTATATCTTTTCTCTCGGGCAAAGCACTTCGCTGGGCCACCGCAGTTTGGAATAAGGGGCACAAGCAAACCAAGTCCTATGAACAGTTCCTCACCATGTTTAAAAGGGTGTTTGATCATGAACCAGAAGGGATAGAAGTTGAAGAGAGTTTTCTCACCAGTTCCCAAGGGTCCAGAAGTGTTGCTGAATATGCCTTGGAATTCAGGACACTAGCAGCTGCCAGTGAGTGGAATGATCCGGCGCTGAAAGCAGTCTTTCGCCAAGGCCTACATCCAGAGATCGTTAGTGAGCTGGCTTGTAGAGAGGAGAACCTCACTCTGGACTCCCTCATTGACTTAACTATTCGACTCGACCAATTGTTAAAGCACCAATCATCTATCCACTTCAACACCAAATCTGCCCAGTCTATGGAGGATGGCTCACCCATGGAGTTCTCATACACCCGTTTAACCCACGCCGAACATGCTAGGCGGCGCAAGGAGGAGTTATGTTTCTACTATGGGAGCCCTGAACATAGCAGCCGGCAATGTCCCATACGACCAGCCCAAGAGACCCCAACAGAGAGGCCTGTAAGCTCCACAAGTCCGGTGAGAAAATTCAGTTCTAAATCCTTTACCATCCCAGTCCTACTCAGGGTAAGGTCCTCCACTCATGTCTTATCTGCTTTTGTGGATTCAGGGGCAGAGGGGGGCTTTATCAGTAGTGCCATCATGCAGAACCTCGACCTGCCTACCATCCCCCTGCACAGCGCACTCAGTATCAAGACCATCGATGGAGGGCCCATAGGCGATGGACTGGTCACCACTCGCACACAACCAGTACAGATTCAAATAGGGGCATTACATAAAGAATTCGCATCACTCTATGTAACCACCACCATCGATCATGACATCATCCTTGGCTATCCCTGGCTGCAGCTACATGATCCATTGATTTCATGGCAAAACAAGGAAATTCTTCAATGGTCATCCACATGCTTCCAGAATTGTCTCTCTCTCCTTCAGATCAGAGTAGCTTCTACCTCCGTAGAGAGCCCCCAATCCGACTCCATAGACAATATTCCAGATTGTTACCTAGACCTTGCAGAAGTCTTCAGTAAAGGGAAGGCCTGCGGGTTACCTCCTCACAGGCCGTATGACTGCTTGATTGACTTACTGGCAGGTATTTCTCCTCCACATGGTCGTATTTATCCCTTGTCCCAAAAGAAACAGGCGGCCATGGAGGAATCAGGAGGCTCTCAAACAGGCGAGTTAGTAACAGTTCCAGTTGGTGTCCACTTTTTATTATTGCCCTAACAGGACATAGGAAATGGATATTTTCAGGTGAGTAGCTTTTTTTTTAAATAATCATTCCCTGACTTATGAAGGTCAACACCTGCTCCCTCATTTGGTTTGTGTGTTCTCTTATCTTTCCCATGTTGATGGATGACGAAGGGAATTTGGTCTTTGTGTCACCCCCTATTTGTTCCACCCCCTATTTGTTCCCCAGTCAACCAGGAAGTCATGGATTACAGCATGAAAATTCCTACACACTCCAATCAACTCAAACATGTACAATTTAAATGGGAAACATGCTTCAGGTACATTGTGTTCTATCATTTCCAGGGGTGCCAATAATAGTGGCACATGTGTTTTTGTTGAAAATATTTCTTGATTTGGGATTTTTTTTTTGAAAGACTATCATGTATGCAATCCAGAATTTTTGCAGGTTTGTCCAACTCTATGTGCAGATAAAGAGCAATTTTATTATTATTATGATTATTCACTTGCAGCCCTTTTTGTGCTAGAAATTCATAATAAATCCATACAGAATGTTTTTGTTCTCTGCTATTTCCTCCTTTCTCTGCACTGCAAAAAATGGCCTTTCAAAAATAAGAAATAAAAGATTAAAACAAAGCATACTTGCTTGAATCAGGTGAAAAAAATCTGCCAATGGAACTAGTCAAATTTGACTTGGTAAGATTTCTTAAAGTAAGATGAAAAATCTAACCTGTTTTTAGATGAAATAATTCCAAAATAAGATTGGGGAACTTATTATGTGAGATCTGATTAACTCAAAATAATCAAAATAGTTCTTATAACAAGATCGTACTTCTTACATTTAGCCATTCAAGTCATTTTTATTTATTTCATTTTAAGGGTATTTCACTTAAATTCATGACAAAGTCTTAGCAGTAAAAACTGAATTTAAGATAAATATACTAATATTAGGATTGTTAAATTCTACAACTAAGCATTGCTAGCTTAAAAGATTCTCCTTTTGTGACTTGTAATTAGTAAAATACTCTAGATATGAGACCAGAGACTATCTTGAATCAAGTTGACGACACGTGTAGCATTGCAACAAGTTTTTTTTTTTTCCCATTTCAACATTCAAACATTAAAACATCTCTTAAGATTCCACTTCCCCAGGACCTCAGGCACCAAAAAATAAAAGTCTACGCATTTTGACTTACAGTGCTTACACAACGCCAAAGCAACAGTGCATTTTGGGGGCACTGACTATTCATGTGTACGAGGGGTTTACAAAATCAGGCACAATAAAAAAAAAAACTGAACTTAACTCACAGTATTCCAAAAAGACCTCACTAAAACGCCCTCCACTTACTCAAACTTTTTGAAGGCACTTGTCTGGTCTACAGTATGTACAGCATCTAGAAGGAGCTCGCTCTGAATGACTGAGAAAACAGTCGCAGTAAACTTAGGATCTGTAAGGTGGAGTTGAATTGTAATGAAAGATTCAAAGATTTCAGTAAAGTTCATTTATTCCCAAAACAAGCGTACTTTGTTTTTTTTTTCTTGAAACAAGATGAACCGCATTTGATAAATGTCCAAAATGTACTTACTTGTTTAAAAAAAAAAAACTTGTTTTATTTTCAAAGGTGCTCCAAATAAGACTTTTTCCAAGACATTTTGTCTATACAAGATTTTCAAGATGGACTGTCTAAAAACTAGCCTTCCTAGCTAAATGAGGTTTTGCTTGTTGGGCAATTATGTCTTATAATAAGGGTGGCGAGATGTTTTGACTTGAAAATAGACAAATAAACTTCCTAAGATTTTTATTTTTTGTAGTGTGGGAGTGTCTTCACCCACCCACGCCCCAAATGGCATAATTATTGTTTAAACTTACTGTTCGTTATTTTAATTATTTTGCTCAGATTGATCAGATATTGTGTATAATCATTTTGCCAAACTTCAAGTTTTTTTTTTTTTTTTTAATATGCTTTGGCATTGGAAAAAAGAGGGGGAAAATGTGATGATTCAGTGCGGAGCAGAACCAGGCTTCTAAATAAAGCAGCTCTCAGTAAGGAACCTGAACAATACGAGAGTTAGGAGTCAAATCAAGTTTATTTTTATAGCGCTTTTAACAATAGACACTGTCACAAAGCAGCTTTACAGAATTTTAATGGCTTTAAACATGAGCTAATTTTATCCCTAGTCTATCCCCAATGAGCAAGCCTGTGGTGACGGCAGGGGCGTATCAAGCTTTCCTAAAGTGGGGGTGTTCTGGAATGGGGAAGCCATATCATTAGAAATCGGTTTATGGCTATATACACGCCCGACGTGTACACTGTGATGTACTGTCAATGACCAATATGGAACTTTTTCATACCCATGGTCCATGGATGCAAATGAAAGGGAGGACAGCAGAAAGCCTATAAATCCAGTTGACTCCAGCCAAGTTCTGCATTTCATGCAGAGATCTATCATGTTGGGTTTTGGTGTTGTTACTGCCAGGGCTATGTAATTATTCAGTAAGTGAAGGCAAAAAGTATTGAGTGATAATTCTAGGTAACAGGATACTGTTCTATAACAGAGATGTCAGTATTGCTGCCTACACTGGTATACACTGATATAAACAAAACCAAAAACTTCACATAGCCCAAGAAGTCATACACAGTGTATAGATCATACACCATCATGCATAACAGTCTGGACTGGGATCGCTTTGTGTGAGCAGGAGGCATGGCTAATCAGTTCATGTTGGAGAAGCGCAGCATCCTGGAAGGACCTCTTTAGTATAGCATTCAAATAAGATGGAGCAGTTCCTGCTTTTAATGTCTTTAATTATTCAAACTCGTGTACAAAACTTGTTTGCATCATGCATTACATCAGGTTTAATGCATAAAATTTGAAAATGATGCAATAGACTACACATACAACAAACACTTAATGGCCAAATAACATTACTGTAGGGCGACACGGTGGTGTAGTGGTTAGCGCTGTCGCCTCACAGCAAGAAGGTCCGGGTTCGAGCCCCGTGGCCGGCGAAGGCCTTTCTGTGTGGAGTTTGCATGTTCTCCCCGTGTCCGCGTGGGTTTCCTCCGGGTGCTCCGGTTTCCCCCACAGTCCAAAGACATGCAGGTTAGGTTAACTGGTGACTCTAAATTGAGCGTAGGTGTGAATGTGAGTGTGAATGGTTGTCTGTGTCTATGTGTCAGCCCTGTGATGACCTGGCGACTTGTCCAGGGTGTACCCCGCCTTTCGCCCGTAGTCAGCTGGGATAGGCTCCAGCTTGCCTGCGACCCTGTAGAACAGGATAAAGCGGCTAGAGATAATGAGATGAGATGAACATTACTGTACAACAATTATTGAACATTCATTCGATTTGAAATGCCTTTAAATCTCAGTTGAAAAACTCTTCTAAAAAGTGATAAGCAGTTATAATGCATGAAAAGTAGACTTGGTACAAACACACACACTCATAATAAAAAACTTGCCTCAACTGACTTTACAACTAGTAACTACTACTATTTAACATCACTGTCAACAAATCCTGACAACCTTACTTTACCCTGACACACTATTTGTGTTTGAAACAACCAAATGTGTTTTTACTTTGCTCCTTATAAGAAACAAATTGTTGAGCAATCATTTGTCTGTCCAACAGGTCAAGTTTGTTCTTCTGAACATGACACACAGCTACACTATTAAGACGTGTTTGTGTCATGCTACTTCGCAGCCACGTTTTCAGCCTTCGGAGGCTACTGAAACCCCTTTCAGCTTCTGCTGATGTTACAGGAACAACAAAAAGGAGTGTCTTGACCTGGTCAAAAAGGCCACGGACCTCAGGACTCATCCCTTGAAAAATGAGCGCTACCTCACTACTGGACTGGAAAGTGTACTACGCCTTAAACATTGCCAACTGAATTCTCAGGAAGTCGGAGTTTAGTTCGGGGTACTGACTGACAACATCTGTTACCTCTCCAGTCAAGAGGACTTGTTCCACATCTCTGACTGTTTGCATACCTTCCTGCAAAAATCGTTCTTTAAATTGGACATCCACAGTATCAAGAACTTTGAAATATTCTGTTCTGTAATAATCAATTGGGGATGCATGTTTATGTGCAGAAGCAGAACCAGCGAAACGGTGAGGTGGCTTGTGGGCCCGTGGAGAGGTAATGGGAGATAGATTAAGCGTTTCACACATCTTTGTAGCATTGGTGTAAACAGTGTTAAAAAACTCTGCGTTTCTCTTATGGGCATAGGCATTTCTAACACATTCAACAGCCGAAAGCACACCATCAACTGTCTGTGTTCTGGCCTGGAAGGAAACCTTCAGCATCTCCAGTTCCTCAGTTGTCTCCAGTGCACACAACAGACCCAAGACAACATTTCCCTGAAGAAATTTTTCATGCAAACCTTGTGCCTTTACAGCTGCATCGGTCTGACATTCTCCCATCTCAGCCAGTGAATGCAAAATGCGCTCATACTGATTGAGTACAGCACGGATTGCACCAGTGCGAACTGTCCACCTTGTTGGACAAAGAGGTCTTAGCTCAGAGGTGTGACAAGGACCCTCCTCAGACTTGGCTATCCCCTTGAAAATCTCTTTCAACTTCACTGACTGACCAAACAAATTCCCCAATTCATTTACCCACTCCCAGTGTTTCCCCTAGAAAATGTTTGAAGGTGCGGTGGCAAGACCTGCGCTCAGACGTCCCACCCCAGTATGAGGATACGGGAGCATTCTGAGAAATTTTTTGACAAAACACACTCTAAAATGGTGACCCTTTGTAAGGGAATAAATGAATAAACCTAGTCTTGAAAGACTAGGTAATTAACACAAAGACTATGAGTGGCAGAATTGGTTGATATTAAAGTAGCCACAGAATACTTGCCATGGTCAGTGTGGTAAAGCCAAGGTTTGTATCTGGGCTTGTCAACCCATGTAGGGTCCCAGCCTGTGGCCCTGTGTTTGCCCTTCTTTTGGCTGCTCTCCTCTCTCTCTCTTCCCTCTCTTCACATTCTCTTTCCTGTTCTGGCAGTCTGCTTTGCTCTCCTGCTTGATTACTGCTACCTGCCTAAAATGTTCATATTTTCAAAACATTTACATGGACATTTTGAAATTAATGTGGTTTTGATCATTTCTGATCTGATACGGCATTTCGCAGATGATCTCACACACCCACTGACGTTCGGAAAAAGGGCTGTGTTTAAAAACTCGCGTCGGTGTTGTACTTTCTGCAACAGTGTATGCTCGAATTAGGGATGGACATCACATAACCAATAGCCTAGATTAATCGATCTCATCTCATCTCATTATCTCTAGCCGCGATAATTGACCATTAAGAATTTCGTTAAGAAGAATGACGTTCATGTTCATCGACAAAAATGAATAGCCTATAGGTTGTTGCGTTGTGCAAGTCTTCAAGCAATGAATTTCGCTGTCTGTCACGGACAAACATTTGGCCGTACCCTGGCTTCAGTTACCTACGAGCTTCCGTAGCGTAGGTCAATCGCTTAAAAATCAACATGAAGCAGCACGGCGAAGTGTGGCGTGGGACCATTTTTAAATGTCCAAGTTTACTGTCATCACTATAATGGAGCGTATAAATACAATTCATCCACAACAAAAATGATGTAGCCTACCATTTGAACAGCGCGCATCGGAGCCTTGTAAAATAACGGTGGTGGTTCATCTCAGTTCCAACTATCGACTCGGTGTTAGACTACGGACAAGAAGGAGCTGGAACATCTCGTAGTAAAACTAAGATAGTTAAATACAAACGTTATGGCTTTGGTTCTAAAAACACACCGAAGAGGGTCTGAAGTTTCGATATTTAGTGTATAGGCTATCAGATAGAACCTGTGGTTTGTATCCAAGGACGGCTCGCAAACCGCAAGATCTAGAGTAAAACTAAAATATCTAAAAATAATTGATTACAAAGACGTGTTTTTATTATGAAAATAAATCAAAGAGGGTCTGAAATATTGATCTTAAGAGTATTTAGGCTTATCTGTAAATGGGATGATGGCGTCGTCCGTTCACCTATATAGCCTATTAAAACACCGACGCCGGCCGCTATGGGATGCAATACGGCCGACGCCGGCCGCCATGGAATCTAATGGGATAAATTATAGCAATAATTATGATTACTTTAATATAAAGATGTTAATTATTATTCAATTATTCATCGTTAATTCTCCCGACAATCGGCGAAGAAAACGTAGCAGTTAGTTTACCTCAGGTTGGCTTGGCTACGCTGCTCCAGGCGGAACGTTGTCCAATCAGAGCCCATGGCAACCCGTGGAAACCAATCAAGTAACTGCTAGCTCGGCCAGTGGAACTGCGCTTCGCCCCAAACGCAAAGGCTGGGCAAGCAACGGATAATGTAGTCGAATACATATAGCTCCTAGGGGTATTCCTGAAGGTGCGGCGGCAAAAATCAAGGTGCGGCGGCCCGCCGCAGCCAATTGTACATAGCGGAAACACAGCACTCCAGTGAGTAGTGGACAAAACGTGTGGCAGTACAGGCCTGCTGTGTGATTAGATTGACACAGTGAGCTGCGCAATGTACGTAATGGGCCAGAGGTTGTTGCTGTTTGATAATGGCTTGGGTCCCATTATACCTCCCTGCCATGTTGGCAGCCCCATCATAGGCTTGACCCCGCAACCCACTCATCGGCAAATTTAGACGCTGCAGTACATCCAACACAATCCTGGCCAAATTTTCTCCAGTCGTTGAGGAAACTTCATACAGACCGATGAATTCCTCATGAACTACAAGGGCATGATCAACATACCTCAGGCAAAATGCCTCTTGCTCTTTTCCCGACACATCTCGTGTGCCATCCATCATTACTGCATACTGCAGATGTGGAAGAGCTCTGATGTCATCGGCTATTCCCCTGAGGATTGAGCAGCTGAACAGCTGGAGTAGTTCGTTCTGGATAAGGGGAGATGTATAGACATTCTTTCTACTCCTCAACCACTTGGCAAGGCAGGGATCATCCTCTGCCTTGTACTTGAGGAGCTGGTCAAAATTCCCTTCACCACCATCATGTCCTCGAAGAGTCAGACCCTGTCTTGCTAACATCTGTAACCCTCCAATGATTTTCAGGAGACATGCCCTTGCTTCCTCCTGCTGTTGAGCAGCCACACTGTATAACTGAGACTTAACTGAGTTGTCTTCATACAAATGAGATGTCATTGCTGTTCTGTGACATTCCGATGTTTCGTGTAACCGGAATCTTTCAAGGGCTTTTCTCCAGTTTTTGAAGCCAGTCATGATAAAGGCCAGCTCTGAGCTCTTGGCCAGTGGTGACGTGTCTGAATTAAATGCTTTATTGCAATAAAAGCAGAGTACCCCTTCAACACAAGGATTTACATGAAGCCATGGAAATTTTTTGTACCAATTTATTTGGAAGGTAAGTGTGAATTTAGGAAGTGACTGCTTGACAATGAATTTCGGATCTGGTTGGTTAGGTTTATTGAACACTTGGGTAATTTGTATAGCAGCAGCACAATTATTTGCACCCTGATTTTCATGAGCATCCTCATCCTGGCCTTCTCCTTCCTCTCGTCTGCCTTCTCCTTCTGCCTCCTCCATACTGCTGTCCTCACTCCTGGCCCCATCTTTCTCATATTTATCCTCCTCATTAAAACATCTTAAATTAAAATGTGGAATTTTGATTTTTACTCCCTGTCCACTGTAGCCTGGCCTTAGCCATCCTTAACCTTCCACTCAATTATCATTTGCCTACACATCTTGATATTTTTGAGCAAGGCCTCATTGGTTTTGTGAAAACCTGATACCCATTACACATGACACATCAATCATCAAGCACAACAGAAATGTGCTGTTGGTGTAGATTTGAGTGCGTTCTGTCAACGTTTGATAATCACACGAGTCGACACGAGTCACATTAGCATAGCTAATATTGCCTCTCTCTCTCTAGCCGGCTAGTATGCTACTAACATTAAGCATTTCAATCAATACTGGCTTAAATAAAACTGGTGCACCACGGATCCTCGATCTTGAAATGAGTGCAGTGGTTGAGTGATTGAGCAGTAGGCTACTCAAAGTAGTGGCACGTTTGCAAGCCTGTAGGTGCAGGGGTAATATAGGCCCAATCCCAATTCTAATTTCTACCCCTCCCCCTTCCCCTCCCCCTTCCCCTTGGCCCTTCCCCTTGAAACTGAGCTACAAGGGATGGGGCTTGAAATTCAACCCCTACGTATTGGGATAGCCCTTCAACGATCGCATACGTCATCGCGTACCTCCGTCAGCGTTTACGTTAGCAAAACGCGACCAAATGCGTCATTGGCTGCGACCAGCCGCTACAGTCAGAGGCAGAACCAGAAATCTCTGCTGGCAGGGTGTGATTTGTTAACTAACACCACTGAATGGGATATCTTTGGCGCTTCGTGCACCACATCCGACAGAATGAGGTGTCAGAACACTCATGTAAACAATAAAAGCGAGAATAACAGAACAAAACGTACGCAGTCAAGCAACCGAAAACAATACTCACTCCCAAAGCTTTTTAGCAGCAGCTTGGATTTCAGAAATCGCTGCTCATTCTCAGCTCGAAAGCGACTCAAGCGGCGTGTTTCCTCTGGATAACAACTTAAAACACGTAAATAATGGAGAAAATACATTTATGACAATCTTTCGCCGCGGGAACCGCCATCTTTCTGAAATCCGCATGAAATCTCACTGAAATCCGCATGGCATTGTGGGAAATCACTCAAACCCCTTCGTTCGGAGTCTGCTCCAGGAAAATCTCCGTTTGGAGGGGTACAGAAGCCCTACCCCTTCCCCTACCCCTCCGCGTTAACTGGGATTGGGATACCCCTACCCCTTCACATGAACGCGCAAAATGGAGGGGAAGGGCCAAGGGGTTGGTCCAAGGGGTGAAATGGGATTCGGCCATAGTCAACTTACTTGGGTCTTCTTGAAAAAGGAGTCAATTGTCCCCTGCCTTTTCCTTTTCTGCATCCTTGTCAATATTGCACAACAAAAGAGGACAGCATTAATAGTCCTATGGAAATTAACACAATCTTTCAGGGCATGGCACCTGGGACAACTGTTTGAACGATGGCATCGCAAGCGCTTTGAGAAGGGTTTGTCTGCAGAGCCGCAGAGCCAGGCACAGTAAGCACAGCATGCGACGTCAAACCTGGAACGGTGAATCAGGAGCGGTAAAACTGGTGTTGGCTCTGCAGACAGATACTGTATTATTGAGCGATTTCGGCACGCTACGCAAACTGGCTATTATATTCACGCAACTGGTGATTGGTTGGGTGAGAAAAACTGTTTTGAGTCCGTTGCGTGGCTGTTTTTTGTCTAACGTTATGGCAATAGTTTACTTCCTTGTTACACATTTTATAGTAGCTGTATAATTTTCATAATGATGTCATTTTAATCTGACAAAAGTGCGGGGGATAAAATTGTGTTTCAACAAAAGTGGGGGGGATGAAACGTACGCATCCCCCGCGGGTGATACGCCCCTGGGTGACGGTGGCAAAGAAAAACTCCCTCAGATGACATGAGGAAGAAACCTCGAGAGGAACCAGACTCAAAAGGGAACTCATCCTCATTTGGGTGATAACAGATAACATGATTATAATATTTTAACAGTTTTAACATGACGTAAGTTTTGTTGAAGTTCTAAATTGTTCATTGATGGAAACTTGAGTGCAAAACTGTTCATGACAACTGCAGTCCTAAAGTTAGCAAGTCAACTGTAGTTCTCAGACATAAATGTATCACTGTAAGCATCCAGAGCCTCTTCCAAGTGCGACTTTCGACTGTCCCTATGGGGCCGTCCTCCACAGGAGTGACGTGATGAGACTCCAGCCAGACATAGGGTATCAGGATGGATCAGGCAGGTCCGAGGAGCAGAAGAGGTCAGCATCTCGATCTCAGGATTGACATGTAACTCAGATGGACAGACGGGGGTGGGGGGGGGGACACAGGTTGTTAGGTATGCCCAATGTCACTATGAGTAGGAACAGTATACATTTTGCACTGAGTGCAAGCAGGGACTCCGGCAAGATTAACTATGACAGCACAACTAAAAGGGGAGAGCCAGAAGGTAACACAGACATGAAGGAGCCCCAGGACATAGAGCAGCAGCCACTACACCGTCAACAAACTTGAGTAAGCGAGTGAGAGTGGGGGGATGACATCATCCATACATCCCAGTTTACCAAAGACTCTATGTCTGAGGATCCTCCAGATCTACTCCTTTACCTCAAACACTATTAACAAAAGGCTTGACTAAACAGATTTTGTTTTCAGCCTAGACTTAAATACTGAGACTGTGTCTGATTCCCGAACACTACTTGGAACTGGCTGTTCCATAACTGTGGGGCTTTGTAAGAAAAGGCTTCGCCCCCTGATATAGCTTTCACTACATGAGGTACCAACAGATAGCCTGCACCTTTTGATCCAAGTAGGCGTGGCGGGTCATAAAGGACCAGAAGTTCGCTCAGGTACTGTGGTGCGAGACCATTCAGTGCTTTAAAGGTCAATAGTAGTATTTTATAATCTATATGAAATTTGATTGGGAGCCAATGCAGTGTGGATAAGACAGGCGTGATGTGGTCATATCTTCTAGTTCTAGTAAGGACTCTTGCTGCTGCATTTTAAACTAATTGGAGCTTGTTTATGCACTTATTGGAACATCCAGACAGTAAGGCATTACAATAATCCAACCTGGAGGTAACGAAAGCATGAACTAGTTTTTCCATGTCATGCAATGACATTAAATTTCTTATCTTCGCAATATTTCTGAGATGAAAGAAAGCTATCCGGGTAATGTTATCAATGTGAGTTTCGAATGAAAGACTGGGGTCAATAATCACTCCAAGGTCTTTTACTGCTGCACGTGAAGAAACAGAAAGGCCATCCAGAGTTACTGTGTAATCAGAAAACTTACTTCTAGCTGCATGTGGTCCTAGTACAAGTACTTCAGTCTTGTCAGAGTTAAGCAGAAGGAAGTTAACAAACATCCAGTGTGTAATGTTCTTGACACATTTCTCAATTCTATTAAGCTGGTGTCTCATCTGGTTTTGCAGAAACATACAACTGTGTGCCATCAGCATAACAGTGGAAACTAATACCATGCTTATGAACAGTGCTGTGCAAGTTCACACTTTTTTTGAACTAGTTCAAGTTCAGTTCAAACATGTTAAAAGTGAACTGGTCACGTTCATAGTTCACAGTTTTAATTCTGAACAAGTTCAAAGTTCAGTTCATTTTACTTTTAGGCGGGATATGAAAATAAAGACGAAAATCATATGCTACATTCTAGCTCGAAACTACTCACATATTATAGATATTATATTCTATCACACAAAACGGAAGTTATTGTACATACTATATATGGAAAAAGGACAAAATATTTTGATTTCTTCACTGACTCAACCACTGCTACCAAAACGTTACACGTGACTTCAAACAAATGCTTTCAGTTTCAACTAACAGTAACTTCTAATAAACTAGTCTGATGAACGAGGATTTCTCAACTTTGCTTAGTGGTTGTAAATCTTCCACAATGTAGTCAATAATCAGTTTATCTACCTGCTGCTGGGAGACAGTGGTACTCTTGAAGGCTGCAGGCAGTGTGACTTGGATTTTGGGATTTTGGCAGGGGATCTTCTTGCCCTTTCCCTTCTGATCCTCGAGGACTTGCATATATGCTTTGAAACTGGACAGATGCTTCAACTCAATGTGTTGTTTCAAATTTGAGAACGATGTTGTCGATGTTCTTACTTGTTTTTTTCAGGAAAGGTGGACAGAGCTTACACAGAAAGGTAAGGTTTTTACCGTCTGAGTCTTTGTGTGAAATTGTGTAAAATTGCTGTAAATAACCATGAGGAGAATCCGTCTCATCTGTGTTCTCCGTGCAGCTACTTGAACTTTCACTGGCCATGTTGCTGTGAGTGTGCGCCGGCTGTGGTGTGCGCGCTGTCTGCTGCCTGTAGCTAGGGAATGCTGGGTTACGCCTACTCTGCTCTGCTGCATCATGGGTAACGTAGTATGGAGCCAAATCATAGAGCCATCCACTATCTCCGGCTTCACACTACGTTATCCATGATGCATTGCACACACGCGGCACCTCAGGGCAGTGAGTGACAACAACATCAGACTGACAGTGAAGTAGTAGAACGTAAAATATCTTGCAAGTAGACGTGCCACTCGATTCATCAGGTTTCATGTTTCATTTATCTTCATGTTTGTCGTTCATGTCGCATAATTTGAACGAATTCACGTTCAAGTTCTTTCATTACAAAGTTGTTGCGTTCAGTTCAAAGTTCATGGAAAAACGAGCGTGTTCAATGAACGCGTTCTTTTGAACGCGTTCATGCACAACACTACTTATGAATAATATCACCCAAAGGTAACATATATACAGAAAAAAAAAATCATCACATCAATGTTTTTGATTTAAAAACAAGAATACTGCAAATTTCAAATGAAAACCAGGAAGCGATGTTGATATGAAACAAATCTCCATCTTGACGAGCGGAAAGTCCTGCTATGATGCCTCAAAATAAGTAAATATGGTTTGTACCCTGCATATTTTCACAATGAGCAGGATTTTCGCCTCACATGTCCAGCTTCCCCAGTATGTTCCTGGGTCTGTGTGGAATTTCACATGTTCTCCTGGTATTGGGTTTCCTCCAGGTTCTCTAGTTTCCTCCCACAAACGTGTGTGTGTGTGTGTGTGTGTGTGTCAAATTCTCTTGTTTTGTTCCCAGGATAGGCTCTGGATCAGCGGTGATCATGATCAAGATGAATGAAAATGAAATCCTTACCCGCAGAAAGTTTGAGAAGCTCCGGCTGATATCTCACCTGATATTCATTAAACTACACAGCAATGTATGCGTATTGAGATTTTTGTTTTTTTGCCTTATATAGACTCAGTTGCAAATT